>NC_134687.1:46716602-47034102 GCF_050947455.1 Rhinoderma darwinii | reverse complement strand
ATTGTGATGTCTGGACGACTGGGTCAGAGCATCTCCAAAACAGCCGGTCTTGTGGGGTGTTCCAGGTATGAAGTGGGTAGCAGGTACCAAAAGTGGTCGAAAGAAGGACAACTAATGAACCGGCAAAAGGGTTTATTGGCACCCAAGATTCATTGATGCACATGGGAAACAAAGGCCAGCTCGTCTAGTCTGATCCCACGGAAAAGATACTGTAGCACAATTGCAGAAAAAGTTACTTCTGGCTATAATAGAAAGATGTCAGAACACACAGTGAATCAAAGCTTACTACGTATGGGTCTATGTAGCCGCAAACAATATTCAGGAATGGTTTGAGGAACATAACAAAGATTTAGAGGTGTTGACTTGGCCTCCGAATTCCCAAGATCTCAATTTGATTGAGCATCTGTGAGATGTGCTGGAAAAGCAAGGCCGATCCATGGAGGTCCCTCATGGCAACTAAAAGGATTTAACCCCTTCCCGACATTTGACATAACAATACGCCAAAGTCGGGTAGGGGGAAGTATGGAGCGGCCTCACGGAGTGAACCCGCTCCATAAGATGCCGGTGTCGGCTGTTTGTTATAGCCGACACTTCAGAGTAACGAGCGGCATCGATAGCGACCGCAGCATTTAAATCGTTAGAAAGAGGGGGAGACCCCCTCTAACAGCTCATCGCGCCCCCCGCAACGCAATCACGGGGGGAGGGGGCGATGGTTGCTATGGCTGCCTGGGGGCTTAATGAAGGCCCCCAGGTCCGCCATCTTTGTGCTCCTATTAAGGGCTTAATAGTTGCCTGTCAGAATCATAATATACTGCAATACATTAGTATTGCAGTATATCATGCAAGCGATCTAACGATCACTAGTTGAAGTCCCCTAGGGGGACTAATAAAAAAAGTAAAAATGAGTTAAATAAAGTTTTTTTTTGTGTAATGAAAATAAAAAATAGTAAAAGTAAAAAAAAAACCTTTTCCCATTTTCCCCCTAGAGCATAGTAAAAAAATAAATAAATAAACATAATTGGTATTGCCGCGTCCGTAGAAGTCTGAACTATTACAATATATCATTATTTAACCCGCACGGTGAATGCCGTAAAAAAAAATTGTAAACGCCAGAATCTCTATTTTTTGGTCACCTAATTTCCCACAAAAAATGAAATAAAAAGGTAAACGCCAGAATCTCTATTTTTTGGTCACCTAATCTCCCACAAAAAATGAAATAAAAAGTGATCAAACCGTCGCATGTGCACCAAAATGGTATTATTAAAAACTACAGCTTATCCCGCAAAAAAAAAGCCCTCATACCACTCAATCGACGGAAAAATAAAAAAGTTATGGCTCTCGGAATTTGGCGAAACAAAATACATTTTCTTTTTACTTGTAAAAGTAGTAAATTATAGAAAAAACTATATATATTTGGTATCGCCGTAATCGACCTACAGAATAAAGTTAACATGTTGTTTTAATTGCACAGTGAATTCCGTAAAAACGGCGCGCGAAAACCCATGGAGGAATCGCTGTTTTTTTTTCATTTTCTACCCCACAAATAATTTTTTTCCTGTTTCCTAGTACATTATATGGCAAAATAAATGGTGCTACGAAAAACTACAACTCGTTCTGCAAAAATCAAGTCCTCATAGGACTATATCGACGGAAAAATAAAGACGTTATGGCTTTTGGAAGGTGGGGAGGAAAAAACGAAAATGAAAATCTGAATAAAGGCTGTGGTGGGAAGGGGTTACGTGGGAAGGGCTTCTAACGTCTTGATGACATATACCACAGGGCACCTTCAGCAGTCTTGTGGAGTCCATGCCTCGATACGTCACAGCTATTTTTGGGTGTATACATCATTAAGAAAAGCAAAATACAATCTAAGTCAATGCCAGTAGTTTGTGAAATGTATTTTTGGGACTGGGCACCCAGTATAAGCACTTGATATTGAAACAGAACCTTTTGTAAATTTAAAGGCATTTCCAGCCTATTATGAAGAATAAATAAAAACCTTGAGTCATCCTCTTCTTTTAAGTTGTTAAAAATTGTCTTCAGTGGCTCCTTAATCTTGACTCTTTCTGGGAAAGTTTGGTGACAATATAGCCACCATTTTAAAGGTGTTGTCACCCATACATTTATTATAGTAAACACTTTTGTTGCTTCACACTAACCAGTAAAGGGCACAACAGTCTGACATTTACACTTTTCCACAGCTCACTTGTCAGCTTTGCTGTGTAGACTAGGGAAGGGTTAGCATAGTCATCTCATTATCATTAGAAGCAAAAATATTTAACGGGGTTGACACTTTATTTTGAAAATAGACAAACCAACATGTCGATCTAAGGATAGGCCATCAATTTTAAAAACCTGGATAACCCCTTTAAGTTCTAGGTTTAGTGTTCCTTTAACAAAAGATCCATAAGAATGAGGAATTTGTCAAATAATAATTTTTTTCACCTACTTCACCCAAAAACATTTTTCATTTGTTTGAAAATGTATCTCAGATGACATGCTTTTGCTTTATTCTCTACATTTTGATTTATTTATTTTGTATTTGTATTTTATTATGAAGACATAAACTTATTAATGTAATATCCAAGACGTGCTATGGATACATTTACTGTAGCGTGTCTTTCTGTAAAAGCTAAAAAAAAGCATTAATATTACTTTACCCTTGACCAGAAGCTATTTCCCAATGAGACCTTCGTATAGAGCAAGCAGAGCTCTTTTATGTTAATCATACTATTAGATATAAGTACACAATGCCTTGTATATTACCACCTGCATTGTTCAACAAATAACTTTTTTTTAAAAAATGGGCATGCTGACATGTTGTCCTACTAAGAGGAAGGAAATGTGACTCAACAACACTACTGTGAGATGCTCAAAGGGAAGGAAAGATTTCCCATGCTGTTTCCTAAAGATACTGTACACCTCCGATCACTCCCTCTACGTGTTTGTTATCAAACGTCAGTTGACAAGTGGAGAAAAAAAAAACATGTTTCTCTGCTCGAATGTATAGGAGACATTCATTCTTTGAAAATGTCATGATAAACACAGTGGCCCAGGATATCTAATGCTGCCTAAAAGTCAGACAGCGTAAATTTAGAGCAGGCAGGCACAAAATGCGCCAATTTCTTTACAGTGGTGCATGCTGCATGATCATATTGGCGCATCTTGCATGACCTGTTAGACACTTTTATCGTCCTTATGGCATTTTTTATTCGGCTTAGTTGACACCAGAATTTTGTGCCAGTTTTTTGGCGCACATTGGAGCATCATAAGTCACGCCCCTTTCCTACTAAACCACACCCTTTTGGACCTTTCCCGTAACACACTAGACAAAACCAACATATAATAGTCCCTTTAACCACTAACATGGACATTGTGCTTTCCTGAACATGCATGTGAACATGAAGAAGGCAAGAATTTGCCAGGAACGTCCAGTGCTTCTTATTGATTTATTTATAGGGGGATGGGAATCAATTGGGAAATCCAACAGCCTCGATTAAATTTTTCCAAGGCCAACAATGAAAATGTTCGATTCCCCAATTTACATAAATGGATGAAATTAAGAGAGATGAATGGCATTCAGACACCACTGCTGGGACCACATTTTACACTCTACCAAGAATAAGGGTTTGCCAACATCCTTCCGAAAAATCTAATACATCTGGTCAGCTTTAGAGTTTGGAATAGTAAGATGGATAATTAAGAATTCTGCAGCCCAGCAAATTCCAATATATACTAAAACCATAGCAAATACCCGTGTTATCTCCCCTATAGAGTACATCAGACCTGAAAATCCCCTCTCCGGAAAATCTTACAGCCTACAATAACCCTTCCTCCACTATACAACTATATAAGCAGCTTCTACCCACACGTACACTTTTTTCCTCGAAGATTGTAAGTCCTCGTGGGCAGGACCCCCGCTCTTCCTTCATCAGTCTTTACTCAGTAAGCTCTTGTTTATTGTACTTTCTTGTTTTTATTCTTTATTCATGTTATGTGGTTAAACCTCTCTATATCTCATATGTATAGCACCCTGCTAGTAGAAGTCGCTAAAAGAGCATATATATATATAAACAAACGTGTATATGCATACAGTGTGTGTGTGTGTGTGTGTGTGTGTGTGTGTGTGTGTGTGTGTGTGTGTGTAGGTTGTTTTAGGAGCAATATGTGATAAATTCTGAATACATTGTCAAGCCTTTAAGTAAATTGTACACCACAGGAAAAATATGTGTTTTATTACAATCTATATTGTTTGCATACTCTTAGAATTAGATGCATTTCAAAAATGTAATACTGTATGCACTATGTAATATGCACTAATGTAGATAATCTATTCCAGAGGGGACCTAAATAAGGTGAAACGGTGTAAAACTGATGATTCTATAGTGAAAAATATCTGTATAGGAAATATAATGTAGTTATTTAAAATGTTAGGTAAGTGCCGTTTATCCTAAGCTGCATATGATGTTGGAAAAAAAAACAATATATAAGTCATAAATTGAACAGGTCTTCCGTATGTGTTTGTTGGTATAATTAAAAGGGTTTTCCCACTAAGCACATTTATCATCTATCACCATCCATATAATACCTACGGGGCTGACAGGAGATATACTTGGCTGTCTCTGTCGGCCCAGTGGAAAAACCCCTTTGATCTTGTGCCAATTCAAGTTTATAATTTTACAACATTCTATAATTATTTTATTGTTGTTTCTGCCTTCATCTCCCATGGTGCTGTACAATGTGGCTTAAATATACAGTACAAAGGTACTTATACAATAAATACACAAATATGTGTGTGTGAATGCAGGCAAATCAGTATGACATACCAGTAGCGGAGGAGCAAGTCCCTCCAAATCAGTTTTTATTCTAATTAGATTTAGAGGCAGGAGGTGGGGGGTACGAGACTGTGGTCCCGGTTTTAAACTTTGGCATTAAGTAGGGAGGCCCCACACTTAACAAAGTCTCACAAGTCCGCTGCCTCAGGATTACTATGGATCCCGCCTTGTCCTTCAGACCACACATACAAGCCCTACCCACCTCCTGCCACCTCCAGCTCAAAAACATTTCTACAATCTGCTCTTCTTCAAATTTGAGTCAACAAAATTCTTGTGCATGCCCTCATCATCTCCCACCTTAACTACTGCTACATCTGGGCCCTCACCTAAATGCCCTTGCACCAATCCATCCCCACCTCTGCTGCCCAGTTAATCCACCTCTCCCCTCATTCCTTTACGCCTGTCCTCTCTGAAAGGCCGTCCACTGGCTTCCCAATACCCAGTGAATTAATTTCAAGATAATGACAGTGACATAAAAGGCTGTCCTCAACCTGTCCCCTCCATACATCTCTGCACTAATCTCCAGATACCTCCCCACACATAATCTCCATTTTTTTGCCAGAAATTCTTCTCTGCTCCTCACATCACTGTCTCCAATATTTCTCCCATGCATCACCCATACTCTTGTACTAACTACCACAACACATCCGATTCCCTCCCACAATCGATACCTTCAAAAGCCACGTGAAAACCAACCTCTTCAGAAAAGCTTACAACTTGCGAGAACCTGTAATCATTACAAAACGGTGTATACAGCTTCTATCCTCATCTACTGTGTCTTCACTTTTAACTTGTAGATAGTAACCCCTCACGGGCAAGGCCCTCTCTCCTCCTGTACCAGTCTGTCACATCCTCATGTTAGGCTTCGTTCAAATCTGCCTCAGGGCTCCGTTCTGACGTTCCGTCTGAGCTTTCCGTCGACTGAGACAAACAGGAAACCATTTGCACGGGATCCGTCACCGGCGAGCTACGCTGTTTTCGTAGCTACTGAATTCCGGAAACAGCATAGCTTGCCGTGCTACGCTGTTTTCGTAGCTCCCATTCACTTCCATGGGAATTACGGAAACAGCGTAGCTCAGCGGCTGTTTCTGTAACTCCCGACCACCTAACCAGGAAGAGGCCATTTTTATACCCAGCCAGATACAACATAGCAGGAGCAGGCTAGCATTACCAGGATGGGAAGGTCCACTGTTTTTGGGCTTTCCCAGCCTAATAATACCAGCCTGTGGCCGCGCCAGTACCCAACCATCACTACAGATAGTCGGGTACTGGATCGTGCACGGCACTTCCTGGTACCCCTGGTGGCGGTGGGTACTGGGGTAATAATGGGGGTTAGTGTTAGCCTCTTCATGTCTAACATTAAGCCTCGCCTTAGTAATGGACGTTGTCAATCAGCCAGCAGCTATTACTAAGGCAGTAGTAATAAAGTTTAGAAAAATACAAAGATATAGAAAAAATATTTTATCGAAATAAAAATCCCACACACAACCCTCGTTTTTCAATTCTTTTTAAGAATAAAGAAAATGCCGTCATCGAAGTAGTCCTCGAATCTGAAGTAGTCCAATATCCGAACCTGTAAAAAAACATAAACACACAAAAAAATTAGTAACATAAAAAACAAAAACAATTATTATTCTTACCTTTCCTAGGTCCAGCGCTGGAGCCGCAATGCCAGCGAGCTGGGTCCTGTATCTAATCCTATCATGTGTGATACTGTCTGCTGGGCCCTATATCTAATCCTATCATGTGTGATACTGTCTGCTGAGCCACTGTATCTAATCCTATCATGTGTGATACTGTCTGCTGAGCCACAGTATCTAATCCTATCATGTGTGATACTGTCTGCTGGGCCTTATATCTAATCCCATCTGATACTGTCTGCTGGGCCCTATATCTAATCCTATCATATGTGATACTGTCTGCTGAGCCACTGTATCTAATCCTATCATGTGTGATACTGTCTGCTGAGCCACTGTATCTAATCCTATCATGTGTGATACTGTCTGCTGAGCCACTGTATCTAATCCTATAATGTGTGATACTGTCTACTGAGCTAGTGTATCTAATCCCATCATGTATAATACTGTCTGCTGGGCCTTATATCTAATCCGGTCTTGAGTGATACTGTCTGCTGAGCCACTGTATCTAATCCTATCCATAGCTATAGGGTCGTAGTGCTATAGATATGCTGTCTCCTATATACACATATACATACATGCACACATTTTGGGGGGGTATATGTATTGGTTGGTTAGTTGGTTATTGGTTAGTGCTGCATCATTGGGTCACTTAGGAGACCCAGCGATGCAGCTGAAAGCTTCGAGCCGTCGGCCATGAGAAGTTTGGGGGGGCCCAAGAGGAACCTTTGCATTGGGGCCCATGAGCCTTTAGCTATTTCCCTACATAAATGTCCAAGATGGGAAAACGTCTTTAAAGAAGACCTGTCACTAGGTCATATAAGTTTAACTGGTTATCTGACCTGAATAGCACTGTCTCCCTGATTCCAGTGCTGTTTTTTTCTCCTGGAGATGGCCGAGATATAGCCAACTGTGGTGTTGGCGCCCTCTATGCTAATTTGCTGTAGTCAGCCAACAGGGCATGAACTACCCGCAAGCGGCCCTACCATCAGAGGCAGGGAAGCTAGCTCCACCCAGTTGGCTAACTACAGCAAATTACCATAGAGAGAGTCAACACAACAGTGGGCCAAAAACTCTGGAATGAGAAGGTCCAGAAAAAAAAAAGCTGGAATCTGGAAGTCAGCGCTATTCAGGTCAGTAAACCAGTTCAACTTATATGACCTAGTGACCGGTCCTCTTTAATGGTGCTTTAAAATATGAAAATAAATAATACTATTAATATAACAGACAATAGTCAGCAAGATTATGCAAGAAACAAAGGTAGGCCCGTGAAATCTCAGTAAGAAAGAAAGTTTTATAGATTAATTATAAATATTAGATAACAGATATCTGATATTAGATATAGATAGATAGATGATAGATAGATAGATAGATGATAGATAGATAGATAGATAGATAGATAGATAGATAGATAGATAGATAGATAGATAGATAGATAGATAGATAGATAGATAGATAGATAGATAGATAGATAGATAGATAGATAGATAGATAGATAGATAGATAGATAGATGATAGATAGATAGATAGATAGATAGATAGATAGATAGATAGATAGATAGATAGATAGATAGATAGATAGATAGATAGATAGATAGATAGACAGACAGACAAGATCTAACACCTATTTTTCCATTTTCTTTAAAAACTATTATTATTATTAATAATATTTTACTAATAGAACTGAAAACTGTTTTCTAGGCCACATGGTCACATTCTCCATAGATCGATATCATTTATTCTAAATGTGGGTTTGTCCGTTTCCTTGCCCGAAACACTGTAAGGCGCCATGCACACGACCGTGCATTTGCATCTTCATGCTATACGCTATTGCAGGTAGTATGCGGGCACATTATATAATATGGGCCAATGGACACGACCTTGGTTTCCATGGTCCGTGCATTGCCCGGAGCCCGTACTGCAAATAAAAGAGGAAGCATTTGTAGTCCAGGCTCATTAAACTCAATGCACTCTTGTGTGCGCACGGTCCGTGATTGCGGACGACCCGCAGATGATACTTCTTGATCACTGGCCGTGCACACAGCTACATTCATGTGCATGAGGCCTAATTCTGAAAATGATCGCTATTTTTTTTTTTATTTTTTTTTGCACATACAGGAATTAGGTAACCCCTGATACTTTTAAAGTATTTTTGGAGGATTATTTTTTAAATGTGAGGAAAATAGTCCTGCTAGCTTTGTGCATTTCTGTCCATTTAATCTGTTTTTGTCTTGCCGTATTTTGCATAGCAGGGGTTTTTGTCCTTTTTTTTTCCCGTATCTGGTATAATTAATTCCAGTGCTTGAAGACAATGTTTTTCTATTTCAAATAGCAGCATTACTTCTGACACAGGAACAGTATATTGGGGATTAGTGTGCTGCCTGCTAGATATATCATTACTGCCATCTAGTGGCCATACACAGCAACACAACATAGTATCTTGACTTTGAAAATCGCTTTGGCTTTATTTATTGCCGGGCCCCTACGCCCCATGGGCCTCATAGCAGCTACATTCCCCCCACTATGCTAGGCAAATCTTTGTGCTGCAGAAATTAATCAAAGATTAATTGACAAAGCCACAGGAAATTATGTATTGTGTATGGAAAGGCGATGAACAGAACAATATAATGTCACTATCAGGCAGCACTATCATATTAGCATTGGAGCATTAGCATCTTACATACAACATTGGTGGCCCCAGTGAAAAAATGTCATGAGTGCCCCCCCTTTTCTGCAAGAGGTATAATAATGCCCCCCCCATAGTTTACACACACAGTATTATGCCCCCGTAGTGCCTCGACACACAGTATAATGCCATGTAGTGCCTATCTACACAGTATAATATCCCCATAGTGCCCCCTTACACAATATAAAGCACCCGTAGTGCCCTCACATGTATAATGCCCTCATTGTGTCTCCTCACACAGTGTAATGCCCCCATATTTCCCAACTTACACAGTTTAACGGCACCATACAGATGTAGCCATCTTTATCTTGACTTTTAGCGCATTAATAAACAGTAGCAAGATCCTTGATCCTGACTTTTTCAAAGACTTTTCAATGGCTTTTGTTTTGTGATATCACACTGCAGTAAGTTATCAGAGTCAAGATAAAGATGGCTACATCCGTATTTCTCCCATACACTATAATGCCCCCCATAGTGCATTCCCACAAAGTATAATGCTCCCATAGTGCTTCCCCACATGGTATAATGCCCCCATAGTGCCTTCTCACACTGTATAAAGCCCCCATATTACCCTCTCACACAGTATAATGCCCCGGTAGTGCCCTCCCACAGATAATACCCCCATAGTGCCTCCTTACACAGTGTAATGCCCCCATATTTCCCAACTCAAACAGTTTAGTGCCCCCATAATGCCCCTCACACACTATAATGCTCCCATAGTGCCTCCTTGCACAGTATCATGCCCCCATACTGCCTCCTAAAACAGTATCATGCCCCATAGTACCCCTACACATTTTAATGCCCCCATTTAACCCCAATATAATGTCCCCGTGGTGTCTCCTAAAAATAATGAAATAAATACACACGTAGCCATGTTCCTACAACGAATGGAGGAGATCCAAGTGCAGGTCTCCTCTGGTCTGTTCTGTGTGTGGATCAGCGCAGACAGGTGCGATGACGTCACTGCATCACACCTGCCTGCACCGAGCCACTCACAGCACAAGCCTGCTCCATCATTGTATGCCCAGCCCCGCTTGCTGTCGAGGATGGCGGTGCAGGAAGCCAACGGTGAATACAGTTGAAAATGTTGCCGCTGCCAGGGGTCTGCAACTTTCTAATACTTTTGTAAATAACCTATTGTTTGAATCAAGTTTTTTTATTTAATGTATTTTCCATGTTATTATACATCATTTTTTTTTTTAAATATTGCAGTTTTCCTTCTTTCCACTGGAGTACTCAAAATAAGTTGACACCTTGTCACTTTTCAGCCTGTGCCACTGGCAGCAGGGGCAACAGTCATCTCATTGTCATCATAGCACATAACCCCCCCCCCCCCTCCTTCTTGTCTTATTCTCCAGTACCGTGATACTGTCCCTACAGGTTGCCTTTAATATTACAAGGATCTATGACAGCAGGTCAATCGTAGCATCAATGTACAACGGTGCCGTCAGACAATCATTATGTTCTGTCTCCTCTCCGCCCCGGCTCCTTCTCTCATGGACAACTTTATTTCGGGTTTCTTTCATGTGTTTATTTACTTACTTTTAACTCTAACACACTTTGTACTGTGGGCAGAGCTACATCCATCTGGAGGGCAACCCTAGACCACAATTATAATTCTCACAGGGTTATGCCAAAAATGCCATCAAGCCAGCCCATAAAGCTGCTATGGGGCCTTCTATGGAGGAACTGCAACCAAGGGGGTGAGGAATAGGCCAAAGGACCATGGAGGGAAAATAAAAAACTAAGGTTGCCGTCTTCTCTGTGCAGTGAGAAGCCATTAAGTAATCTAGTCCTAGCTCTCACCAATCCTCCGTATTACACTTTTTTTGCAGCCTGCCATGAAGAGGGAAGAATATTTCTTGCTAATTGAGAATTGTCATTGAAACCAATTGTTAGAAAGGGAACAGATTAAAATGCCGAAGAGACAGTGGTGTCAGACTGCAGTCATTATCACAGTGCGCTGTCGACATCCCCTGCCAGCATCAAATGTGTGACAGCTCTAACTTCTAGAAATGTATTCGGGAGAGGATCAGGTTTTCTATGTTGTGTTTCCTACAGCCAAACTCCATATCCATCTCTGACTACAGCCCCCCCCCCCCCCCACCAGAGCCGCCGCTTCTTTATTATTTACTTAAAGTCACAAGATCAGCACTTACGTGAATTATGTTTTAGTCTGTTTAATACATTCAGGTTCATTTTTCATAGGAGATATTGAAATTTTCTAAAATTATTTTGAAATAAGTATAAAAAAATTAGTATTCTGTGCAGCAAGTGTGACAATGCCTATGGGGTGGAAGAAGGGGCGGACTGAGAGTGATCTTGGCCACAGGTACAAACGTTCATCGGCCCCTTACAGACCATTAAAGCCATGATACACTTGGGTCTTGGCAGGCCCTGCACTTAAACAAATGAAGTGTTATAACTGATCAATGGGCCAGAAGCCCCCACAGTGCGCTAATGTCTGAATAGTCAGTTTGTCCCTGGGTAGAAGGACCCGGATTTACAGCAGCTCAGCCACTGGTGGCAAGGATGCTCCTATATAAAGTGTACCTCCCCACCCCTGCCAGCACAACTCAATGTCAATGTGCAGCGTCCAATGATTGCAAGCACTGAAGTTGGTGTGTGGGTAAGGGGGTGTCAGTGTGCAGAAGTAAGAGTTCTGCACTGAGACCCAGTTACAAGCATCTAAAACTAGGTGGGTTTTGTCACATCAGTACTGCGGCCCTGTCATTCTGTAGAGATGGGGAGGCCCCTCAGATCAATGACATGTCAAAAGCTGTTATAAATATTGTCATTTAGCCTGGTTATTTAATGATGCTTTGTACCCGTTTTATTTAATAGCTCAGTATTTGTTAGTAGTTTTTCTAAGGTCACTGTGATTTGTGTTTTTTCTTGAGCTGTTCTGTATTAGGGTATGTGCACACACACTAATTACGTCCGTAATTGACGGACGTATTTCGGCCGCAAGTCCCGGACCGAACACAGTGCAAGGAGCCGGGCTCCTAGCATCATACTTATGTACGACGCTAGGAGTCCCTGCCCTGCTACAGGACAACTGTCCCGTAGTATAATCATGTTTACAGTACGGGACAGTTGTCCTGCAGCGAGGCAGGGACTCCTAGCATCGTACATAACTATGATGCTAGGAGCCCGGCTCCTTGCACTGTGTTCGGTCCGGGACTTGCGGCCGAAATACGTCCGTCAATTACGGATGTAATTAGTGTGTGTGCACATACCCTTATAGATATAGATTTTCTGAGAACATTTCTTGTATTATGCACAACTGCAGATCTCTATGGCCGATTGCACCAGAGAAAGCACCCGACTGGCAACAGTGCACCTTTCAAGTGGGGGATTGGTTATGTGATACCTCAGATATAAGGGGCGCTCTGTTTTACATTCAGCATGCAGTTCCTTGCGGATTAACAGTCAGAATCTAACTTGTGGTGTTAGGGCATCTAATTGATGCTGTAATTTGTTCAATACAATATTGGCTTTTCATTATCCCTCACAATGAGCCATTGAATACTGAAAAAAAAAAAAACAGATACATCTTAGAATATTGCATAAAAGATTAAAACACAATAAAAAAAAATTCATTTACACTATTTAGTCTGTTAATTCTTAGTAAAGTAATTATATCTATTAGGGGCTGTTGAATATAATGTCTTGAATTTCTGTTTTATTTTAGTTGTGTGTAATACTGGAGCCAATGCAAGAATTAATGTCAAGACATAAAACATATAACCTAAGTCCACGGGACTGTCTGAAAACCTGTTTGTTTCAAAAATGGCAGCGAATGGTTGCACCACCAGGTAAGTCTTATACAGCCTGTATGTGGTCACTCCTGTTCTATACATATACAATACTGTGTGTGTGTGTGTGTGTGTGTGTGTGTGTGTGTGTGTGTGTGTGTGTGTGTGTGTGTATGTATATGTGTATATATATATATATATATATATATATATATATATATATATATATATATATATATATATATATAAATAAGCAGCACTCAGGGATTGTTCTCTTTGGACAAAACCTTTTTGTTAGTAGGGTCCCTTGATAAGCATCACAGGATGTCTTGTTCTTGATAAGCCCAGAAATCAGGAGCAATCTGCAGGGTGCCCTGACAGCAAGTGTTCAATTCCCCTGCAGTGCCACCACAGGAGAAATTATTTATTGCATGATGCCCATTGATATAAACGGGCTGTCCGTGTAATGCACGGTTATTCTAGATCCTCCAGAGCGACAAATGTTTTTTGTAGTCACTCTCGGCTCTGGTCCTGAATGGGGGATACCGCCTAGTAACTCAAAATTCTCTAATACGGTATTTAAAAATATGTTTCTAAACCAGACAACCCCTTTAAAATACAAAAAGACCAAAAAAAATGAATATCTTTTTTAAAATCTTCATGCCAAAATGATGGCTATACAGAAGACATGTGCATTGATTGTATCATTATATTTTCTTCTTTTCAGCCTCTATTCTATGATAGTAGAAGTACAGTATAAGCAATTCCGTAGGATAAAGAACTTGTTTAAGTATTGAAAATCAATTTTGCTTGTATGAAATACTGTAGGTGACAAGACAGGGTTGATAGGCATGGTGAGATCTTCTCTCTGCCTACTGCATTCTACTCACTCCACACAATGATGCCAACTGGAAAGCAGGATACAATTCAGCAGGGTTGGTAAAGTATATATAAAAGATGTTGGAAGTCAGGCCAGATCGCATGTAACATCATAGATAGAGCTGACCTTTGATGAATAGCTTTTATTATAAATTCTTCTTCGTATGTCTCCAAAAACGTATTAATGCATGATCACAAATTTCTCAAATGGCTATATTATTTCTGTCTCGCAGCAGAACCTACAAGACAGACGACCACCAAGAGGCGGAAAAGGAAAAATTCCACCAGCAGTACAGCAAACACAAACAGCACATACACCAAGAAAAAGCCACCAGCCGCAAGTCTCAACTTATCCAGTCAAGTACCTGTAAGCGTCATTATGTTAATACCGGTCTTGTCTACTTTGCATGTGACTCTCTTTGTCATGGACATAAACAGGATATAATCTGAAACTCAGAAGGTGTTAGTATCATATTGTCAAGAAGGAATAGAACACGTAATCATAGATATTACTATTAAGTCCACATTGATGGTCTATCCTGTGTCCCTGTCCCTCGGAACCCCATCAATCCTAATAATGAAGGAGCAAGCACAGTAGCATGTACTGTATATCAGGGGTCGGCAACCTTTTTTGTATGGCGTGCCGATAAAAAAACTTAGTTTTTATCCGTAATTACAGAATCCGTAATTATGGCTAAAATTGCAGACCCATTCATTTCTATTGGCCACAGATACCTTTCCATATCTTTATTGTGTGTCCGGGCCATAGAAATGATCCGCAAAATATAGAACATGTCCTATTTTTGTTTGCAACTGTGGCACGGACTCATCCATAGAAGTCTTTTGCGGACGGCTACGCATGTGTGACTGTCGGATCCATATTTGCGGACAGTAACAACCCTTACGGTCGTGTGCAGGGGCGTAACTAGGAAAGACTGGGCCCCATAGCAAACTTTTGACTGGGGCCCCCCCTCCCCCGGGTGTCACACAACCCCCCCCCCTTGTAGATAGTGCCTTTTTTACATACCCCCCCTTTTGATAACGCCATACAGCCCCCCTGTAGATAACGCCATACAGCCCCCTTTGTAGATATCTACAGAGGGGGCTGTATGGCGCTATCTACAGAGGGGGCTGTATGGCGTTATCTACAGGGGGGATGTATGGCGTTATCTACGGGGGGAGTGTATGGCGTTATCTACGGGGGGACTGTATAGCGTTATCTACGGGGGGACTGTATGGCGTTATCTACGGGGGGACTGTATGGCGTTATCTACGGGGGGACTGTATGGCGTTATCTACGGGGGGACTGTATGGCGTTCCCTACAGGGGGGACTGTATGGCGTTCCCTACACGGGGGGACTGTATGGCGTTCCCTACAGTGGGCACTGTATGGCGTTCCCTACAGGGGGGACTGTATGGCGTTCCCTACAGGGGGGGACTGTATGGCGTTCCCTACAGGGGGGGCTGTATGTCACTATCTACAGGGGGGGGCTGTATGGCGCTATCTACAGAGGGGGCTGTATGGCGTTATCTACAGGGGGGATGTATGGCGTTATCTACGGGGGGAGTGTATGGCGTTATCTACGGGGGGACTGTATGGCGTTATCTACGGGGGGACTGTATGGCGTTATCTACGGGGGGGGCTGTATGGCGTTATCTACGGGGGGACTGTATGGCGTTATCTACGGGGGGACTGTATGGCGTTATCTACGGGGGGACTGTATGGCATTCCCTACAGGGGGGACTGTATGGCGTTCCCTACAGGGGGGGGGACTGTATGGCGTTCCCTACAGGGGGGGGCTGTATGGCATTCCCTACAGGGGGGACTGTATGGCGTTCCCTACAGGGGGGGACTGTATGGCGTTCCCTACAGGGGGGGGCTGTATGTCACTATCTACCGGGGGGGCTGTATGGCGCTATCTACAGGGGGAGCTGTATGGCGCTATCTACAGGGGGGGCTGTATGGCGCTATCTACAGGGGGCTGTATGGCGCTATCTACAGGGGGGCTGTATGGCGTTATCTACAGGGAGACTGTATGGCGCTATCTACAGGGGGGACTGTATGGCGCTATCTACAGGGGGGCTGTATGGCGTTATCTACAGGGTGGACTGTATGGCACTATCTACAGGGGGACTGTATGGCGCTATCTACAGGGGGGACTGTATGGCGCTATCTACAGAGGGGGCTGTATGGCGTTATCTAGAGGGGGGACTGTATGGCGTTATCTACGGGGGGGCTGTATGGTGTTCCCTACAGGGGGCGTCAGTAGGGAACGCCATACAGCCCCCCCTGTAGGGAACGCCATACAGCCCCCCCCCCTGTAGGGAACGTCATACAGCCCCCCCCTGTAGGGAACGCCATACAGCCCCCCCTGTAGGGAACACCATACAGCCCCCCCCCTGTAGGGAACGCCATACAGCCCCCCCTGTAGGGAACACCATACAGCCCCCCACTGTAGGGAACGCCATACAGCCCCCCCCTGTAGGGAACGCCATACAGCCCCCCCCCCTGTAGGGAATGCCATACAGTGTCGTCCCCCTGTAGGGAATGCCATAAGGCGTCCTCCCCCCTGTAGGGAACGCCATACAGTGTCCCCCCCTGTACGGAACGCCATACAGCACCCCCCCTGTAGGGAACGCCATACAGCTCCCCCCTCCCAAAAAAATGCGACCTACAGTGTGATAAAGACTTTACAGACCTAATAAAAGACATGTATCCCCTATCCACAGGATAGGGGATACATGTGTGATGGCTGGCTTTGATAGGGAGAACGGGGGACTGAAAGTCCCCGCAAGTTCTCCATGACTAACCTCTGACTTCCGGCGTCTGTGTCGGCAGCTCACTAAAAATGAAAGGAGCGCTGGTCACGCATGCGCACAAGCGTGACCGGCGCTCCATTCATTTCTCCGGAGCTGCCGACACAGACCCCGGAAGTCCGAGGTTTGTGATGGAGAACTTCAGGGGACTTTCAGTCCCCAGTTCTCCCTATCGCTACCAGCGATCACACATGTATCCTCTATCCTGTGGATAGGGGATACATGTCTTTTGTTTAATGGCAGAGCGGGGAGATACCTCCCTGCTCTGCCGTACTGTTCAGTGGCGTCCCGCTGTAGCAGCCATAGCGGCCATGGTGGGGGCCCGTGCCGGAGGGCGACACGGGCCCCCTCATGCCGCGGGCCCCGTAGCAGCCGCTACTGCTGCTACGGCGGTAGTTACGCCACTGGTCGTGTGCATGAGGTCTTACTCTCTCTCTTTCTGTCTCTTGGGCCTAAGTCTACAAAATATCTTTAAGATAGATAGGAACCAGCTTCATTCTATACTAATAAAAAACAGCCTTGGACAGATGGGAGGAGAGCCCGACCAAGATGGAGGCAGTCACCACCCCAAATGTACCATGCAAAAAACAAAGTTGTTCACCACCTCCTAACAAAGTGAAATTATAGTCAGGAGTTAATCTGCTGTGAATTACTTTGTTTTTCACATTAGACTTTTTCGGATGGTGACTCCATCTTGGTCGTGCTCTCCTCCCATCTGTCTGTCTGTTTTTAATTAGAGCAGAATAAAGCTGATTGTTTAGCTGAATTTATCTTTCTTGACTCATTCTCCAGCCAGACACCTCTGGTACCAGTTACCATAAACATAGGATCAGATTAGTATAATCCAACCTGTCCAGTGCTTGTTTGCCCAGATGGGAGGCATCGGGGTGGAAATGGGCTGTCCCCATAGACATTAGATCCACCGATAAAAATCACACGCCTATGCAGGGCCACAACGGGAATTTCTTGGTCCCATACATCCAAGAAGTCTGGGCCCCCACCACTCCATTATCAGGGGGGGGCCACAGGAGGGAGACATGTTGGCAAAGGCTCTGGGGGGCAAAAATAACACAACATGGCAGGGGCACTGTGGGGGCTGCAGGGGGGAGATACTAACAAGTCAGGGATCACTGGTGGGGCAGGGGGATACAATAAGTGGGCAGAGGCTCTGACGGGGGTAAGGAGACAATACATGGCAGAGCTCTGTGGGGGAAGGGAAAATAGCATTGGCAGGAAGGGAGGGTCAAGGCAATGGCTCTGCAGAGGAGCAAGGGGGACAGTGGGTGTCAGGGGCATTGTGGAGGGGAAGGCAGGAGTCAGAGGGTGGCAGGGCTCTGTTGAGGGTAAGGGGGAAGACAGTGGGTGGCAGGGGCTTTGTGGAGGGGCAAAGGGGGGACCGTGGGTGGCAGGGGCTTTGTGAAAGGGCAAGGAGGAGAGAGTGGGTGGCAGGGGCTCTGTGGAGGGTAAGGCGGGAGACAGTGGGTGGCAGGGCTCTGTTGAAGGTAAGGAGGGAGATAGAGGGTGGCAGAGACTTTGTGGAGGGGCAAAGGGGAGACATCAGATGGCAGGGGCTCTGTGGAGGGGCAAAGGGGAGACCGTAGGTGGCAGGGGCTCTGTGGAGAGGCAAAGGGGAGACAGTGGGTAGCAGGGGCTCTGTGAAGGGGGAGACACATAAAAAAAAAATCATTGCACTGTAGCTTCTGCTGACTGTACAGAACATAGAGAGGTAGTAGCTCCAGTACCTCCCTAACCTCTCACCCACGGTCACTCACCACTCTGCTGCTTCTGACTGGCTGCAGGACGTCCCTGATGTCTCTCGCCACCGTGGTCTGCCTGGTAGAAGTCTCCTGCTCCTCACAAGCAGCATGCATATCACAGCCCTGTGAGGAGAAGCAGAGCACCACTGCCTACCTCTCACTGCGGCCCACTGAAATACAGCCATTAAGCACTTTATAATTTTACTTTGGGGAAATAACAGGCCCAATTACGCCGTGGACCCGTTTCTTTCCCCATAGTAAAATTATCTTGGCTCGATTGCAACGGCAGCAGCGTGCCCTCTTTTTCCATACTTGTGGCTGGGACCTTGACAGCAGCCCTGATGGCGGCCCAGTGTCTATGGCCAGCTTAAGCCACATAAAGTCTATTTAATTTTTTGTATTTTCAATGTGTGATAAATTCAAAACAAAAAGATTTCCTGGAAAATACTTGACAGCCACACTACTCTATACTACACTATAATCTAAAAAAAATATTAAACTCTTCAGTTTAACTTTTTTTTTTCTTTAAACATTTTTACAACTCTTAATTAAATGACTGGAATATTTTGCTAATTATTTTAGAAAATGTACAACTGTATCTTACTGTACACTATTACATATTACTATTATGTATTTGTATCGTGTGTTTCAATCTCTTTTTAACCAAATTCCCCTTTATTTACAGCTCATCACTACAAAAAAATGCATAGGCGATAAAACAAGAGTCAGACGGAATTATCGTGGAATACGAAACGGTTTGGTAAGTAATGGGCCCAGGCAAAAATTATGGGCCTGTTATGCCAAACCAGTCCCTATTCCATGATAATTCCCTTACTTAATTATCCCCTTTTAAGATATGCCTGTATGGTTACATACAATGAAGGCGTCAATGAAATTATCATGGAATATGGACCGGTTTTGTAATGTGTATGACATTTCCTTGCCCTTATATAGCGAGATGGTTCTTTGTAGTAAAAATGACAATATGCCGCAAGCAATGGTTCTGTTCATTATGTCTTTAAAGTGAATTCTTGATTAAGTTATCAATTAAATATCATCTGATGTCATAGGGACATATCACATACATTGCCATTGACGTATGGGCTGAGCTGAGTCAGGGATCCTGAGTGCCTGTACACTTTTTCTCATGAACCCCCCCATCACTAGCCTTGTCTTGTTATGGCTCTTAAAATAAGTAATTGTATAATAGTTGAAATAGTTGTATGCGATTATAAAAAAAAGTCTGCCTTTTTATTTCCAGAAACAGCTCCACGCTTGCCCATGCGCCTTGTCTGGTATTTCAGCTCAGCCCTATTCACTTGGGGACTCTTTTACCTTATGTACAATCCAAATGGAATATTAAATATTTGCAGATAAATCTCCCAATATAGACTTATTATTAATAAAGATGCATTACTATATTACATTTCAGCAGTGTGTTAAGTGTTTTTCAAAAAGTATCTGCCACTAGTACAAACTCCATTTAGATAAGGGAATTTGTACAATATGCTATCAAACATGAACCAGTAGGCATAATCAAGAGATCAGAAAAAGTGAGCTTTGCCTCCTCCCTCCTGACATTGAGTCAGGCTGCAAGGAAGAGTGTAATATGACCACTTTACATTTTACTAAATGTTTAATATGGCAAATAGGGAGCAAGCTATTTTAAAGGTCTATGATCAGCGTTGTTGGGCATCTGATAACTTGTCCTAGGACCAGACTGTCAGCTAACCTCACAATGCTGTTGTGTTGGTGCTTCTTGGCTTTAAAACAAACATCCAGAGCTTCTCCTAATTATGCCATGATCAATTTCTGATCTCCAGTAATGCATTTACAATGCCTTGTGTAAGATAGCACAATACCAGTCCCACATTAAGTCATCGATAGTTTTTTTGTTTTCCCTAAAGGTGCCCACATAATAATGGTCTGTGCTGTTCACAGGATGTGATGGTGGTAGGAGAACCAACTTTGATGGGAGGCGAATTTGGAGATGAAGATGAAAGGCTAATCACTAGACTAGAAAACACACAATATGATGCAGCTAATGGAATGGATGATGAAGAAGATTTCAACAACTCACCTGCACTGGGAAACAATAGTCCATGGAACAGCAAACCGCCCACTACCCAGGACACCAAACCAGAGAACCCAACGCAACAGGCTTCCCAATAGGTCGAAATTGACCAGAGAACTTGATAATGCATAAGATGTGAAGTTACAGATCATTGCATTGTTTACTTTATGACAGTACAGTTATTCAAGAGAGTCATTGTATCGACCAAGAAATTTCTACAGATAACTCTTTCCTAATGGCATTTGGTTAAATATTTTTCAATAATAATTTTGCAATTATGATGATTTTTTTTTCATATTTTACTCTGCAGCTTGTTATAGTTTATTAATTAAGTCGTTTCATTGGTAGATCATAGGGATCGCCGTGAAAACAAATGGTCATAATAAAACTACAATTCCACCAAAGTCAACAAACTTATCCCCAAAATAAATGTCATAAAAAACATAACTTTAAAAAATGTGCTCCAAAATAGTTGGAAATGAAATTTATTTAAAAGCAGATTTGTTAGCAGTTCATTGGGAATTTATTTGCATAACTATATGGTGTATGCAGGATACGAAAAGCAAAAAAAAAAACAGGGTTTCACTATATTCCTCAAAGATATGCAGTTGAAGAATCCCTACATTGACTTGAGGATTTTCTGCTTTGCTCAATTACACATGTAGCGCTACTTAGAGAATCGGCAGAGAAACCTATGATTGCTTTAATTCGTAAGTTGCAATAATTCCCATTCATTCCAATGGAGAGATGACCTAGAATTTAGGGTCAGGCTGGGCCACCAGCATATCCTCCGGTGGTTCCAGGCTCCATCACAGTAATGGATCTCAAAGGTCCAACAGAAGACCACCCCATCAGTTGATTTTGGAACCAAGCACTTGGCACTAGGGTCTTTTTCTTCTGGGTTGATTTACATATATTGTGTTAGACCTTATTGATGGTATGTCCTGTGTGTACAATGATAGCAACAATGATTACAATGCAATTAAAAATTAATGTGCGCATGTTTTTTTTATCGATGGAAGGTGGGCCTCCAGAATAATTTTCTATGATGGGTGTAAAGAACCCCAGTGCTATACTGTTTTCTTTCCACTGCTCCACTAAAATGGTATTGAAATTCATTAGTATTCAAGATCCATGGGGTCCCCAGTTGCTGGAGGCTAAGTTGTTACTTAAGCCCCACTCACAAGACCGTAATTTTGATCCGCAATTACAGACCGTAATTGCAGATCAAAATACTGATACACTAATTTCTACGACCAACGTACACCTTCCCGTACATTTAAGGGAAGGTGCTCGGGCCGTAGAAAGCCTCCGTAAAAAATAGGACATGTCCTATTTTTTTATTTTACGGACTGTGCTCCCATTCTTTATAATGGGAGCACGGCCCGCAAATGTGGGTGATTGTGTGTCCACGGCCGGCCGTGCCTGTAATCACGGGCCGTGCACACATGCCTTATTATATGAATTTTTAGGTGAAATTTAGGATTTCTATGGAATTAAAGAGACTGTCTGGTTTGAAAACCCCAATTTTCAAATACCCTATTGAGAAATATAGCATTAGTAGTGGCAAACAGCCATCAATGGAGACCAGCTACAAAGAATGACTCTCTGGAGGACCCAGTCTTGAATTGCACAGGCAGACCATTGATTTTAATGGGCATCAAGCAATGCTTAAAGGGGTTTTCCCATAAGAGACATTTATGACATATCCACAGGATATGTCATAAATGTCAGATAGATGCGGGTCCCACCTCTGTGACCCGTACTTATCTCTAGAATGGTGCCCCCCCTATATACCCCGTTCTGCCACTCTGTGTAGCGGCAGGTGAATTCTGCCCATGAAGTAGGAAACAGCATAGCCCACATGCTACGCTGCTTCCGTAACTGCAATTCATTACTATGGGAGTTACAGAAACAGCGTAGCTCAGCGAGCTACGCTGTTTTCGTAACTCCCGACCATATAGTCGGTAAGTGGCCAGGGAAGCAGAGGGAGCAGGAAAAGGTAGAATGGGGTTTAGGGGGCCCCGTTCTAGAGATAGGTGAAGGGTCCCAGAGGTGGGACCCGCATCTATGTGACATTTATGACAAATACCGAGGATAAATGCCTCTGATGGGAAAACCCCTTTAACTTGCCCTGTGGTGGCACTGCAGCAGAATTGGACACTTGTTGCCAGATTCCCCCACAAATTACAGCTGATTGCTGGGGGTCCTAGAAGTAGGACACCTTGTGATCAGCTCATTTTTAGGACATCTTCCTACCAAAAAGAGATAAAGATTAACCTCATGATGGTTCGATCTCTCAAATTTTTAATTGCATGCACATAAAGTATCACAGCCTGCAAAGTATTCAAAAAGTATTCCAGTGTATTCAGAGATGAACAGCCCTCCAGGGATATAGTTCACAGATATTTTTTTTTGGTCAATTTGGGCTAGTATATCTTTTTTATTTGTTTTGTTTTTTTCTTTAACAAAGCAGTTCATGAAAAAAAAAATGTTTTGACGGTAACAATGCATTTATAATGTAAATTTGTTTGATTTTTTTTTATTCAAAATTCGTCATTCAAAAACTTTTTAAAAATAAAAAAAATATTTTAGCATTCATTATGGATCAACTTTTTATTTCTGTGACTTCCAGTGTTTAATTGAAATACCCCTAAATGGTTAATCCTTAACATTCTGGACTGTAATTGCTTCACTCATCTCTACCTATATAGAAATTTACAAGTAACAGTTTTGTTCTATTAATTTGGTTTTGATCCGTGATTATGACAGTATTAACTTACAATAGTTTGTAAGTGTGAAACTTTTTGTAATACTGAAAAGTCATTTGTGCTTTAACAAATGGAACATCGACTTCATTTATAACTTTGTATGATCCTGCTCTTGAGACTTTTTTATATATTTCATTTGTTTGTTTCCTTAGTTACAAAATTAATGCAGAATTTTTTATTTTTTGCTGTTTATTGGTCATATAAAGTTCACATAGATGATTAATACTCTTTATTATTTGAGGAGCATCTGGCAGTTCTCCTGAAATGTCTGCTTTAGTAAATACTTGGATTCCCCATTAGGTAACATTTCTGGAGAATCTTTTCATAGAACCGTGTGGAGTGATGTTCCTCTGTTATTCCTCCTGGAAATGTATGAATAAATTGACAACTGGAAGTCATCATTCCTCTTCTTAATAGGGTGTGTCCCTACACAATCTGACACTATCTCATTGGTCCTGCCTCATTGACAAGGTAAATGGTAACATTTAGTTGTCAATTTATTCATACATTCCCAGGAGGAATAACAGAGAAATGCACAATGCAATAGCATACAGGAATATTAACTAAAACTGGCATGTCAAAAAAGCTGACCAGTCCTCTTTAACATCAGATTAACAATAAATAATACACATTCCATCAAAAATGAGCCCCAAAAAAAAAAAAGAAAGCTTTTGGTCAAAATATTTCAAAGGCCATGTAATCAATTTCATTTTTGTGAGGAATTTATAAAAATACACAATTTGTGTTTTATTGTATCTCGGTTGGCTTTGTTGCTTTCTTTCATAGTATATTTCTTGTATAAATATTTTGTAAATTCTCCTATGGCATTTTTTTTATTATTATTATTGCAGTGTATTTATGTGGAACTTTATATGTCTAAAATTCTGTTTAATTTTCATATGACCATTTTGAGCACACAGTATAAGTCAATGTGTTATGAGCAAATGTATTTCATGTTATGCTTTGCCAATATGTGTGCCAATAAACTGAGCTAACATAATTGTTTTGTATTTTTGAATAATCTTAGCAATATTTACTAACTTACTAAAATTGTTGTAAAGTACAGATGTGTTCTTCCTTACCTTTGCTCTTGACTCAAGATATCCTAAAATGTGTGGTGCGAGATGACCAGCTTCAAAAAAAGAAAAAACATGATTTCGAAATACTCTGTCACGAGATGTCTATGCTATATGGGGGGATTTTATTAACCTTTCGAGGCCAGTTTTCTGCGTTAAAAAAGTTGCAAATGGCACAAAAGTCGCAATTTGCACGGCATTTTATACCACTCATTGCACCTCCTAAAAAAGTGGCCAGGGTTTGATGGAAAGGGGCGACCCGCTTCCCGACAAATGTATTATAGTTTACGCCAGAAGCTGGCATAAATAATAATGGAAATCTATGGCAGCTCCTAGCTGGCGTAAATTTCACTCCGTGGGGCGTAACACAATAGTGGCCAGTGCCAATCAAATAAATAAAAATATGTACGCACCTCACATCACTTCCCTCCCCCAGATTCTCTCAGCAGGCCGTGGCGCATACAAGCTACTGATGCCTGGCAGCGTCAAGAGTTTGTATATGACGCAGCACTCAGGAGGTTGAGTGCTGCGTCGCATATAAGGCCCTGGCGCTGCGTCAGGAGCTTGTATGCGCTTTTGCTTCTTAATAAATGTCTTACTCCAGGGAACTGTTTATTAAGATTGGTGTATGAAACGTCAGTCTTAATAAATCTCCCCCTGTGGCTATGTGTGGCCATCCAGTGGTTGTAATGTGAAATGCAGCCTGTCAAAGGTTTCACTAGCATGTCGGAATATTGTAGTCAATTTGTTTCATGAGTCCTTAACAAAATTCCAAAAGTAAAGGGTGGACACATCTGTAGCAATGAAAAGTAAAAAATTACGCTTCCTCTCTGGAGCCAAGTTAAGGTTAATGGCCACTTTTACAGATTGTTTTAGGTCCAACATTCTGTGCTGATTAATTTGTTATTATATTTTTATAACGGTCACAGCTCTGTTTTTCTGGTACAGAGCTCCCAATTCTCCTGTATAGACCGTAGGGGGAATTTATGAATCTCTCTACGCCAGTTTCCTTGCATAGTAAAGTATTAATATGCACAAAAACTTACTTTTTGCACAAAAAATCTGCACATTTTCTATCTCCAAAAAGTGTATGGTGCTTAGTGGAAGGGGGCAGGGGTCAATAAATTTACTTCAAATAATTTATGTCAATTACGGCTGGCGTAGATTTGATTTTCTGGAGCACAGACGGCCGGAGATACGTCTAATTTATTAACAGCCGTGCATTTCTAAGGGGTTTTTCCAGAATCATAAATTATTACCTATCCACAGGATTGGTGACAATTTTCTGATTGCTGAGGGCCCCATCGCTGGGACCCCCACTGATCGTGAGAACAGGGATCCCGAACCCCCAGATCCAGAGCTTTAATGGAGTGGAGGACGTGCATTGATCCGCTGCTCCATTCACTGTCTATAAGAATGACAGAAACAGCCGAGCGCTGCACTCGGCTGTTTCAGTC
Organism: Rhinoderma darwinii; assembly: GCF_050947455.1. Classification (NCBI taxonomy): domain Eukaryota; kingdom Metazoa; phylum Chordata; class Amphibia; order Anura; family Rhinodermatidae; genus Rhinoderma; species Rhinoderma darwinii. Next base: position 47,008,355 of record NC_134687.1, on the reverse strand, counting down.
GTTTCCATAGACTTTGAATGGAGCGGCACGCACAACCGTCTCTCCATTCAATGCCCTAGTCACTGTGGTCGAGCAGTATGGGGAAACGGGAGGCCCCCAGTTTGTACCCCCATAAATTTAGTGCACTCTGTAGATAGTGCCCACACCGTCCTCCACCCAGGTAGTGCCACACAGCCCCACCGCCCAGGTAGTGCCACAAAGCCCACCTTTCCAGGTAGTGCCTTACCTGCGCGTGGTAGGCTGCAGGCCCCCAGTTTGTACCCCCATAAATTTAGTGCACTCTGTAGATAGTGCCCACACCGTCCTCCACCCAGGTAGTGCCACACAGCCCCACCGCCCAGGTAGTGCCACAAAGCCCACCTTTCCAGGTAGTGCCTTACCTGCGCGTGGTAGGCTGCAGGCCCCCAGTTTGTACCCCCATAAATTTAGTGCACTCTGTAGATAGTGCCCACACCGTCCTCCACACAGGTAGTGCCACACAGCCCCACCGCCCAGGTAGTGCCACAAAGTCCACCTTCCCAGGGAGTGCCACACACTCCCCCTCCCAGGTAGTGCCACACAGTCCCCCCTCCCAGGTAGTGCCACACAGCCCCCCTCCCAGGTAGCGCCACACAGCCCCCTTCTCCCAGGTAGTGCCATACAGCCCCCTCCCAGGTAGTGCCCCAAATCCCCCCTCCCAGGTAGTGCCACACAGCCCCCCCTGTAGATATCGCTGTACAGCCCACCTGCAGATATCGCCATTCAGCCCTCCCTGTAGATAGTGCCATGCAGCTCCCCTGTACATAGCGCCATACAGCTCCCCCTGTAGATAGCGCCATACAACCCCGCTGCAGATAGCTCCATATAGCCCCCTGTAGATAGCGCCATACAGCCCTTCTGTAGATAGTGCCATACGCCCCCCTGTAGATCGCGCCATACGTCCCCTCTGTAGATAGCTCCATACAGCTCCCCCTATTGATAGTGCCATACAGCCCCCCTGTAGATAGCGCCATACAGCTTCCCATGTAGATCTGACCACAAGATACAAATGGGTATGTATGTATGGCAAGAAAATATAATATACCATGAAATGACTATATATATTATAAATATACGTTTTTATTTAGAAAAATGTTTACACCACAGAATAAAAAACATTTAAAAAGCATAAATATGCCACAAAAATCTCTGGGAGGGGGGGAATGAATTGTCCACCCTGATAAGTGGCCCCCACAATACATCCTAATCCCCTAGATATGCAATCCTGATCCCTAATGTGAACACATGCAAGTATTGCATCAATACAACACGTTACCATAGTATAAGAAGAGGGGAAAAGGGGACTGTCCCCATGTAGATATCGCCATACAGCCCCCTGTAGATAGTGCTATACAGCCCCCCCTGTAGAAAGCACCATACAGCCCCCTGCTGTAGGTAGTGCCATATAGCGACCCCCCTCCTGTAGATAGCGCCATACAGCTCCCCCTGTAGATATCGCCATACAGCCCGCCTGTAGCTAGTGCCATACACCCCCCCCTGTAGATAGCTCCATACGCCGCCTCTGTAGATAGCCCCATACAGCTCCCCCTGTAGATAGCGCCATACAGCCCCCCGTAGATAGCGCCACACAGCCCCCTGTAGAAAGCACCATACAGCCCCCCTCCTGTAGATAGCGCCATATAGCAACCCCTCTCCTGTACATAGCGCCATATAGCGCTCCCCCACCTATAGATAGTACCATATATTGATCCCACTACTGTAGATGGCACCATATAGCAATCCCCAAACAAATTTAAAAAAAACCCATCATACTCACCTAGGACAGTATGCGACGTAGAGAATCAACGCCGACGGGGTCTTTGATTAGGCCAGCGTGATCTAGTGACGACATCACGCCGGCCTGCGCAGGAATCCCTTACCAGCGCATGGTAGGCTGCAGGGCGATCGTGGCCTGTAGCCTAGTAAATGGCAGAGTAGGGTGATACCTCCCTACAGGGCATGGGGAGGCCCGTGACTGCGGGTAGTTGTGCCCCTTCATGCAGCAGGCCACGTAGCAGCTGCTATGACTGCTACAGCGGTAGTTACGCCGCCTGCTAAACAGGGGCTCCCTCTAGAAGCAGAATCCCCGGCAAGATCGTCGGTAACGCTCTGGTCGGGCATTCCACTCTTGTAGGAGCCATGAAGGCAGCATCAGCACCCGGTGGCCGAGTGGGCCCCCCCAAGGGTAGTGGGATCCGGCACTTGCCCCGGTTTGCCAGGTACTGACGACGGCCCTCTGTGTAGCTATTGGCCACCGCCAGTGAAAGTGGTTTCTTCTGCATGCGGACGCTGTTATATGGGACCATACCCTGAAAAAGGAGAAGATCAACCATAAAACTCAAATTTATCATGAATTGCATAACTTTAAAAATAATGATCATTGGTGCCATGATTATTTAATATAAATGACACTAAGTAACAATTACACTTGGCATTGCTGCCTAGCGCAAAGCCATGGCCTGGTGTTCAATGATGTGGACTGTGTTCCTCAAGTACACTATGCTGTACAAGAATATGTATGCATAGATTAGCCCTACCCCCAAATTATAATAAATACAGTGACTGAAGTATAAAGCCACACCGTTAATGGGTAACACCACCATACAGAGACTGGATAGCACTACCATACCGTGGCTGGATAACACCACCATACTGTGACTGGATAACACCCCCATATAGTGACTCTATATTACCACCATACCATATATAACACGACCATACAGTGACTGGATAACATCACCATACAGTGACTGGATAACACCACCATACAGTGACTGGATAATACCACCATACTGTGACTGGATAACACCCCCATATAGTGACTGGATATTACCACCATACCATATATAACACGACCATACAGTGACTGGATAACATCACCATACAGTGACTGGATAACACCACCATACAGTGACTGGATAACACCACTATATTATTACTGCATAACACCACCATACTGTGACTGGATAACACCATCATATTATTAATGGATAACACCACCATACTGTGACTGAATAACACCACAATACCGTGACTGCATAACACCACCATACCGTGGCTGTATAATACCACCATATCATAACTGGATAATACCATAATATCATAACTGGATAACATAACTATATCGTGACTGGATAACACCACCATAATGTGACTGGATAACACCACCATACCGTGTGTCCTCCAAAATTTTTCCTAACCTCATGTTCATCCATTTTTAAAATTTTGCTGAGTCGCAATAAATCAAGTACAGCAAATGGATGTGCGGTCCAGGTTTCCGTCTCTCCCTTGTGGATATACATAGCCTGTGTATTTTTTTTCTGGTACCAGCACTCCACCCATTTGACCCAGGTGTTTTTAAATAGCAGGAGACTGAATAAGGGTTTCTACCGATTTGTTCTCAATTTGGCTACTGGGACTACAAGGAAAGGTGAGCGTTTTCCATCGGTTCACTTTTTGTAGTGTTGTGTGGTGATCTTTATTGCTGTGGTTGCTGTATCTGTGGGGTGACATGGCCCACAGCCAAGGTGGCTTAGACTGGCAGCATGGGTGCTGTTGGTCTCCTGGGATGCTCCCTCTGCAGATAGTGTGTTGCAGCGGCACTGGTTGCGACACTGTACTTGATAGAGTAGGGACCCATTTAAAAGAGGTCGCCATGAAGTGGCAAGTGGGCTTATACAGTTTGATCAAAATATTTACTAAGAACTCATGTTCGTACATTTTACATTTTGCTGAGCTGAAATAGATCAAGTATAGTAAGTGGATGTATTGTCCAGGTTTTCTTCTCTCCCTTGTGACTATCTACAAAATGAAGTGTGACACTATCTATAAAGGGGGGAAAGTGGCACTATCTACAGAGGGGGGAGTGTGTTTCACTGTCTATAAACAGGGGAATGTGTCGCTATCTATAAAGGGGGGAATGTGTGGCACTATCTATAAAGGGGGAATGTGTGGCACTATCTATAAAGGGGAGAATGTATGCCACTATCTATAAGGTGGCTGTGTGGCACTATCTACAGGGGGGTGTGGCACTATCTACAGGGGGTGTGTGCCAGTATCTACAGGGGAGGGGGCACTGTGGCATAATCTACAGGAAGCAGTGTCTGGCAATGTCTACAGGGAGCAGTGTGTGGCACTATGAACTGGGGCAGTGTAAAGCACCATCTACAAGGGGCACTAAGTGTGACACTATCTACTGGTTTTTTATGCTACCACTAGTGGTCAGCACATATCGCCTAGAGCTAGTGATAAAGTGAGACATTACCTGCCTGTAAACAACCAGATAGCTATAATGGCCACTATAGTAGTTGTCAGCCAAAGTAGTGCAGACATTTTTGTTTGTTCTTATGCAGAAATTTTGGGAAGAATGCCACATCCACCAGATAACCCTCCCCCCCCCCCCCCCATATGATACGCTCGCCAGATAAGCCACATCCTAAGTGTCCCTGGGAAAAAAAATCATATGTTGGCAACTATGTGTCCGTGAATATTACCACCACCATACTGTTACTAAATACAGCGATCATATAGTAATGATATAACACAAAGTCGGTCTGCAGAGTATCACCACACTTCAGAATGGACAATTTAATAATATATTAGATAGACACAATCAGAGGAAGAATAAACAACTACATCCAGTGACTCATAGGTGACGTCACTTAATTGGAGTTGTTGCTTTTCCCATCTTTTCGATCCGGTCCAGACCACCATGACGACTTCTTCCAGCTACGACTCGCCTGCAGAGTTTGCCGCACAGATAGGTTTGGCTCCATGCTTTTCCAGCACATCCCCACCACTTTCACAAACCCCCATCCTGCTTCGTCCTTTATTAGTGCCATCCTGTGGTTACGCCTGGGAAAGTGGCTGCAGGGCTGCTCAGTGCTCCCAAATATTGTACTGTACTAAAAGACAGTGATTCTGTGACACTGGGGAAGGATTGTTGCTGACTATAGAAGGCATTGCGGCTGAGAATTGGGAGTATTGTAGCTAGTAAAATGGAGGCAATCTGGTGGATAGGGGGTATTATGGCTGCAAATATAGGGGCATTGTGGCTCACCGTGGGTGGTCATTGTGTCTAGAAATAGGGGAAGCATTTTGACTGATATTGGAGGATTTAGTGGTTGACAATAGAGGGGGGGCATTGTGACGGACACTTGGGGGCATTGTGACAATATGACGGCTACGTTGCGGTCAACACTAGGGTGCATTTTAGATGTCTCGTTGATCGGCTGCACCGGACGATTATCGGCAGGCGTAAAAGGGCCTTTACTGTGCATAGCGAGAAAGCTGTCATTCCGCTCCCCTGCCCTCAAGCTGGTGGGGGGATCGGCAGCTCATGAATACCAATGACTCGTAGCTCACAACGCTTGCATCGTGCTGCGTCAATTAAACTGTAAGTTCTACAAAAACTTACTGACAGGTACCCTTTAAGGGGATGAACACAAATTGATCAAAATAACTGCACTTGTAAGTAATAACTCTTTAAACATTTCTTCCAAATTCTTCTTATTTAGTTATTGATGAAACAATTACAACACATCACATCTAAGAAGAGTCATATTAATGGAGATAACAGATTAACAGTTTATATATAGAACCTTAAAGCGGTTGTACAGGATTAGAAAAACATGACTGCTTTCTTCCAGAAACAACACCACACTTGTTCATTGGTTGTGTTTGGTATTGCAGCTTAGGCTAAGTTCACACTAGCGTTATCTCCTGTTTAGGTCTCTACCGTCAGAGGAAGAGATGACCGAAAATCCAAACGGAAAGCATAGCTTCAGTTCGAATTACCATTGATTTCAATAATAATTATTTTGCTTTATTTGGAGTTTGTTTACCTCCGTTCCGCTAGCTTTCCATTTTGTACACGGCAGCAAAAATTGCAAAAGTTTTGTTTCAGAACTATAACGAAATGAGTCCAATGTTGCGGGAAATGTGAGCGTGCTATAAGGGATAGTCGTCTGTCTGCATTGCTTACAAGAAAAGAAACAACTGGACCCAGTGAATGGTGCCCCCCCCCCCTCCCCCTTGATAAGTACACTCCAGAAATAAAAGGAATTTGCATTTGTCAGAATGGAAAAAACAAAAAATATGTTTCCTTATTGAGTATCACACTGTGAACAGAACCACTTCTTTTCAGACCTAAAAGGTGTTCAATTATGGAGGCGTATTAGCATGTGAGTGGTAATTGCTTAGGCTGCTCATTGTGTAGGTATTACTTGACAAAGCGAGCGGGTATTTTTGCGGAGAATGAAAAACTGTCTCTATGAATGCACATGTGTGAGCTAGGGTTACTATAGGTCACGGAAACCGGACACCGAAAATGTATTTCCATTCCAAACCCACAATCATGTGAAGTATGAATAACTAATACATAACTGTTTCAATTCTAAAATATCAAAATGATGTTGCAAGCCATTAAAATAGTTTTCATAATTTTGACATAAACAAATACAACCTGAATTCTAAAATAAAAAAAATCATTTTATACCCCCATACCATAGGAAAGGAAGACGCCTAGGCACATCACGCAAAAGCCACCCAGCACTTTACACTCGTGCACGCCTTCATGCAATTTTGCATCAAAGTGTAACGTTTTGTAGAACAGCTCCTCCTAAAAATACAATTTCAAGATGTGCAGTGTTCGTGCATGACACTTATGGCGATGTTTTAATCCAGACATCTTCACAAAATCTTTAAAACTGAATAGTAATTCACACATTTCTCAATGAAATAACAGGAGGAATGGTAAAATGCAGAAAATATGCTCCAATTAATAAGGAATACAAGTATTTACTGAAATAGACATATCAGGGGAGGTGACGGATCCTTTTTAAATGGAAAATAACTTTTCAAACAACTTATGCTAATCAAATAGTATAATATAGAGAGAGAGAGAGAGATGGATGGATGGATGGATGGATGGATAGATATTAGATAGATAGATAGATAGATAGATAGATAGATAGATAGATAGATAGATAGATAGATAGATAGATAGATAGATAGATAGATAGATAGATAGATAGATAGATAGATAGATATGAGATAGATAGATAGATAGATAGATAGATAGATAGATAGATAGATAGATAGATAGATAGATAGATAGATAGATAGATAGATAGATAGATAGATAGATAGATAGATAGATAGATAGATAGATAGATAGATAGATAGATAGATTGATAGATAGATAGATAGATAGATAGATGCATAGATAGATATCTCCGCTCCTGGAGGAAGCCGGAAATACAGGCGAAACGCACATCGGGCGATATAGTTTTTTAACTATCAACATTGGTACTTAGCCCTATAACCTAGGTAGGATAAAACTTATAGTGCGTCTCACTCCAAATCCAAGTCCGACTGGTGGTGTACACCGTGTGTGGTTTCTTTGGCAACGTTTCCTATAAGATAGATAGATAGATAGATAGATAGATAGATAGATAGATAGATAGATAGATAGATAGATAGATAGATAGATAGATAGATAGATAGATAGATATATAGATAGATAGATAGATAGATAGATAGATAGATAGATAGATAGATAGATAGATAGATAGATAGATAGATAGATAGATAGATAGATAGATAGATAGATAGATTTTCATTTACCTACTTTTAAAATGTAGGAGTTTTATCCATGCAAACTTTGTGTAAAGTTACTGACACTAGGTGTCTCCCTTCATGTAATCTGCTGTTCTATTGTCAAGCAAAATCTGTCCCTAGTAAAAGAGCAGAGGAGATGGACTTCAGAACGTGAGGGATGTGTTTCTTCACTGCCTGTCAATACAAGTCTATGGAAAGGGATCAGGTGGAGGGAGCAGGAGCAGAATGAGAAAGATACACACAGCTGTGTTACAGTTTCTAGTAAAACGTATATCTCCCCCAGTGCTGGATTCACAGCTACACTGCTCATTACTGCTGAATAATATTCTCCACGTTGCTGCAGCTTCCATATATATATATATATATATATATATATATATATATATATATATATATATATATATATATAGGAAATACAAAGAAGAACCGCACCACAAATCTTGAAATAATCACCTCTATCAGGGGTTTATATATATATATATATATATATATATATATATATATATATATATATATATATAAATACAAAAAATAGGCAGCACTCCACAGCATAGTAGTCAAAAAAGTGAAAACCGTTTATTCACCCATATGTAAGATTGCTACGTTTCAGTCCCAATCTGGACCTTTCTCAAGCAGAGCAGCTGAAACGTAGCAATCTTACATATGGGGGAATAAACGTTTTTCACTTTTTTGACTACTATGCTGTGGAGTGCTGCCTATTTTTTGTATTCCTATATATATATACATATATATATATGTGTATATATATATAAATATATATATATATATATACATATACATATATATACATATATATGTATATATATACACATACATACTAGTATATATATGATAGAGATAGGAGAGCAGGATTCTCCTCTTCTCTGTGTCCAGTGTATAGAAGACATGAGAATTAGAGATATAGCCTGAAAAAAAATGCATAAAAATAGTCATATAATAGCCAGAAATAGCATTATTCCTTATGTACACACATATGACAGTTTATTCAGAAAAGTTGCCTGAAAAGTTAGGTACGCTTTAAATAGTGTATCGATAATATTGCAGAAAAGATGAGGTTGTTATTCAACCTCACAATATTTAATCTGTAGAAGTCCTTAGGACTGCAGGTAAACCTAATGAGCTATCTTAATGGGGTTTTCCGAGCCTAATTTCCAATTTTTAAAAAGGTGCTGAGCATACTAAATACCTATCAAAAAACCTTTACAAATACCTCATTCTTGTTTCTAACATTTTCCTGACGTTCCCCACCCTCATGCCGTGCTTTTCCATTTGTTCACATCTGGGAATTCTGGTCCACGGCAGCTTCCGGGTCTCCTAGAGTACATCTATCACAATGGATAGTGCTGGCATCTTGGCCAGCTCCTGAACCTTCCAGCTTACCTCCTCAGCTCTCAGCAAGACAACCCACTCCAGCTACATTGGCCACTGGGATCGGCGCAGGCACACTATAGTCTGCAATTTTTCCCCATTTAATTCAATGGGGAGATAAATAGCAATTGTTTGGGCTCGCAGCGATTTCTCCGCAAAAAACACAACTAAAAAAAAAAAAAATCTCATACTTACCTAGAAGTCTGTGTTCCTCCCACCAGTGCGGACTACTGGGATGACGTTTCATCCCATGTGAACGCTAAAGCCAATCACAGGCTGTAGCAGCGGTCACATGGGATGAAACATCATCCCAGGAGGCCGGCTTGGATGACGTCAGAGGGCTGGCCTCCTGGGATGATGCTTCATCCCATGTGACCGCCGCTGCAGCCAATCACAGGCTGCAGCGGTCTCCTGGGATTAAACGTCATCCCAGGAGGCCGGCCTGCTAGCAGGCAGGGTAAGTGCTGCAGTTTTCCGCAGCGGACATTCTGGGCGAAAAACTGCACCACAGTTTGGTGCACAAGGCAGATACGCTGCGTGCAATTACACAGCGTATCCGCCCTGTGTGAAAACAGCCGATGAGTGAAAACCAGATGGCATCACGTTACCCAAGGTGCGATTGTGAAAACAGTGAAGATTTTCTAGTGTAAGTCATTTTAAAAGTGACTTGTATTGGCAGCTGTAGGTGATTGGCCATTACATGTGATGTGCTGGGAAAACCCCTATAACTCAGTGGCTTATTACAAGACATAAATTAAACAATTATGTAATGAAACAATGATCATTTAAAATTGGCATTTTTGGATTATTAAGGAGTACTTTGCTTCTGAACAGATTAGAGTCTGACCTAGGCAAATCTAAATTCACATACTGATGAGGCAATCACTACTGATGATATTTTGATATTTAATGTATAGCTAAATGTTTAACAAACTTCTGACATATCATAGTGACATGTCAGAAGTTTGGATTGGTGGGGGTCCGAGCACTGAGACACCCACCAATTGCTACAACGAAGCAGCTGAAGCACTCGTGTGAGCGCTGAGCCGCTTAGTTTCTGTTCGGCTTTTGCAGGAAATCCGATGTATCAGAGTACAGGCTCATAGAATTTCTATTAGTCGGTCCTCCGATACGTTGATTTCTGGAAAAAAATTAAAACAAACGAAGCGGCTCAGCGCTCACACAAGAGCTTCAGCTGCTTCGTTGTAGCGATTGGTGGGTGTCTCAGTGCTCGGACCCCCACCAATCAAAACTTCTGACATAGTTTGTTAAACGTTTAGCTACACTTTAAAACTATAAAGAAAAACTAAGAAAATCACTGAAAATCTTATGGGAAGCAGCGGCGTAACTACCGCTGTAGCGGCTGCTACACGGCCCGTGGCATGAGGAGGCCTGTGCTGCCCGCCGACACCTCTCCATGCCCAATAGTGCCGCTAGCAGCCGTTATGGCTGCTACAGCGGTAGCAATGCCACAACAGGACCTGGGCCACCCGGCCCCTAACATTTAAGGGCTGGGCAGCACAGGCCTCCTCATGCACGGTGGCGTCGCTAGCACTGGAAGGAGCCCCGGCCATAGCAACAGCCACATTCATTTGTATCTGCATCCTCAGAACACAGATACAACTAAATTCTATAGGCTGCAGGCCATGTTAGGCCTGCAGTCTATAAGGCGCTGGGAAGACTCTCTGCGCAGGCCGGCGTGATGGCGTCACTGCATCACACTGGTCTGCGCATGCGTCCAACCTGGAGGCTGTGAAGAGCTCTGTCCGTCGTGGGAACAGGGTCGAGATAAGTACAATATATTTTTTGGGTGGGGGCAGTGTGGCAATATACAGGGGGGAGCAGGGTGGCACTATATACAAGGGGGAGCAGGTTGGCATTATATACAAAGAGAGGCATTATTTACAAGGGGGAGAGTGGCATTATATACAAGGGGGTTAGCAGGGTGGCATTATATACCAGGGGGAGCAGGGTGGAATTATTTACAAGGGGGAGCAGGGTGGCACTATATACAAGGGGGAGCAGGGTGGTGCTATATACAAGGGGGGCTGTGTGGCATTATATACAAGGGGGCTGTGTGGCACTACTAAAGGGGGGGTTGCTTGCCACTATCTACTAGGGGGGCTATTTTTACAAGGGGGGTGCTGTGTGGTGCTATCTGTGTGGCACTTTATACAAGAGAGGGGGCTGTGTGGCGCTTTATATATAGGGGGGAGCTGTGTGGCGATATCTACATGGGGGCTTTATGATATCTACAGGGGGAGGTGGGGGGCACTAGCTACAAATCGGGTGTGACACTGTCTACAGGGGGGCTGTATAGCACTGTCTTCAGGGGGTCTGTATGGCACAATCTACAGGGGGGCAGTATCTACAGGGGGCACTATCTATAAAGGGGGCTGCGTGTGGCACCTAGGGGGTATCAAAAGTTTGCAATGGGGCTCAGTCTTTCCTAGTTATGCCTCTGATGGGAAGATAAAGATCTCCTTGACTAAAGCGTAATCCCAGAAAAAAAAAAGGCCCATGCACACAGCCGTATTATGGATCCATACAGTATGGAGCTGTGATACTGCAACAATAGAAGTCTGTGGGTCTATACCAGGGGTCTCAAGCACGCGGCCCGCGGGCCGCATGCGGCACCTGGGGCTGTCATCTGCGGCCCGCGGGACACAGAGCCGCTAGTATCGGCTCTGCTCCGAGACTCTGGAATTCCTGACATCGCTGTCCACATATGAACAGCGATGTCTGGGGCTTCCCCAGAGCCGGAGTCCAGGGCAGAGCGCTGGTGTTGGCTCTGCTCCGGGACTCTGTGGAATTCCCTGACATCGTTGCCCATATATGGACAGTTTGTCAGGGTCTTGCCCAGAGCGGAGAAGAGCGCTGGTGTCAGCTCTGCTCCTGGACTCTGTGGAATTCCCTGACATCGCTGTCCACATATGAACAGCGATGTCTGGGGCTTCCCCAGAGCCGGAGTCCCGAGCAGAGCACTGGTGTCAGCTCTGCTCCGGGACTCTGTGGAGAATTCCCTGATATCGCTGTCCACATATGAACAGCGATGTCTGGGGCTTCCCCAGAGCCGGAGTCCCGAGCAGAGCGCTGGTGTCGGCTCTGCTCCGGGAGTCTGTGGAATTCCCTGACATCGCTGTCCACATATGAACAGCGATGTCTGGGGCTTCCCCAGAGCCGGAGTCCAGGGCAGAGCGCTTGTGTCGGCTCTGCTCCAGGACTCTGTGGAATTCCCTGACATCGCTGCCCATATATGGACAGTGTGTCAGGGTCTTTCCCAGAGCGGAGCAGAGCGCTGGTGTTGGCTCTGATCCTGGACTCTGTAATTTCCTGACATCGCTGTCCACATATGAACAGCGATGTCTGGGGCTTCCCCAGAGCCGGAGTCCCGAGCAGAGCGCTGGTGTCGGCTCTGCTCCGGGACTCTGTGGAATTCCCTGACATCGCTGTCCACATATGAACAGCGATGTCTGGGGCTTCCCCAGAGCCGGAGTCCCGAGCAGAGCGCTGGTGTCGGCTCTGCTCCGGGACTCTTTGGAATTCCCTGACATCGCTGCCCATATATGGACAGTGTGTCAGGGTCTTTCCCAGAGCGGAGCAGAGCGCTGGTGTTGGCTCTGATCCTGGACTCTGTAATTTCCTGACATCGCTGTCCACATATGAACAGCGATGTCTGGGGCTTCCCCAGAGCCGGAGTCCCGGGCAGAGCGCTGGTGTCGGCTCTGCTCCGGGACTCTGTGGAATTCCCTGACATCGCTGTCCACATATGAACAGCGATGTCTGGGGCTTCCCCAGAGCCGGAGTCCCGAGCAGAGCGCTGGTGTCGGCTCTGCTCCGGGACTCTTTGGAATTCCCTGACATCGCTGTCCACATATGAACAGCGATGTCTGGGGCTTCCCCAGAGCCGGAGTCCAGGGCAGAGCGCTGGTGTCAGCTCTGCTCCGGGACGCTGTGGAATTCCCTGACATCGCTGCCCATATATGGACAGTGTGTCAGGGACTTGCCCAGAGCGGAGCAGAGCGCTTGTGTTGGCACTGCTCCTGGACTCTGTGGAATTCCCTGACATCGCTGTCCACATATGAACAGCGATGTCTGGGTCTTCCCCAGAGCGGAGTCCCGAGCAGAGCGCTAGTATCGGCTCTGCTCCGGGACTCTGTGGGATTCCCTGACATCGCTGTCCATATATGGACAGTGTGTCAGGTTCTCCCCAGAGCGGAGTCCCTAGTAGAGCGCTAGTACAGGCTCTGCTCCGGGACTCTGTGGAATTCCCTGACATCGCTGTCCATATATGGACAGTGTGTCAGGGTCTTCCCCAGAGCGGAGTCCCAAGCAGAGCGCTAGTATCGGCTCTGCTCCGGGACTCTGTGGAATTCCCTGACATCGCTGTCCATATATGGACAGTGTGTCAGGGTCTTCCCCAGAGCGGAGACCCGGGCAGAGCGCTAGTATCAGCTCTGCTCCGGGACTCTGTCAAATTCCCTGACATCGGTGTCCATGTTTGGACACGCGATGTCTGGGGCTTCCCCAGAGCCAGTGCAGAACTCTAGTATTGGCTCTGCTCCGATCCAGTGCAGAGCTCTAGTATAGGCTCTGCTCCGGGACTCTGTGGAAATCCCTGACATCGCTGTCCATATATGGACAGTGTGTCAGGGTCTTCCCCAGAGCTGAGTCCCTGACAGAGCGCTAGTATAGGCTCTGCTCCGGGACTCTGTGGAATTCCCTGACATCACTGTCCATACATCGACAATGATGTCAGGGGCTTCCCCAGAGCAGTAGTCCCAGTGATGTCAGGAGCACAGCTGGAGTCCCAGGAAGAGCCTACTCCAGCTCTGGGGTTGCCCCTGACATCTGTCCATATATGTACAGTGATGTCAGGAGCAGAGCTGGAATCCGAGGCAGCGTGCTAGAAGCGGCTCTGCTCCAGGACTCCAGCTCTGGGCAATCCCCTGACATCACTGTGGCAGCATCTGCGGAGGGCACTGTGGCAGCATCTGCGAAGGGCACTGTGGCGGCATCTGTGGAGGGCACTGTGGCAGCATCTGTGGAGGGCACTGTGGCAGCATCTACAGAGGGCACTGTGGCAGCATCTACAGAGGGCACTGTGGCAGCATCCACAGAGGGCACTGTGGCAACATCTACAGAGGGAACTGTGGCAGCATCTACAGAGGGCACTGTGGCAGCATCTACAGAGGACACTGTGGCAGCATCTACAGAGTACTCTGTGGCAGGATCCACAGAAGGCACTGTGGCAGCATCCACAGAGGGCACAGCAGCAGCATCCAGAGAGGGCACTGCGGCAGCATCTACAGAGCACACTGTGGCAGTACCTACAGAGGGCACTGTGGCAGCATCCACAGAGGGCACTGTGGCAGCATCTACAGAGGACACTGTGGCAGCATCTACAGAGGGCACTGTGGCAGCATCTACAGAGGGCACTGTGGCAGCATCTACAGAGGGCACTGTGGCAGCATCTACAGAGGGCACTGTGGCAGCATCAACAGAGGGCACTGTGGCAGCATCTACAGAGGACACTGTGGCAGCATTATCTACAGAGGGCACTGTGGCATTATCTACAGAGGGCACTGTGGCAGCATCTACAGAGGACTCTGTGGCAGCATCTACAGAGGACTCTGTGGCAGCATCTACAGAGGACTCTGTGGCAGCATCTACAGAGTACTCTGTGGCAAGATCCACAGAAGGCACTGTGGCAGCATCCACAGAGGGCACAGCAGCATCCAGAGAGGGCACTGCGGCAGCATCTACAGAGCGCACTGTGGCAGTACCTACAGAGGGCACTGTGGCAGCATCCACAGAGGGCACTGTGGCAGCATCTACAGAGGACACTGTGGCAGCATCTACAGAGGGCACTGTGGCAGCATCTACAGAGGGCACTGTGGCAGCATCTACAGAGGGCACTGTGGCAGCATCTACAGAGGGCACTGTGGCAGCATCTACAGAGGGCACTGTGGCAGCATCAACAGAGGGCACTGTGGCAGCATCAACAGAGGGCACTGTGGCAGCATCTACAGAGGGCACTGTGGCAGTATGTACAGAGGACACTGTGGCAATATCTAGGGGTGTGTTGCATTATCTAGAGAGGACACAGTGGCATTATCTATAGAGGGCACTGTTGCATTATCTAGGGGTGTGTTGCATTATCTACAGAGGGCACTGTGGCATTATCTACAGAGGGCACTGTGGCAGCATCTACAGAGGACTCTGTGGCAGCATCTACAGAGGACTCTGTGGCAGCATCTACAGAGGACTCTGTGGCAGCATCCACAGAAGGCACTGCGGCAGCATCTACAGAGGGCACAGTGGCAGCATCCAGAGAGGGTACTGCAGCAGCATCCACAGAGGGCACTGCGGCAGCATCCACAGAGGGCACTGTGGCAGTACCTACAGAGGGCACTGTGGCAGTATCCACAGAGGGCACTGCGGCAGCATCTACAGAGGGCACTGCGGCAGTATCTACAGAGGAAACTGTGGCAGCATCTACAGAGGGCACTGTGGCAGCATCTACAGAGGGCACTGTGGCAGCATCAACAGAGGGCACTGTGGCACTATCTAAAAAGGGGCTGCCCAATCTTGACATGTGTGTCTGCCAAACGCTGCCAACTGAGCCGCCGGACTGCATTTAGCGACACTAAAACTGGAAAACTAGATTGTTGAAATACGCACGTGGAGAAATATCTCAAATTTTAAACCTAGCGGTATTATTATAGTAATGTAGTATTCATTTTATAGTAATGTAGTATTATTATTATTATAGTAATATAATGTTATAGTAGTTCAAATAAGTAATTTATTAACAATAATTTTGTATTGTATCAAATTTGAAAATAATGCGGCCCGTCAACTTCCCATTTTTTCTATATGCGGCCCACTTACCTGGCCGAGTTTGAGACCCCTGGTCTAACGCTTACTTGCTATCCCGATGTGCAGTTCAGTTAGGAAAAACCCATCAATTTTAAGAGGTGATTATCAAGGCCCTAATATTTGGGAAGCGTGGAGGGCCCAAGCACGTCTGCCCCAAAACCTCATCATCTCTGCTGGTAGCGAGGCTGTTTTATTATAGCAGAGTGTGTAAAGTATTGGTTCAAAGCGTACTACATCAATCCATAGATTATCAATTTTATTATTTATTCACCCCATTATTATATCATCCTATTATGCCCTGATGCCCTGCTTACATATACCCTGATGTACTCTGCCCAGATTACATATGCCCCCACATTATAAACTGAAACACCAGTAAAACCCCAAACAAAACTATTACCAAGCAAAATCTGCGCTCCAAAAGCCAAATGGCGCTCTCTCCCTTCTGAGCCTGGCATTTTGTCCAAACAGCAGTTTATGACCACAATTGGGATATTTCCCACTCTGAAGAAGTTGCTTTACAAATGTTGGGGTGTTTTTTCTCTTTTATTTGAGAAAATGAAAAATATTGAGCTAAAGCTACGTCTTATTCGGAAGAATTGCCCAATTCTAATAAAATCTATGGAATACCTATAGGGTCAAAATGCTCACTACACCCTTAGATGAATTCCTTGTGGGTGTAGTATCCAAAATGGATAATAAAAAGGAGGCACCAAAATCCACTAGGTGCTCCTTCACTACTGAGTCCGGTGTTTCCGTCCATTAGCACACTAGGGCCACAAGTAGGATATTTCGAAAAACCTGCAGAATTTGGGAAATAAATATTTAGTTGTTTTTTTTCTGTTAACACTTGCTATTTTAAAGAAAAAAATGGAATAAAATTTAAATTCTGCAAAAAAAAAATTACATTTGTAAATGTCACCTCCACTTTGCTTCAATTCTATTGAAACGCCTAAAGGGTTAAGAAACTTTCTAAATGCTGTTTTGAATACTTTTAGGGGTGCAGTTTTTAAAATGGGCTGATTGATGGGGGTTTCCAAAAATATAGGCCCCTCAAAGCTACTTCAGAACTGAACTGGACCCCATAAAAAAAAGCTTTTGAAATTTTCTTGAAAATGTGAGAAATTGCTGCTAAACTGATAAGCCTTGTAACGTCCTAGAAAAATAAAAATACCTTAAAAATCAATGTCAACACAAAGTAGACATATGGGAAATGTTAATTAGTAACTATTTTGTATGGTATTACTATCTGTCTTACAAGCAAATACATTTAAATGTAAAAAATGCTAATTTTTGCAAATTTTCTCTAAAGTTTGGTGTTTTTCACAAATAAGTAATGAATTTTTCGACCAAATTTTACCACTGACATAAAGTACAACTTGTCACTAGAAAACAACCCAGAAATGGGGCTCTGTCAAGAAGTCCAAAAGTGGCTGTGGCAGGAAGGGGTTAAACGATAATATTTTTGCAACTGCTTTGAATGTCAACTATTTTTACTTTATTTTTTTACAAGACTTTTGAGGCTTTCATTTTCTACATTAGTTTAATTTCATGTTTTTTTATTTTTATTATTATGAGCAGACAAATAACTAAAATTGTGAAAAAAAACTTTTTGGTAATTATATATATATATATATATTGTATGTATAAAGATATATATATATATACTGTGTATATATATATATATATATATATATATATACATACACTGTTGTAGCTCTGTAACAATTAGTCTTCTCCTCTCTCCGTCAGCCTGGATCAATGTGATGGGAGAGTGATGAGGGCTATAAAGCTATATTCACACGACAGTGAATAAAAACACGGCCATTAAAAATGGGTCAACTGTCAGTTTTTCATGATAATTTTGCTTCAATGTGTCTCCAACTTTTTATCTATTTGCTGGCTGTCTGGCCATTTTTAACGGTCGTTTATTATCCATTTGTCATCTGGTTTTCATGGCAGGGTTTTTTTTTGTCCCAACCTTTTTAAAACACCACACTGCCCATGTAGATAGAGCCACAATGCCCATGTAGATAGTGCTACAGTGCCCACGGTAGATAATGCCCACATAGATAGTGCCAGTGCTCACATAGATAATGCCACAGTGCCCACTGTAGATAGTGCATATATATATATATATATATATATATATATATATATATATATATATATATATATATATAAAGTCCAAATACAATGTCAGCCGCACAGCCTTGTAAATCGTAGGTGGGTGCCGAGAAAGGCTCCTGTGTTGAGCTGAAACGTCGTGTGTATATGGACCAATAAAGCACCTTTTTCTACCTTGCTTATACCTTGGAGTGCTGCCTGATTTTTGGATTCTATATATATATATATATATATATATATATATATATATATATATATATATACAGTGGAGGAAATAAGTATTTGATCCCTTGCTGATTTTGTAAGTTTGCCCACTGTCAAAGACATGAACAGTCTAGAATTTTTAGGCTAGGTTAATTTTACCAGTGAGAGATAGATTATATAAAAAAAAAATTCAAAAAATCACATTGTCAAAATTATATCTATTTATTTGCATTGTGCACAGAGAAATAAGTATTTGATCCCTTTGGCAAACAAGACTTAATACTTGGTGGCAAAACCCTTGTTGGCAAGCACAGCAGTCAGACATTTTTAGTAGTTGATGATGAGGTTTGCACACATGTTAGATGGAATTTTGGCCCACTCCTCTTTGCAGATCATCTGTAAATCATTAAGATTTCGAGGCTGTCGCTTGGCAACTCGGATCTTCAGCTCCCTCCATAAGTTTTCGATGGGATTAAGGTCTGGAGACTGGCTAGGCCACTCCATGACCTTAATGTGCTTCTTTTTGAGCCACTCCTTTGTTGCCTTGGCTGTATGTTTCGGGTAATTGTCGTGCTGGAAGACCCAGCCACTAGCCATTTTTAATGTCCTGGTGGAGGGAAGGAGGTTGCCACTCAGGATTTGACAGTACATGGCTCCATCCATTCTCCCATTGATGCGGTGAAGTAGTCCTGTGCCCTTAGCAGAGAAACACCCCCAAAACATAATGTTTCCACCTCCATGCTTGACAGTGGGTACGGTGTTCTTTGGGTCATAGGCAGCATTTCTCTTCCTCCAAAAACGGCGAGTTGAGTTAATGCCAAAGAGCTCAATTTTAGTCTCATCTGACCACAGCACCTTCTCCCAATCACTCTCAGAATCATCCAGATGTTAATTTGCAAACTTCAGACGGGCCTGTACATGTGCCTTCTTGAGCAGGGGGACCTTGCGGGCACTGCAGGATTTTAATCCATTACGGCGTAATGTGTTACCAATGGTTTTCTTGGTGACTGTGGTCCCAGCTGCCTTGAGATCATTAACAAGTTCCCCCCGTGTAGTTTTCGGCTGAGCTCTCACCTTCCTCAGGATCAAGGATACCCCACGAAGTGAGATTTTGCATGGAGCCCCAGATCGATGTTGATTGACAGTCATTTTGTATGTCTTCCATTTTCTTACTATTGCACCAACAGTTGTCTCCTTCTCACCCAGCGTCTTACTTATGGTTTTGTAGCCCATTCCAGCCTTGTGCAGGTCTATGATCTTGTCCCTGACATCCTTAGAAAGCTCTTTGGTCTTGCCCATGTTGTAGAGGTTAGAGTCAGACTGATTAATTGAGTCTGTGGACAGGAGTCTTTTATACAGGTGACCATGTAAGACAGCTGTCTTTAATGCAGGCAACAAGTTGATTTGGAGCGTGTAACTGGTCTGGAGGAGGCTGAACTCTTAATGGTTGGTAGGGTATCAAATACTTATTTCTCTGTGCACAATGCAAATAAATATATATAATTTATTTTTTTTATATAATCTATCGCTCACTGGTAAAATTAACCTAGCCTAAAAATTCTAGACTGTTCATGACTTTGACAGTGGGCAAACTTACAAAATCAGCAAGGGATCAAATAATTATTTCCTCCACTGTATATATATATATATATATATATATATATATATATATATATATAAAGTACCAATGCCCACATAGATAGTGTCAAAGTGTCCATATATAGTGCCACACACAGTGCCCTTGTAGACAGCACCACAGGGTCTCCTGTAGATAGTGCCCACCTAGTGCCACAGTGCCCATGTAGATAGTGCCACACCTCCCCTTTAGATATCGCCACACACCCTCTGTAGATAGCACTACACACCTCGCCCTGTAGATTGCACTACTAGGGGCTCCCTCTAAGAGCGGAATCTGCGGCCAGAGCGTTGTCGAGGCTCTGGCTAGGGATTCTCTTAACACAAAGCCCCTAATGTTACTGTCCATATATGGACAGTGACGTCAAGGGCTTTCCCTGGCCAAGTACTCCATTAAGGAGAGCTGGCAGACAGGAAAGTGCATCTGCATCGCTGCTCACACTGAAGCTGCACACATTAAAACCCGTTCCACACTGCCAACATGTACAGTATATACGTGACAACTGCACAGGGCATCGGCAGTTGGAATGTATATATCCGTATAGCTGACGTGAAGAGGTTAAATAAACATCTAACCCTTTCTTGAATGCTGTCATAGTATCTGTCATTACTACCTTTTTAGGTTGGGTATTCCATAGTTTGACAACCCTAACAGTATAGAATCCTTTTCTATAATAATGTCTGAAAGGTCATTTCTCCCCTGTCAGGCCTGGACTGATAATCTGCCCTACCCGGCAGATTCCTGGTGGGCTGCACTAGAAAATAACAGGGTGGGACGTCTGGTCCACCACTGTAAAATTCTATAATGCATTGCATTAGGTCCCGGGCAATCAGCCCCAGCACACAAGGTGAGGTTTCAGCATTAACACATTCTGTGGATCTCTTCCTCTATTGTCCGTGCTGCCTGCTTTCAGTGTCCTGCTCCTGTGGCTGGTGAGTCTCATACAGAACTGCAAGTCACTTGCAGCTACTGTACATGACCATCTGTATGGTTCTTATCTAGTGTTTTACAATCCTCAGCAGGTACTCAGACTGTCTCCACACATCCTGGCTTTAACCAGTTTTAAGCACAATTTACCTAAATTTGTGGCAAAAAAAACCTCAGTTTTTCTGCGACTTTACAAAAATCTCAGGGGCTGGTCCAGCCGGTTTCAGCTGTCTTTTATCTAATGTTTATGTGTAGTTTTAGTGGCATGGACTGCCAGGAAGTTTTACTAAAGCGTACTTGTCAACTTCATAGTTTATTCATACATTTGAACAGACTTTCGGGTAACTATTATACCAAGATTATTTTAGAAGTGTGAAATTCACATATAATGGCGCCATCATAGATGCTCATTCATGAGACCAGGACCAGTCTTTTCGACGCCCTATAAAACTAAAACCTTATTTTTTTAAATGGACCTTCATAGTGCAGACAGGACCTAGTGTGACTCCTTAGAAGCAGTAATAATCTTCAAAGTAGTCACGAGAACAAAGAATATAGACCACTGAAGTCAGTGAGACACCCTGTGTGCGGACAAGATCTCATAGTCCAGGGGTAGATCTCTCACTGGTAAAATTAACCTAGCCTAAAAATTCTAGACTGTTCATGTCTTTGACAGTGGGCAAACTTACAAAATCAGCAAGGGATCAAATACTTATTTCCTTCCCTGTATATTCTATATAAAGAGGAACAAATTAAATTCATCCAAGGGACATATTCCCACACTGTGTCACCACAAGAAGCATTTGCTATTTCCTTCATCTATCACATTTTTATATCCCGTTGCTTTTATAGCACCAACATATTCCTTAGCACTGTACACAGTGTGTAATCACTTCCATCTGTCCCTGTCCCCAAATGGGCTCACAATCTAATTTGCATATCTCATACACAATAGGATATTTTTTTTAGGAAGCCTATTACCTATCAGTATATTAGTGGAGTTTAGTGAAAACCAGAGAACATAGAACAAACCTAAACAAATACGAGGAGAACATAAAAACTCCATGGTGATGTTGACTTTGGTTGGATTAGAACCCAAGTTGCTCTTGTTAATCACTGAGCCACGGAGCTGCCATACAAAAATTCTCACATATCATTCTGTGTATGGGTTTCCTAATAGTATTATGAGAACTACAAAATGAATATTCCAAGGCGGGGAAAATCCCAGGATCCAGGTAGTCAATGTGCCTAAAAATGTGCTATTGGTGCCTATCTTTTTGAGTTGTATTCTAATTATGTCTTTGGAAGTCCTTACTATGGAGCTACTAAAAAAAAAAAAGGTGCCCAGTATGCTGGCTCCTAAAGTCTAAAATAATTTGTCTACCCCTGCAAGAGGCAAGGGTTTTTTTTTTTATTAATCTGGCTTCACATATATAAATTATAATAGTGGTACATGAATAATAAAAGTTATGTGTTTCCTCATGGTTATTTCTCGTGCATGGTTGTTTATCTATTTTACGTTATTCTTAGTATTTATTGTTATCGGCTTATATTAGGTACACGCTTCAGTGACTGTATAAAGTATTTCACTTCTTCATGTTAAGTGGTTTATTTTTCAGGCTACGATGGACGGTTCGGCACACAGCAAGCTGTTTTTTCTTTTATGGTGTGCACAAGCTGTTCTATGCACAGCATGCCACGGTGTTGTTTTTTTAACATACCCAGCTCCATGGTCCACGTATCACACTGTGAAAAATGTTTCAAGTTGGCAGCTCTGACATTCGGACCATTACTTAGAACAACACGGAGAGGCAAAATATGGGCACAAAACTAGTGGAGATTCAGATATTTTATGATCTTTTTTTATGTTTTCATTGTTTCTTCCTTGTTTTTGTTCTAAGGTAATGATATACATTAAACTTAATTGCTTAATTATATTGTAAACTACAAAGGATCCCGCAGAATGAAAGATTTTATTATGAAAGGGGTTGTCAACTCCTTCTGTTGTGTAGAGAATAACCCCAATAAGCATCTTGTCAAGTAATCGTTTATCATGCCACCATTGCCAGTGCCATGTCTCCTTGACAGGTGGTGTCTATGGTGGTTTGTTCTCACTTTTAGGCAAAATTGATAATTGTATGTACCAAATTTGGTAACCAAACAAAGAAGAGGAGGACAATGATAAAATGGCCAGAAACACTGTAGATGGACCAATACTGAAATCTTTATTTGCTACAGTAAGCTAACAATCATTCGCCTATTCCATAAGTGATCCCAGTTCTCTATATTCATAAAAAGTACCCCACGGATATTCAACTTTCGATACACAAGGTGTCCATATTCTGCATTTCCATTGCAATCGCTACTCTTGCAGACGCATCTGTGGAAATCAAGGACAACTCCTCCAGGAAATTCTCTCCGATATACGGAAACAGCTATTCTATACACTCGTTGCTTCCAGGGCCAGTGCTAGCGGAAAGCAAACCTGAAAATAATTCAGGGACCACCAAAGTTGGGAGTACCAGGGCCATATGGGTAAACATGCTCTACACTTGTAAAGCCAACTGACGGGTAGATAGTGGGCCCATTGTAACTCTGTCACCTATGGCCCACATATACCTGAAGCTGGTCCCTGGATGCTTTAGTACATAGGAGAAGTATTCCTGGATCCTCCAATTGTTGTAGGTGTAAGGGACCAGAAACTGTATTTTAGCATTTGACATGGGAATGTCTCCCTTTTGCAAGAGTTGGTGTCCTTGTCAAATTAATTTTCAGCAATTGTTCTGTTAACACCTAATGTGTATTTCTTTAGTTTCCTTAAAAGGGTTGTCTGCTTTGGACAAATACCTGATCAGAAAGTGTCCCCCTGCTAGGACTCCTAGTGATCAGATGTAATCCCTGGAGAAAACTTGCAGGGAGTGTTCACTTTCCCTGCAGCTCCACCACAGGGGAAATTAAGCATTACACAGTCCTCATTCATATTAATGAGTTGTCTGTGTAATTCGGGACAGGAAAGGTCCTCCAGAATGTGACGCTCTTTGCAGCCGCTTTCCATTTTGACCTACTGATGATGATCCTGAACAGGGGACCCCTCTTAATTAACTCCCTAATATTCCCTAAAATAGTATATGAAAGTGGGTTTTGTAAAGTGCACAAAGCCTTTATTAAATAACAATAGCAACACAATACCAGGATCTTTATTTTTGGCCCAGTTTGTCATCGTTAATAGTACAGTTGAAAAAAGACACATGTCCATCAAGTTCAAACAAGGGATGGGAAAAGGGAAGGGATGAAACAAAATATATACACATTGACATAGGAGCTAATATTTTTCGTTCTAGGAAATTATCTAACCCTTTTTTAAAGCCATCTACTGTCCCTGCTGTGACCAGCTCCTGCGGTAGGCTATTCCATAAATTCACAGTTCTCACAGTAAAGAAGGTTTGTCGCCTCTGCGGATTGAACTTTTTTTTCTCCAGACGGAGGGAGTTCCCCCTTGTTTTTTGAGGGGGTTTTACATGAAACAGGTTTTCACTATATTTCTTGTATGTGCCATTCATATATTTATACAAGTTAATCATGTCCCTCCTTAGTCGTCTCTTTTCAAGGCTAAATAGGTTTAATTATTTTAATCTTTCCTCATAACTTAGATTCTCCATGCCCCTTATTAGTTTAGTTGCTCTTCTTTGTAATTTTTTCAAACTCCAGGGCATCCTTTCTATGAACTGGAGCCCAGAACTGAACTGCATATTCTAGATGAGGCCTCACTAATGCTTTGTAAAGTGGTAATATTACATCCCTGTCCCGTGAGTCCATGCCTCTTTTAATACACGACAATATCCTGCTGGCCTTTGAAGCAGATGATTGACATTGCATGCTGTTATTTAGTTTATGATTTACAAGTACACCCAGATCCTTCTCAACAAGTGAATCCCCCAGTGTAGCTCCCCCTAGGACATATGATGCATGCAGATTGTTCGTACCCAGATGCATAACATTACATTTATCTACATTAAACTTCATTTGCCAAGTGGACGCCCAAACACTCAGTGTGTCCAAATCCGCTTGCAATTCACGAACATCTTCCATAGACTGAACTATATTACATAGCTTGGTGTCTGCAAAACTAGAAATAGTGCTATTAATCCCATCCTCTATATCATTAGTAAATAAGTTGAATAATAGTGGTCCCAGCACTGAACCCTGGGGTACACCACTTATAACCGGGGTGATGGATGGTCAATTTGCTTATATTCTCTGTATTAAATTACATTATGAATTATCAAGCAGACCGGATTATGAGGATATGTATTCTCCATTTTGTAATGACCTTTCCTCTATACAATTATAGAGGAGTCACAAAGAACTGTGTTACTTCTTTGTGTTCTTCATGTGGCCTTCATATATTGGTAGATGGAAGTCTGGCAGAACACCTAGACCTGAAATAATTATCATATTTGTAATTAATTCTCTTCATCTCAGTATTTCACATATATATTTGAAAATATCACATACACTTATAAAAACCTCCTACATTTCTATTGTTTGTAGGCCAGGATTTGCAGGTGTTAGAAAGATCATGTGACCTCAGTGGGAAGGTACCCTATGACGTATTTTCAGTCATACGTTTAAAATGTTATGATTGGTTGTTCCATGCAAGGTAACAACGTGACCAAAGGGTACGCCCTGAGGGTATATTAACTTATGTATCTTGATAATAAATAAGAATATTGATTGAGACAAAAGATTGCTATTGTCTTTATTGATCTCCCAGTGCACTGCTTATACTTCAATTACCATATTGGAATACCACCTGACAAAGCAGTGGGAGCCCATCAGGGCGCCCATCCCAAACGGTGCTACCTGGAAGGGGTTTCTTCGACACCGGGGACCATTCAGAGTAAGAACCATTGACCACAACTCTCTGGATACGGTCCTTGAGCCAATTCTCAATCCTACTACAAACTATACTATCTAAACCTATAGTCCTTTATTTACCCATTAGTCGTCTATGAGGGACAGTGTCAAATGCCTTTGCAAAGTCCAAAAACACTATAACCACAGCGGCCCTCTGTCTAGGCTTCTGCTCACCTCCTCATAAAAACAAATCAGGTTGGTCTGACAACTTCTGTCCTTAGTAAAACCGTGCTGGCTGTCACTTGTAATACTATTTTTTGTCACATAATCCAGTATATAGTCCCTCAATAGCCCCTCAAACATTTTCCCCACGGTTGATGTTAAGCTAAAGGGACTATAATTACCCGGGGAAGACCTAGAGCCCTTTTTGAAAATAGGCACCACATTTGCCCTGCGCCAGTCCCTTGGCACTATACCAGTCACTAGAGAAGCTCTGAATATTATGAAGAGGGGGACAGAAATAACTGAACTAAGCTCCTTAAGAATTCTAGGGTGTATCCCATCCGGTCCCGGGGCCTTGTGCACATTTATTTTATTTAACTTAGCTTGGACCATATCTACATTCATCCAATTCAGTATATCAACTGATATATTAACAGCACTGGCAGCGGCTACATCAGCTGCTCTTTCTTCTGTTGTACATACAGAGCTGAAGAACCCATTTAGTAACTCTGCCTTCTCTTGATCCCCTGTGACCAACTCCCCATTACCATTATCTAGGGGTCCTACATGTTCAGACCTTGTCTTTTTTGCATTTATATACTTGAAGAATTTTTTGTGATTTGTTTTACTATCCTTGGCCACCTGCCTTTCATTTTGTATTTTTGCTGATTGCATTACCTTTTTTTTGCAGATTTTTATTAAGCTCTTTATAATTTACAAAGGTTACAGATGTACCCTCAGATTTGTATTTTTCAAATGCTTTTTTTTTGTTATTTATTGCCCTTGAGGTGCAAGCCATGTGGGGTTTAATTTTATTTATACTTGTTACCTATAGGAATAAATCTATGGATACTTGCTTCCCTGCCCTAGCACTCTGGAAGGATTTCAGAAAACATATTCTGGTTGATTTATCTTTCAATGTCAATGCTCATAACGCTTTTTGAAAATATTTTTCTTTAAAAAACAAACAAAAAAATCTGTTATAAGGCCTCATTCACACGGCAGGGTTTCCCGGCCGGGTGCCGGCCGTTCATAAATCGGCCGGCACCCGGCTGCATTAGGAATAATAGACCCCTAATGGGGCTATTCACACGACCGATTTTTTGACGGCCGGGAAAACCGGCCGTCAAAAAATAGGACATGCTCTATCTTCGCCCGGGTACCCGGCCGCCCGGCTCCCATAGAAGTCTATGGGGCCGGGTAATACACGGCCATCACCGGAATGTGTCCCGAGTGATGGCCGGGTTTTCCGTGGCTTGCGCTCTATCTCCTACTCCTCACAGCGCAGAGTGCATGTGAGAAGGAGGAGTTGATGCCATTCTGACGAATGGCATCGCTGTACACTGTGTGGCAGGGCCGGGGTGTACAGCAGGTGGAAGGGAGCGCTGCTTGAAAAGCACCCTGGCCCGGCGACACCTTCGATGGCGCCGCTAGCAGCTGCAGCTGCTGCGGCTGCTACTACTGTAGCGACGCCACTATAGCAGAGCGGGGAGGTATCTCCCCGCTCTGCTATGTGCTAGCCGCACTTTAGCTCCTTGAAGGAGCGGAATCCCCGTGTTTTCGGGGATTCCGCTCCTGGACAGAGCGCTTGATGTCTCTGTCCATATCTGGGCAGTGACATCAGGGGAAACTCCTGAAGCGGAATCCCCGAACACATGGGGATTCCCCTCCAGGAGTTGCCGCTGATGTCACTGTCCGGATCTGCCCGGCCCGGCACGGATGCAAAACTTAATGCAAACCGGCCGGGCAAAATGGACGATTTTACCGGCCGACACTCGGGCTCGGGAACGACCCGGTCATGTGAATCCCGCCTAAGTGAATAATTTACCTCAAAAAGTAAATAAAAATGAAAGTATGAGAACTCTGCTACCGTGTTTCCCCGAAAGTAAGACAGTGTCTTACTTTCTTTTTATCCCCAAAAGCCCGACTATGTCTTACTTTCGGGGTATGTCTTATATTGTAAAAAAATTGTCGAATTTTTTTTTTTTTTTTTTTCACAAACTTTATTTAACTGTTTTACATTTTTTTTTTTAGTCCCACCAGGGGACTTCACTATGCGATGTGCCGATCGCATATATAATGCTTTGGTATACTTAGTATACCGAAGCATTATTGCCTGTCAGTGTAAAACTGACAGGCAACCTATTAGGTCATGCCTCCGGCATCGCCTAACAGGCAGATGCTGAAGGCAGACCTGGGGGTCTTTGTTAGACCCCCGGCTGTCATGGAAACCCGACGGCGACCCGCGATTTGTTTGCGGGGGCGCCGATCGGGTGACAGAGGGAGCTCCCCCCTCTGTCAAACACATTAAATGCCGCTGTCACTATTGACAGCGGCATTTAATGGGTTAAACTGCCGGAATCGGCGCGCGCTTCGATTCCGGCAGTTGCAGCAGGAGCCAGGCTGTGTATAACAGCCGTGCTCCTGCCGCTGATGGAGACGTATGGAGAGGGGGGCGGCGCGGAAGTGGGCAGGAGGCGGCAATACCCCCGTGTTTCCCCGAAAGTAAGACATATGTCTTACTTTCGGGGTACGGCTTATATTAGCCGACCCCCCTGAAACCCCCGATACGTCTTACAATCGGGGGTGTCTTACTATCGGGGAAACACGGTATGCGTCTATTGAAATGGTTGGCATCATAAGACCTTAAAAGTTATGTAACAAATCAAGGCTAAATATCGTTTGGACTTTATACACAGTGGTATATTTTATAAAGTTTATCATAGCTTATCTTAGATACATTAAATAAAGCAAATAAAAAATAAATTTGAAGTGATGTTTAAAATTTAGAAAAACACTGACCACAATAAAACAAAAAGATACTGTTTTTGCTGGAACAGCCGTAAATAAATAACTTACCTCTGGTAAAGATAGTCGACAGACTTAAAGAGGCTCTGTCACCACATTATAAGTGGCCTATCTTGTACATAATATGATCGGCGCTGTAATGTAGATTACAGCAGTGTTTTTTATTTAGAAAAACGATCATTTTTGACGGAGTTATGACCTATTTTAGCTTTATGCTAATGAGTTTCTCAATGGACAATTGGGCGTGTTTTACTTTTTGGCCAAGTGGGCGTTGTACAGAGGAGTGTATGATGCTGACCAATCAGTGACCAATCAGCGTCATACACTTCTCTCCATTCATTTACACTGCAGATAGCGATATAGCTATATCGCTATCTGCAGCCACGTAAACTCACTATAACATTACTGCAGTGTCCTGACTATGAATATACATTACCTCCAGCCAGGACGTGATGTGTATTCAGAATCCTGACACTTCTGTAGCGTCTCTGTGATTTACAGCACAGCACAGCGAGGTCTCGCTGTAAATGACAGTTTACAGCGTAATCTCGCAAGACTACGCCTGCTATGCTGTAAATCACAGAGACGTGCAGAGAAGTGGTCAGGATTTTGAATACACATACCGTCCTGGCTGGAGGTAATGTATATTCATTGTCAGGACACTGCAGTAATGTTATAGTGTGTTTATGTGGCTGCACATAGCGATATAGCTATATCGCTAGTGCTGTGTAAATGAATGGAGAGAAGTGTATGACGCTGATTGGTCACTGATTGGTCAGCGTCATACACATCTCTCCACAACACCCACTTGGTCAAAAAGTAAAACACGCCCAGTTGTCCATTGAGAAATTCATTAGCATAAAGCTAATATAGGTCATAACTCCGTAAAAAATTATAGTTTTTCTAAATTAAAAACACTGCTGTAATCTACATTACAGCGCCGATCCCATCATGTACAAGATAGGCCACTTATAATGTGGTGACAGAGCCTCTTTAAAGGGGATGAAAGAAGCTGATCGCTACAACAGCTTCCTTTTAAAAGAATGTTATCTTCATGAGACAAACTATTTAAAGTGCATCGCCGACTATTAACAACTTTTCATAAATCTATAGTACATGCAAAAATTAGAAACTTTGTCATATATCTTACTAGAGAAAAATGTAGTGTGTATTTTTGGAAGAAAGCATCCACATTTTTCTAATCTCCTACCGGAATACCAATTTAAGAGTACTTCACAAGATATTCAAAAGACTCCATAAACTACTATGGGCAGCTGTAACCAGATCAATCTGTCTTATCTCTGCTGTTCCCCTTAAAGGAAAGTATGCAAAAAATCATAAATGATCATATATCCACAGGACAGGTGATAATTTTTTGATCGCTGGGTAACACTGCTGGGACCCCCAGCGATCATGAGAACTGGGGTCCCGAACACCCAGATCCGGAACTTGAAGAAGCAGGGGTCAAGCATGCGCTATCTCCTCCATTTAATGTGATGTAATGTCTATGAGAATGATGGAAAAATATGAGCGCTGTAGTTGGCTGTTTCCATCAGTCCAATAGACTTTTAATGGAACGCTGACACAAACGCTCGACAGTCGCTTCATTTAATGTCCTCCTCACTGCGGTCCGGCAGTGAGGAGCATCTGGGGGTTCAGTACCCCCGTTTTCACAATCAGTGGCAGTCCCAGCGGTGTAACCCCCAGCAAATAGAAATTTATCACCTATCCTGCAGACAGATTATAATTTATGATTTTGGAAAAACCCCTTGAAGGATTCACTGATGAAATCCATACAGCAGAGAGGAGATGGATTCTCAGCTTCACTGAGAGATCAGGTTATAGCTGCCCATAGAAGTCTATGGAGTCTTCTGAATATCTTGTGAAGTACTCTTAAATGTTTAATCCGATATGAGATAAAAAAAAACATGGCTGCTTTCCTACAAAAAAAGCACTATACTTATGTCTGATTCAGGTGAATGGGGCTGAGCTACAATAACATATACCAACAAGAGTGGCTCTGTTTCTGGAAGAAAGCAGCCATATTTTTTTATTTTCATTTTATATAACAATTAGCCAGTATATTAAAAGCTTATTTTTATAAACCTAATTATAAAAAAAAAATGTTTTCGAATAATATCATAATGGATACACAGTATACCATATTAATCTACAGAGAGAATGTTAATATTATTCATGCTCAATATCCGTCTATTCATTTAAGCATTTAAAAAAAGTAGGAGAATAAGTATGAGATTCCCTTTCTGCAGCTTAAAAATAAAATGCAAGGATGACTGACAACTCTTATTCCCCAGCCTATGTTCATTTTTAATTTCTATTTTGGACACAAAACAGCGATAGCCTTGAAGCAACCACAATGAGCTTTTTAGTTAGGAAAAAAATTTCATTTTTTTTGTTAAAAAGCTGTGTGTTATTACTGCCATCTAGAGGCCAGAAATAAAAGTGTTTTCATAAATGCCTTTTTATTTAAGGGTCGTATATGATCTGGTATTATGTTTGCATTTGTCACTATAAAAAATACCATGTGCAATTATCAGCCATATTAGACAGTGGTCATAATTGAAGCCACAACGCTCTGCCAGATTCGTCCTATGATGGAAACCACCAGCGTCCAACTTACAATGGGGTCTGTCGGATTCAGACATGGTGTCCGTCAATCTGAAGAAAAAATTAACCCTGATGCAGCGCTGTTTTTCCAGTCAAATTTGACTTAGGGCAGATTCAGACGAACGTTGCGTTTTTGCGTGCGCAAAAAACGCGGCGTTTTGCGCGTGCAAAAAACACTTGACAGCTGCGTGTGTCATCCGTGTATGATGCGCGGCTGCGTGATTTTCGCGCAGCCGCCATGATAGAGATGAGGCTAGTCGATGCCCGTCACTGTCCAAGGTGCTGAAAGAGCTAACTGATCGGCAGTAACTCTTTCAGCACCCTCGACAGTGAATGCCGAAAACAATATAGAGAAACCTGTTTAAAAAAAAGAAAAAGTACGTACTTACCGAGAACTTTCCTCCCGGCCGTTGCCCTGGTGATGCGTCCTTGGTGACGCGCCTCTCTTGACATCGGGCCCCACCTCCCTGGATGACGCGGCAGTCCATGTGACCGCTGCAGCCTGTGCTTGGCCTGTGATTGGCTGGAGCGGTCACTTGGACTGAATTGTCATCCCGGGAGGTCAGACTGGAGGAAGAAGCCGGGAGTTATCGGTAAGTCAGAACTTCGTTTTTTTTTTTACAGGTTCATGTATATTGGGATCGGAAGTCACTGTCCATGGTGCTGAAACAGTTTAACTCTTTCAGCACCCTGGACAGTGACTATCTCCTGACGTCGCGTACCGGAAATTTTTTTGCCGGGTTCGGCCAAAAACAAGTTCGGCCGAACCCGGTGAAGTTCGGTTCGGTTGTCCGGGTTCGCTCATCTCAAAGACACTCCGTTTGGATGTTTGGAAACAGAAAAGCACGTGGTGCTTTTCTGTTTACATTCATCCATTTGACAGCTGGTGCGCTGTTTCAGTCGGTTCGCACGGAAGTGCTTCTGTGCGACCTGCGTGGTTTTCACGCACCCATTGACTTCAATGGGTGCGTGATGCGCAAAATACGCGGAGATATTGAGCATGTCGCGCTTTTTGCGCAGCTGACAAACGCTGTGCAAAAAGCACGGACTGTCTGTACTGCCCCATAGACTTGTATTGGTCTGTGCGTGGCGCGTGAAAACCACGCGGCCCGCACGGACCCAATACACGCTCGTGTGAATCCCCCCTTAATCTGAGAAGAGGAGTCTAATTAGTGGCGAAAGAGGCATTTTTCTCTAATAAGATATTTTAAGTTTCTTATATTCGCTTGTACTTTTGATTAATGGGGGAGAAATTGAAACAATAGTTACACTTTAAAGCACAGGTTCAGCCATCAATCATATATTAATGGACTTTGATGTGTAAGTTGAGCCTCACTGAGATCTGCAGGATACCATTTAAACATCTGTCAGTGGCTCCTCAGTTGCCCCTCAGTAACAGACTAATAACTCCCATTCATACGAACGTGAAACTCGTCCGTGTGCGGTGTGTGGAAATCACGCACAGCACACGGACCCATTAATTTCAATGGGGCCATTCACACATGCAGGAGTTTTCACACAGCGAGAGCCTGCCGCGCGAAACTCACTGCATATCCTATATTGGTGCACCTTCACACACCTAAGCGCCCATTGAAGTTAATGGGTGTGCCTGAAAACCACACACCGCACACAGAAGCACATCCGTTTGCGGTGCGTGATTTGCGCATCAATTCCTTTGAAAAAAAAAAAGTGCTTTGCGAGTGTGTGAAAAACACCTGTCACTCGCAAATCACGCTGACGCATAACGCAACACACACGGACCAAATTTACGCGCATTTGTTACGCACGTAAATCTGACACGCTCGTGTGAATGTAGCCTTAGGGTATGTTCACACGCTAAACAAAAAACGGCTGTAAAATACGGAGGGATAGGGGTATGTGCACACATAGTGTTTTCAGGCGTATTTTGGGGCATTTACGCCTCGAAAAAACGGACCAGAACAGCACGTAAAAAGACGCCCACGAAAAATAAGTGCATGTCACTTCTTGGGAGGTCGGTGGTCCCTGGTTTGACTTTTAGTTTCATGTAGCTATTTTGAGACCTTTAGCAGTTTTCTGGAATGTTTGTAGGTCAAAAGGATTCGTATGTTTGTTCCTATTTGTTGGATACCCTTAGGGAACTCATGTCAAAAATTGGTGCCCATTTCTGAAGAAAAGACAGAGGGCCCCTTGACCCGACTGTCTTTTCTGGGAATTTAAATCGATACGATCGAAATGGTTTTTCGCTTGCCGGATGATATGCTTGCTCGTTTGATTTCTTTGATTGATCAGTTCCTGGAAGCTAAAAATGTTAAACCGCGTCAGTTGCAGTCACTTTTGGGATTATTGTCTTTGCCAGTAGGGTCATTCCTATAGGTAGAGTTTTTTCCAGACATTTGTCCAAAAGGTGCTTCGTGGCCTGATCATTTTATTAGGGTTACCAAATCAATGAAAGAGAATTTGAGAATATGACATGAATTTTTGAGATGTCAACGGGAGAACTGTGTGGCAGACGGTGGAGGTGTCGAATGATGACTTGCAGTATTACCTTCGATTTCTTAGGGTGTTTGTATAACGTCTATGGCCGGGGGCCGTCGTTCAGACTTACCCTCTGATGGCCCCGGCCATGGACATCTGTCTTCTCGGCGTCAGTTCCCTCTAGGGAGACGCTGGCACTCACTTCCGGGTCCTCGGACTGTTTCCCGCTGGGCGCGCTCGCCCACGCATGCATGGCCTTAATGGGCCAGTACGCGTCCAGCTGTCACCAACCAATAATTAGCCCAAGTGGCTGCTGGACTATAAAAGGGGCTCTGCCCACTTGTCCCTCGCCTGAGCGTTGTTGTATATCTAAGTTTGTCTTGCAAATGGTCTCACAGTGTTTCCTAGTTCCCAGTGTTACCCGTTCCTGCTGCCTGTACCCTGTATCCCGTGCTATCATATCTACTGAGAAAGTCAAGTCGTGTCTTCCGCTGCATCCATGGTGCCACCTGCTGTGAATTCCGCTGCATCCATGGTGCCACCTGCTGTGAATGTCAAGTCGTGATTCCACTACTGTCTACACCGCGTTCCAAATTATTATGCAAATGTTATTTTTCTCTGATTTTCCTAAATAGTCGATGCAAATGACAGTCAGTATAATCTTCAAGCCATCAACCGTTGGAGTATAATGTGAATTTTATTGAACAAATCCCCTAATGATAACAGATTTTTTTTTTAAAGTAAAAAACTCAAAATGCACGGGTTCAAATTATTATGCACAACAGAGATCAAAACATTTTAAAGGTTGTAAAGAGAACTAAAATGGTCATTTGTTGAATTTGCAGCATCAGGAGGTCATATTTACAGAAATCAAAAGCTCTTTCAATCAAAAAAAACTTAACAGGCCAAGTTACATGTTAACATAGGACCACTTCTTTGATATCACCTCACAATTCTTACATCCATTGAATTTGTGAGTATTTGGACAGTTTCTGCTTGAATATCTTTGCAGAATGTCAGAATAGCCTCCCAGAGCTTCTGTTTTGATGTGAACTGCCTCCCACCCTCATAGATATTTTGCTTGAGGATGCTCCAAAGGTTCTCAATAGGGTTGAGGTCAGGGGAACATGAGGGCCACACCATGAGTTTCTCTCCTTTTATGCCCATAGCAGCCAATGACACAGAGGTATTCTTTGCAGCATGAGATGGTGCATTGTCATGCATGAAGATAATTTTGCTACGGAAGGCACGGTTCTTCTTTTTGTACCACGGAAGAAAGTGGTCTGTCATAAACTCTACGTACTTGGCAGGGGTAATTTTCACACCGTCAGGGACCCTAAAGGGGCCTACCAGCTCTCTCCCCATGATTCCAGCCCAAAACATGACTCCGCCACCTCCTTGCTGACGTCGCAGCCTTGTTGGGACATGGTGGCCATTCACCAACCATCCACTACTCCATCCATCTGGACCATCCAGGGTTGCACGGCACTCATCAGTAAACAAAATGGTTTGAAAATTAGTCTTCATGTATTTCTGAGCCCACTGCAACCGTTTCAAATTCAACAATTGCAAATTCAACAAACACACCCATATATAGGGTTAAACAATGCTCACAAGCATTGTAATGCTAGACTGCTGCTGCTGTGTTGTATCTGGCTGGTTATAAAAGTGGGGGGGACCCCACGTCATTTTTTTAAATTATTTATTTATTATTTTTATTAAAAAGACATGGGGTTCCACCCAATTTATCATAACCAGCCACAAACAACACAGTGTTATTAGCCTGGGAATGTACTAAACCAGTGGCCCCTCCCACCCGTGTAATGCCAGGCTGCTGCGGCCTTGTATATGGCTGGTTATTAAAAATGACGGGGACCCAACGTCTATTGTTAAATTTTTTTTTAAAAACGACGTGGGGTTCCCCCCCATTTTTATAACCAGCCCGATACAACACAGCAGCAGCAGCCTATATTACAAGGGTGGGAAGGTCCACTGTTTTTGGCCCTTCCCAGCCTCATAATACCAGCCTGCTGCCGCCCCAGTGCCCGACCATCACAACAGATGGTCGGGTACTGGATCGTACCAAGCTCTTCCCGTCACCTCTGTTGGTGGTGGGTACCAGAGTAATAAAGGGTGGTTAGTGCTAGCCTCTGCACCGGCTAACACTAAGTACTGCCTTAATAATGGACGCTGTCAATCAGCCAACTACCATTATCTAGGCACTAATAAAGTCTGAAAAAAAAAACACAAATACAATTTTTTTTTATTGAAATAAGAAATCCCCAACAAAACCCTCGTTAACCATTTTATTAAAATTTGCAAAAAACGTAGATCTACGCAGTAGTCAAAAGAATCTAAGACGTAGTCCAATCGGTACATCAAAATCTGCAACAACATAAAAAAAAGTTATCAATGTGAACAATACTTATACTCCCCTACAAACACACAAACACATATAAACACACACCCATATATTACACAAACACACACATAAACACACAAACACACATATACACACAAACATATACACAAACACACCCATATATACACAAACACACCCATATATACACAAACACACATACACATAAACACACATACACATAAACACACATACACATAAACACACATACACAAACACACACATATACACAAACACACACACACACACACACACAAACATATACACAAACACATGTACACAAACACACCCATATATACACAAACACACACCCATATATACACAAACACACACACACATAAACACACACACACAAACATATACACAAACACACACAAACATATACACAAACACATGTACACAAACACACCCATATATACACAAACACACATAAACACACCCCCATATACACACAAACACACACACATAAACACACACACAAACATATACACAAACACACACATATACACACAAACATATACATAAACACACATATACACACAAACATATACACAAACACATGTATACAAACACACCCATATATACACAAACACACAAACATATACACAAACACACCCATATATACACAAACACACACACATATACAAAAACACACACAAACATATACACACAAACATATGCACATATGCACAAACACACCCATATATACACAAACACACACACACACACACACATAAACACACACACACATATACACAAACACACAGATATACACAAACACAGACACACACAAAAATATACACACAAACATATACACATACACACAAATACACCCATATATATATATATATATATATATATATATACACACACACACATAAACACACATATACACAAACACACACACAAACATATACACAGACACATATACACAAACACACCCATATATACACAAACACACACACGTATACACAAACACACAGATATACACAAACACACAGATATACACAAACACACACGTACACAAACAAACACACACACACACATATATATATATATATATATATATATGCTTACCTTTACTGGAGCGCAGACTTCTCCACGTGACGGGTGTCTTCCTCGGCATCTCCTGCGCATGCGCCGAGATGCGCCGAGATGCGCGTTCACGAGTAAATGACATCCTCTGCTCAGGACGCAGAGGATGTCATTATGCATGCACGGCCACCGCTAAAGGTAAATAGCGGTGGTCGGGAACCTAGGCAACGAGCAGGATACAAAGAGGGACCGACGTGAACTTCAATCAAGAATCCCAAGAAAACGACATCGCTGGACGACGGACAGGTAATTAGAAAACGTATTAACTTTTCATGGGGAAGCTTCCTAGCTACATTTATCAACTTGGGAATAACCCTTTAAGCCTTGCCTCCGGCAGGGCTTAATAGACGCCTGTCAGAATCACGATAAACTGCAATACATTAGTATTGCAGTATGTCGTACAAGCGATCTAATGATCGCTGGTTGAAGTCCCCTAGGGGGACTAATAAAAAAAATTTAATGAGTTCAAAAAAGTTTTTTGGGGTGTAAAAAAAAACAAAAAAAACTAAAAGTTAAAAAAAAAACCCTTTTCCCATTTTCCCCCTAGTGCAGAGTAAAAAAAAATAAAATAAATACACATAATTGGTATTGCCGCGTCCGCAAAAGTCTGAACTATTACAATATATCATTATTTAACCCGCACGGTGAACGCCGTAAAAAAAATAAATTGTAAACGCCAGAATGTCTATTTTTTGGTCACCTCATCTCCCACAAAAAATGAAATAAAAAGTGATCAAACCGTCACATGTACACCAAAATGGTATTATTAAAAACGAAAGCTTATGCCGCAAAAAATAAGCCCTCATACCACTTAATCGACGGAAAAATAAAAAAGTTATGGCTCTCAGAATTTGGCGACGCAGAATAAATTTTCTTTTTTACACTTAGGTTTTTACATGTAAAAGTAATAAAATATAGAAAAAACTAAATATATTTGGTATCGCCGTAATCGTATTGACCCACAGAATAAAGTTAACATGTTGTTTTAATTGTACAGTGAATTCCGTAAAAACGGCGCGCAAAAAACCATGGAGGAATCGCTGTTTTTTTCATTTTCTACCCCACA
Organism: Rhinoderma darwinii; assembly: GCF_050947455.1. NCBI lineage: Eukaryota > Metazoa > Chordata > Amphibia > Anura > Rhinodermatidae > Rhinoderma > Rhinoderma darwinii. The sequence continues at coordinate 46,970,000 of NC_134687.1, read as the reverse complement.
AATAATTTTTTTCCCGTTTCGAGATACATTATACGGCAAAATAAATTATGCTACAAAGAACTACAACTCATCCCGCAAAAATCAAGCCCTAATAGTGCTATATAGACGGAAAAATAAAGACGTTTTGGCTTCTGGAAGGTGGGGAGGAAAAAATGAAAATGAAAATCTGAAAGTTGTTTACGACGGGAAGGGGTTAAGTGTGGCCGAATAATAGCTTTATGCACACTTGCAAACCTCTGGAGGATGCTACACCTTAAGGTTCGCGGGACTCCAGAGGCACCAGCGGCTTTAAATCTCCTAATCCTATTATTTTGTCTGGCAGAAACCTTCCTCATTATGCCTTTATCTGAACGAACCCGTCTGTGATCTGAATCATCCACAAATCTTTTCACAGTAGGATGATCACGCTTAAGTTTTCTTGAAATATCCAATGTTTTCATACCTTGTCCAAGGTATTTCACTATTTCACGCTTTTCGGCAGCAGAGAGATCCTTTTTTTTTTCCCATATTGCTTGAAACCTGTGGCCTGCTTAATAATGTGGAACGTCCTTCTTTAGGCTGGGTTCACACGACCTATTTTAAGACGTAAACAAGGCATATTATGCCTCGTTTTACGTCTGAAAATAGGGCTACAATACGTCGGCAAACATCTGCCCATTCATTTGAATGGGTTTGCCGACGGATTGTGCAGACGACCTGTAATTTACGCGTCGTCGTTTGACAGCTGTCAAACGACGACGCGTAAATGGACTGCCTCGGCAAAGAAGTGCAGGACACTTATATACATTATATGCAGGACACTTATATACATTATATGCAGGGCACTTCTTTGCCACGTAATTTGAGCTGTTCTTCATTGAACTCAATGAAGCACAGCTCAAGATTTACGAGCGTCTCAGACGGCTCGCAAAATGCGAAGAGGAGCATTTACGTGTGAAACGAGGCAGCTGTTAACAGTCTGTCTTTTCACACGTAAATGCCTCTCATCGTGTGAACATACCCTAAGACACAATACCATCCATGAGTTTCATTGAAAAACTAATAATTAAATGTTTATGACACTTAAATCCAATGTGCATAATAATTTGGAACACGGTGTACATTGCTTCAGGTACCCGTTCTGAACTATAGACATTGTTTTGTACCTAGTTGGCCAGCTGCTACCCTGCTTTGCGGTACGGCCCAGTGGGTCCACACCCCGCGCCGTGCGCGATAAGGGTATGTTCACATGGCTTATTTTCGGCTGTTTCTCGGTCCGTAAACGGCCGAAAAACAGCCGAAAAATCTGAAGCAGAACGCCTCCAAAAATCTGAAAATTGATTTCAAAGGGAAAAACGACGTTCCGTTCCGACGGGCTGTTTTTTTGCGTGGCCATTTTTAAAAATGGCCACGTAAAAAAATGGCCACGAAAAAGAGGTGCAGGTCACTTCTTGGAACATTTTTGTAGCCGTTTTTATATACTATTGAAAACAGCTCCAAAAACTGCCATAAAAAACGCCTCCAAAAACACCGCCAAAAACGCGAGTGGCATAAAAAAACGTCTGAAAATCAGGAGCTGTTTTCCCTTGAACACAGCTCCGTATTTTCAGATGTTTTTGGTTAAGCGTGTCTCGGCGTCTGGAGTTCAAAAAGCCTTGACCGGGGTGGCTTTCATGTTATTATTGTGGAGTTTTAGGGATGTTACCAAGCATTTTATGGTTGGTCAAATTTTAAAGGGTTGGGCAAAAGTAAAGGTGGGCAGGGATAGGAGGCGCCCGGTCTCTTTTGCGTTGTTGGGACGGATATTGGATGTAGTAGTTTGTGCGAACCATTACGAAGGTTGCTTGTTCAGGGCATTTTTTTCTGTAGCTTTCTTTGCCGCTCTGAGAATAGGCGAGTTGGTGGCTCCTAGTAGGTCGCGGTCATGGGGTTTATGTGACGGGGATGTAGTGGTTCTTCAGGGTTTGGTAAAGCTCTGTGTTCACAGATCTAAGATTGATCAAATGGGTAAGGGTGCATGGCTGAATATTTCGGTATTAATTAGTTCCGTTTATTGTCCGGTTCGTCTGCTTTATGCTTATGTGGCCGTTAGAGCTGCTGGGGATGCTTTTTTCATTCATAGCACAGGTGTTTCGCTTACACGTTTTCAGTTTGAATCTGATTTTCGGTCAGGTTTGCGACACTTGGGTTTGGAGGCGTCAGAGTTTGGGACTCATTCCTTTCAGATTGGGGCAGCAACAGTGGCCGATTTGTTGGGTATGGGTGTGGAAGATATTAAGCGTATGGGAAGATGGAAGTTGGACAGTTATCGTTTTTATGTTCATCCTGATTTGGTGATTTAAGTTTTAATTATGCTGTCTGTTTTTTAGTTTTCAGATGCTTCCAGTGTGTCTGGTTGATCGGGCATTCCTACATTTATTAGAAGCGAGACGGGCTGTGGATCGACCCGGGGATTTATGCCTCAGATTTTCCTCAGCTGATTTTTGCTAGAGAGGGGTGAGATCACACGCCTCACCAAAGAGAAGCAGGTCCAGCCATCACATTAGGGGTGAGTTAATTAAATGTTTGACCAAATATAGCAGGCTAATTTTTAAGTTGATAATTTTATATGGCCCGCGAAAGATGTTATAAATATCCAAATAGCCCTTGGCTGAAAAAAGGTTCCCCTTAGGCTATGAGCTACTTTTCATTAAATGAGGTTGTCTGGTTTAGAAAACCCATTTTCCAAAATATTTGGAGATAATTCTGAGATAACAGCAGGACGTCCCCTGTTTAGGACTGTAATCCATTAGTCAGAGCAGGGGCGTAGCTGGGGGGGAGAGCGGGCCAGCACAACTAGAAGGGAAGGGAGGGGGGAGCATGGGGGGCTAAGTTGAGGAGGCCTGTGCCGCCTGGCCCATAATTTGCTGGGTCAGGCGACACGAGCCTCCTTATTACTGGTGGCGTCGCCTGCATCGGGCATCCGAGGCGGAACAAGTAGCTAGCTCCCTGTTCTGCCATTCACTAAGGCGCGGGGACAGGATCCCTGCACTGCGCTGGCCGGCGCAATGATATCAATGATTCATGCCGGCCTGCGCAAGGATCTCGTCTCTTAGGGTGCAGTGGAGGCTGTGGAGCTGGTCCGTTTGTCACGGGAACGGGGCTAGGGGAGTACAAGTTTTTTATTTGTTTGAGGGCTGTGTATCGCTATCTACAGGGGGGACTGTGTGGCACTATCTACAAGGGGGGGCTGTGTGGCACTATCTACAAGGGGGGAGCTACAAAGACAGTCTCCTGCTCTGGAAGACCCAATATGTCTGTGCACTACATGGATACTGTCTAATGCTTAATTTTCCTTGTGGTGGCACTGTAGGGAAATTGAACACTTAATGCCAGGTTAAAGCACATATTACAGCTGCATGCTGGGCGTTCCAGCAGTGGGGCACTTTGTTATAAGCTTATTGTCTGAAGTTTCTCAAAGTGGCCAACCCCTTGAAGAGCTCCATGCCACAAAATTAGCTACACTGCAAATTTACCATTGCAATTTATGAAGTTGCCTGTCAATTCAATCAACACAAAAGCACATTTTCTCCTGTGTTGGTAAAAGGGGGAATGGCCTTCCAGTCGCGGAGCAACTGATTTATAAAACGTTTTCTTTGCAAACCGCACGGCTCTTTCAGACCGGCTGACAGCTCAGTGCTACACCAGTCTTGATAAACATACATTTCCCCTTCTATGCTAAAATACAAAGGACATACCTTTACATCTTTAAGTTTGTATTGCAAAAAGTTTTTTTTTCATATTTATAAAACACAGATGTGAATGTGTCAAGTAATGAATAATAATATATACACAAATAATAATCATCTTACTGTAAGTGACAAGCACTAGCTTATACCAAAAATAAACTTGTTATCCTCTTGTCATAAAGCAGGATAGTGAGTACAGTTTGGTTAAAATAAGTATATATTGCAACGGTTCTTTAAAGAGGCTCTGTCACCAGATTATAAGTGCCCTATCTCCTACATAATCTGATCGGCGATGTAATGTAGATAACAGCAGTGGTTTTTATTTTGAAAAACAATCATTTTTGAGCAAGTTATGAGCAATTTTAGATTTATGCTAATGAGTTTCTCAATGGACAACTGGGCGTGTTTTTACTTTTTACCAACTGGGCATTGTGAAGAGAAGTGTATGACACTGACCAATCAGTGACCAATCAGCGCCATACACTTCTCATTGTTCCAGCCCAGCTTCTTTCACTGCACAATCACTCTGTAACAATGGGCTGGAACAATGAGAAGTGTAGGACACTGATTAGTCACTGATTGGTCCGCGTCATACACTCCTCTGTACCACGCCCACTTGGTCAAAAGTAAAAACACGCCCAGTTGGTCATTAAGAAAGTAATTAGCATAAATCTAAAATTGCTCATAACTTGGTCAAAAATGATCGTTTTTCAAAATAAAAACCACTGTTGTTATCTTCATTACAGCGCCGATCAGATTATGTAGGAGATAGGGCACTTATAATCTGGTGACAGAGCTCCTTTAACCTCTTCTGCACTTAAACAAGGATATTAATACATTTTATCTCATATAACTGCAGTAATTTTATAGGTTTTATTTTTTATTTTTTTTGGGGGGTGGGCTTTAGAAAGGGCTTTCCAGTTATGTAAATAATATTTTCCTCTCTGTCAATATGGTTTATCCAAGGATGTGAAACACTGTACAGTGGTAAACAATGTATTTCCCAAACCTATAATGGAGCAATTCTTGCTAGATAAGAGACATCAAAATGTAATGTGTGGAAAGAGCCCCCTTTTAGAAATACTGGGCCTCAGATACATCCTGGCAAATATGGACCCTAAAGCATATGCTGAGCCAGGCCACCACATGTAGATAAGTAACACATGTTTTTGTTTTCAGGTTCAAGATCCAGTGCATCAGTTAAACCCAGTAGGAGATAGAAGGTGTGCTGAGGCACCAAATATGAATGTGACTGCACATTTGTTTGTTTCATTTCTTAGCAGGTTCAAGACCAAGTATGTGTCTGCAAATGTTAATCTTAGCAGCAGTTCTATGTAATTTTAGTGAGATGATGCCGCCTAGTGGCCAAAATACAGTATTTGATATTGTGCTTTTGTGTGTTATGTAGCTAGGACTTGTGGTCACATGATCAGAATGTGTAGGTCCTCAAAATAGTGTTATACCGAAGATGCTGTTGGTCGGTGTCTGTGGTGTTGTCCCCTTGGAGGCAGGGAAGTTGAACTCTGCAGTTAGTAATGTGGTAGGCGTGGGTACATCACGCTTGCATGCTCAGACAGGCGGGGCCAACCAGAGTTTACAAAAGTGCAGAAGGGCGTATAACTGTGGTGAGGGAAGGAGGAACCTGTCAGTGACTGGGTCACAAATGGTTGCACAGCGGAACAGAGCAGACCAGAGACATTGTGACATGAACAGGGTCCGAGCGTCTGAGGCCATGGTAGCGTAAGGAGTGCCATGTGATCTGAGAGACAGAATGATGGAGGTTGAAAGCCGCAATCCTGTGCGAGAATTGTGAGGAGTACTCTACAACTGATTGGCTGGAGAGGGTCACTGCAATTAAAAGAATGTCCGAGACTCGGAGAGGCACCATGCAGTGTGAGAAAACCATCCTATCCCTACTTAGGCCGCCTGTGTGCGTTATGCTAAGGAGCCACTGCCATTCTTCCTCCCCATCAAAGTTTCAGCGGGTGGGGTATCGCCCCCTGCACGGCCCCACTACAAAGGGATGAATTGAAAAGTGAAAAACAAACATGGGAGGTGCGGAAGGAGCATTGATGAACTGTATAACAGTCTATAATGGTTAACCGCTGTGGCCAACATCCCTCTCTTCCCACCCTGCCCCTCTGCTCTTCACTACCCCTGCACCCCAGTAGATATAGTGATATACGCGCACTGTGCCTGCTCTTTTTCAGGGCCAGTGTGCGCCAAGTAAACTCTGCTCAGTATGAGACTGAGGAACAAATTTATTTTGTTCTTGTGAATTTGTGAAGGTATTTTTTTGTTTATTTGGATCTGACTTGGCTTGTTCCTGACTATGCTGTTTATTCACTGCCCCAACCCGTGTCTATTTACATGTGTTGAAAGGGTTTTGTATGAGTTTGCTTTTTACTATCTATTCTTGTACCAAGCTTCAGAATTCCAATCAGCCAGCAGTCAGCAGTTGATATTAAAGGCTACTCCAGGGATACAACCTGGAGAATCCCTCCGGAATAGTCCAGACCCCTCTGAGGGGGTGTTAAGGTAAAGAACAGGCAATCTCTTAGACATCCCCCACCCACCCCTGGTTTGCCCTATCCCAAATCTGTTAGCAACACAGTGGATCTACTATCTGAGTGCTGCTCTATCTTTGGCACCGTCATGATTCTGGGGTATGTGGACCCACTAGGCCGCTCCACGGTAGCGGAGTGGCAGAGGGCCAAACAGTCAATGCAAAGTCTTAGCACAAGAGTACCTGTAAGAGTCCAGACAGACCCTAGATGTAGCAGACGCTTCGGCACAGATGCTTCGTGGCACAGATGATACCAACACGACTCCAACACTAGACTTCAGCTCAGGAACAAACACAGTTACTGGATACAGGATACGGGTACACAGGGAACTGGATACAACTAAGGAGCCATTTGCTATACGAACATGGGTAGACAACAACAATGCTCAGGCAAGGAGTGGAAGGGCAGAGCCTTTTATATAGCCCAGGATGTAAGGGGATAGGCTAGGGAACACTTTGTTGGTGCGCGTGCACCCTAGAGGCAGGAGAGTGCAGCCGCGTGTGTTAGCGTCTCCTGGGAGGAAGACGCTAACAAGCCTTCAGTGTCCTGCGGTCACAGCGTGTCGGCGGTCAGGGACCGCGGACACAACAGGCACAGGAAAGGTTTCTATTAGAGGCAAAGTACTCACCTTGCCTCATGGATGATGCACCCCAATGGATATTACATTCAAGATTGAACTGTAAGGTCTCATTCACATCGCATTTAAGCTTAATGGGGGGTAAAACGAGTGTTATAGCCATGGGGAAGCCTGTGACGTCACTGTCCATACATGGACAGTGACATCAGGGGTTTTCAACTATGGAGTCCCCGGCCAGACCATCGGAAGCGCTCTGGCCGCTGACTCTAGGACTGGATAAGCCTCTGCCATCACTGTCCACATTTGTTTCTATGACAAAACAAATAGTACATCCACAGGTATTATTGTTTTTGTCACAATAACAAAAATCGCTGGCGACCACTACTTCTTTTTTCTAAATATTAACTTTATGCACTGTCAGTATTATATAGTCATATCCTACTCCAAATGTTTACCTACTATGATGTTGTGTTTTGTAGTCTTGATGAGATCTCTGACATCTATATGTCCTAATAATAGACCTCCAAATATATTGATTTTATAAGTATAATAACAATCTCTTTTGCTCTATGCGGCTATGAAGATCGGGAACCGAGTGGTGCACAGCCCTGGCAGGAGATTTTGTGGCAACAAAACTTTACTAGACCAAAGTTCGTGGCACACCCAGCCACAGCATGAAAATTAATACCATTTCTCCATATGAAAGGCCCATGTAATGACGGGGTAGGGAGACAGACAGGTGAGCCCTAATCTACCCGCCACTCAGTCCCTGCCTACTTGTACGACCCGTCCTAGGCGACGGCTCACAAGTGGGCGACGGTCCCTACGCTCAATATGTGCCCGACAGACAAGGGAACACAGAAGCTAAGGGAAAAGGGGCAGTTGCCCACGGCAACACCGTGAGCAACAAGAGTAGTGAACGAGCCGAGTCAAACCAGGAGTGTACGAGGTACCAAACGAAGAGCAGAAGTGTAGTCAGTGAAGCCAGGGTCAATATGAAGCTGAGTACAATAGTAATAGCTGGAACAGCAGAGCCAGGAAACAAGAGATAATCACAGGCAAAGACAAGAAGCAAATTAAGGTATACATAGACCGAGGGGGGGAGCTAGAACCGTCTGGCCAGGCTGTGATAGGTTCTCCCACTCCTCAGCCTACCAGCCTGAGTGGTAGCAGCAGATCGAGTCACTCTATCAGACCTAGGAGCAGATGCAGGCTGATTAACCACGGGCGTCGACACAGAAGCTGTATCTGGCAGATCCTTTACAGCACAGTTCTTAGACTCAAGAGGGCAGGCAGATGATGGCTGGCTGGCTCACACTTTGTCACTAACAGAGCCAAACCCATCACCCACAACACGCTCCAACACCTGCAAAGTCAGGCCCAGCATTAGTGTTGTTGCTTCCACAGTTTGTTTCAGCAGCTCTCTTTCCGCAACTCACTCCAGCAGCTCTCTCCAGCAGCTCTCTCCAGCAGCTCTATACAGCAGCTCTATACAGCAACTCTCTCCAGCAGCTCTCTCCAGCAGTTCTCTCCAGCAGCTCTCTCCAGCAGCTCTATACAGCAACTCTCTCCAGCAGCTCTCTCCAGCAGTTCTCTCCAGCAGCTCTATACAGCAACTCTATACAGCAACTCTCTCCAGCAGCTCTCTCCAGCAGCTCTCTCCAGCAGCTCTCTCCAGCAGCTCTCTCCAGCAGCTCTCTCCAGCAGCTCTATACAGCAACTCTATACAGCAACTCTCTCCAGCAGCTCTCTCCAGCAGCTCTCTCCAGCAGCTCTATACAGCAACTCTATACAGCAACTCTATACAGCAACTCTCTCCAGCAGCTCTCTCCAGCAGCTCTCTCCAGCAGCTCTATACAGCAACTCTATACAGCAACTCTATACAGCAACTCTCTCCAGCAGCTCTCTCCAGCAGTTCTCTCCAGCAGCTCTCTCCAGCAGCTCTCTCCGACACAGCCAGGTTCCTCCTCTTCCACTCGACAACTTAACATGACTTGGCGAGGACCTCGCTATTTTAAAGAATAGGCACCGCCCCCCAACCTCAGGACATGGCGTAGCCACGCTGTGACATCCTAGTTCTGCTATAGTACTTTTGCAAAGATGGCATCCAGGCCGTACGTCCCAGCGCCAATGCAATTTAGATACACAGCGAGCCAACCAACATTCTGCTTCACCTGCCAAACATAAAAATTAACGTTTCAGTGCAATATATCTCAGTACAGATTTTGATGTTGTTTTAACCTTTTCCCGCCACAGCCATTTTTCAGATTTTCGCTTTCGTTTTTTCCTCCCCACCTTCCAAAAGCCATAACTTTTTTATTTCTCTATAACTATAGCCGTATGAGGGCTTGTTTTTTGCGGGACAAGTTGTAGATTTTCATGACCTCATTAATTGTACCATATAATCTAGTGAGAAACTAGAAAAAAACATATTTGTGGGGTGGAATAGGAAAAAAACAGCGATTCCTCAATCTTTTTTTGGAGGGGGGGCGTATGTTTTACTACTTTTACAAGGAAAAAAACGATTGTTAAAAATACAATTTGAGTTTTGTCGCCACATTCTGAGAGCCATAACTCTTTTATTTTTTCGTCGATTGAGCGGTATGAGGGCTTATTTTTTGCTGTCGTTTCTATTGGTACCATTTTGGGGTACAAGAGACTTTTTGATCAGTTTTTATAAAAATTTTTGTGGGAGATGAGGTGACCAAACAAACAGCAATTCTGGCGTTTTTAATCTTTTATTTTTTAAGGTGTTCACCGTGCGGACTAAATAATGATATGTTGTAAGGGTATGTGCACACGATAGCAGGCATTTACGTGTGAAAAGACAGACTGTTTTCAAGAGAAAACAGCTGCCTCGTTTCAGACGTAAATGCTCCTCCTCGTATTATGCGAGGCTTCTCTGACAGCCGTAAATCTTGAGCTGTGCTTCATTGAGTTCAATGAAGAACGGCTCAAATTACGTTGCAAAGAAGTGTCCTGCACTTCTTTGCCGAGGCAGTCAATTTACGCGTCGTCGTTTGACAGCTGTCAAACGACGACGCGTAAATGACAGGTTGTCGGCACAGTAGGTCGGCAAACCCATTCAAATGAATGGGCAGATGTTTGCCGACGTATTGTAGCCGTATTTTCAGACGTAAAACGAGGCATAATACGCCTCGTTTACGCCTGAAAATAGGTTGTGTGAACCCAGCCTAATAGTTCAGAACTTTAAGGACGCGTTGATACCAGTTATGTTAATTTGAATGTTAGCAATGATGATTTTATAATACATATATTCTATAAAATGTTTTAAACTAGAAGTAAGAAAGCTGGATGACCTGTGCGAGATGTATTAGGCTATGTTCACATAGACAAATCCACCGAGGATTTGTTAAAAGATCTGTAGCTGAAACTCGGCTACTGCAGCAGATTGGCAGTCGGATTCGCACACAGATTAGCCATATTGTAATTCAGTGGAGGTATTTGGCGGCTTTTCGGCGTCCAACCTGCAGCAATAATGAACAAGGTCTGAATTTTAAAATCTGCAGCACGTTCAATATTCTGCATGAATATTTATCTGAGTGTGTGAATGGGGTATAAAATATCCCTGCCGATGGAATGTGAGCGGATTCTGTCAGGATTTAGGCGTGGAATCTGCGCCTAAATCCTGACAGATTCCTGAACATGTGAACACAGACCTAGTAGCCATGTTATTTCTAATTCAGCTTTTCCAGAAACAAACATTTTTTAGACATCTCCTATTAGAATTTTTTATCAACCTCACAGAAAGCTGGCTGACAAATTCTGTGATTTTAATTGTCATCCGACTTTACTAGACACAGATATAATAATAGGAGCCTATCAGAAACACGATATACTGCCGTACATTAGTATTGCCGTATATAGTGCTAGAAGTCCAACCATTGCTGGTTTAAGTCCCCTAGGGGGAATAGTAAATCAGTTTAATAATAAAAAATGTATAGTATATACAAAAAAGTATTAAAAAAAAAACTTTTCCCATCAAATCCATGTAAAAAAAATATAAATAAACAGAATTGGTATCGCCGCGTCCGTAAAAGTCTGAACTATTACAATATAACAATATATAAACATGCATGTTGAACACCTTAAAAAAAAAAAGTAAAGCGCCAGAATCGCCGTTTTTTTGGTCACCTCATCAACCTACAAAAAATGGAATAAAAAGTGATCAAAAACTTGCATGTACCCCAAAATGGTACCATTAAGAACTACAGCTCGTCCTGAAAAAAAATAAGCCCTCACACCGCTCAATCAACAAAAAAACTAAAAAAGTTATGACTCTCAAAATTTGGCGACACAAAATACATTTTATTTTTTACAATTGTTTTTTTTCTTGTAAAAGTAGTAAAATATAGAAAAAAACTATATAAATTTGGTATGGCCGTAGTTGTGTGGACCCGCAGAATAAAGTTAACAAGTCGTTATAATTGCAAGGTGAACGTCGTAAAAACTGAAGCGCAAAAAAACAATGAAGGAATCAGTGTTTTTTTAATTTTATATCCCACAAAGATTTTTTTTCCTGTTTCCTAGTACATTATATGGTACAATAAATGGTGCCATGAAAAACTACAACCCACCCCGCAAAAATCGAGCCCTCATAGGGCTATAGCGACAGAAAAATAAAAAAGTTATGGCTTTTGGAACATGGGGAGAAAAAAAATTAAAATCAGAAAAATGGCTGCGGCGGAAAGTGATTCAATTCTCAGACTCTGGAATAATTGTGTCATCTCTACATTGTTTACGCATCTCAATAGACTAAGGGCATTCCGACCTCATCCAACATGGCGGCGTCGGACTCCGGACACCGCCCCTCGTATAAAGCGTAGTCATCATTATCGCTGGAAGTCCCGGCGCTGTCGCCTTGTGATGACGCGCTGTGTTTGGTGAGACACACTCAGTTGGAGACTACTGGCCGCCGCGGCAGGGGATGGCAGACGCGGCGGCTATCAGCGGAGAAGACAAGGAGGAGGAGGATGGAGGGAAAAAGACGACAAGCACCGCAGCGGGGCCGGCAGAGACACTGGGCTTCTATGAGAGGAGCGACAACAAGCGGCCGGACGAGAAGAAGCGCAACCTGTCAGGTGATCAGAGGATGATTGACAGGCGGAGGATGATTGACAGAGAGGGGGGTTATGATTGACGGAGTGGGGGGGGTGGTGGACAGTGTAGTGCAACAGCTGCTTCTGTCATGCGAGGGAGTGGCTCCCTGCACCTGACAGCTGCCAATCTGCTGCTGCTTCCCATTGTTTACCCACGAGTCCCCTGACTGACCACACAGCAACAGGGGGTGACTGTCAGCAGACATGTGCGGGGCAGTGGTGCTGCTGACCAGATACAGCTACATATGCGATGTATACACTCCTGCTTATCTTCCCTACATGGCAGCTGATAAAGGGGTCCCCTGCTCTACCCCAAAAATCCCCCCCCCCTCCCTATACTTCAGCACAGTGCAGATGTGTATGTCGCCCAGCATGCTGCAATACCCGGCTCCTGGAAAGTGCCCAGTTGCCTCCAACATGCATTTTCCTATATCCCTCCTGAGACAATCTCAGCATGTATATACTGCCAAGATTTGGATAAGCAGCTGCCGGATACCTCATGTGACGCTTATCTCAAGGGATCTGGTGTGTTCTATTCCAACATGCTGATTCATGAGGGGGCTTCCACTGCCCTCTGTGTCACTACTTATATTATTCTCATATGTAGTTGTGGCGAAGAGTGGATTTGGGCAAAATAATGCAGCAGAGCAGAGTTTGTCATTTGGCAGCATCTTACTATGATTTGTGTTTCACAGTAAGTAAACCTACAGCTTCACCTACAGCTTTCTCTTCACCTACAGCTTTCTCTTCACCTACAGCTTTCTCTTCACCTACAGCTTTCTCTTCACCTACAGCTTTCTCTTCACCTACAGCTTTCTCTTCACTTGGAGTGTTTAAACACTTACAGATGTAGCAGAGCTAAGTTAGACATTTAAATAAATGTCCTTTGTGCATTATTTTCAATAATCACAATGTGTCCTGAATGACAGAGTTGGCTCTGCTACATCTCAAAAAGCTCTACTCTGTCTGTACGTCAGATTTCTCTCTGAGTATACAAAGCCGTATACAGATTTAGTAGAGCTGAATTTGTTATCGAACCTTTTTTTTGGGTCCTTTTATGAGTTTATGAGTTAAGATAAATCCCACGTAACGTCACCAGTAAAAATCATAATATCCAGTTGAGTGGTCCCAAATGACAAACTCCACTCTGCTACATCTTGCTGAGACTTTTGGCCATGTCATTGGTTTTAAATAATAGACTGTGTGGGTCCTGCCACAGGGATCGCTAGAACAGGGAACCCCAGTCTGCCACAGATTCTTCCCCCTCCACCGCAGTGAGATATATGGTCTTGCGATTAAACCAGCAGAATTTTACGTTCAGCTTTGGATGTGATTGGAGTATAAAACATGATGTAACTACAGATCAGTAAGTGAAAAAAATGTGTATAGTTACTTGATATTATATGTAGATATAAACTAAGATGAGGGAAGCTCTGCCCTCCAGACAGTGGGTAAAGTTAAGGTCAGGGCACAGCTACTAATTCTTGGTCTTGCAGCCTGCGTGGTGTTCTTGTGACAGCTGGTTTTCTGCTCTTGTTTCTATCTGCGGGTAGCAACGATAAACATTGCCTGGCACACGTACAGTTACCCCTGATATAGCAGTGTCACTTTTTTACGGGAAACGTCACCTCAGCACTGGCATGACGGGGTCGGGGGGATGGGCATATACAATGTATTGCTGTGGGTATTTGTTGATGCCATCTAGTATCTACTTCTGGGAAAGCTGGGCGGCATCCTCTATGTCCGCTTACTTTGGTTTCGGACACTTCCTTGTATGCCACGTGTCATCTCACAACCTTATTGATAGAACGATAACCGGTCAGCTGTAGAAACCTGCCATACATTTCTCCTACAGCGGCCGCTCAAGTGAATATGATGATGTAATACATGGAGTGACCACTTGTTGTTAGCGGCTCTGCCCTATAGAGAGGGGACTTGTCTCTATGACGTCTATATAACCTACTAGGACATATGGAAGCGGGTTGTCAAAGGTGAGAAAATCCCTTTAGGCCAGGATCACACACACGCAGTTTTTGGCTCCGTTTTTTTTAATCTAAAACAGAAGTGGACACAAAACAAAAGGTGCTTCAGTCTTTTCTTTCTACCAATGACTATGCGTCTTTTGCAATGTAATTATGTAACTATAATATGATTGGCCAGGGGTATGGGATGGGATCGCACCTGCGTCCATGTTTCCGTTGTACTTCTCTGTCAGATGAGCAGAACAACGGAATTACCAGAAGTGTTACTCTGTTGTGCTGCGCTATTGTTTCCGGTATTTTTGGCCCGATCTGCAACTGAGGCCCTTAATGGGACAAGGCCTAACATGTATGAAAAATATTTTATTATGACTAATAACAATAGAAGTAATAATGGTCTTCGTAGTAATAATAACAACAATAGTAATAATAGTCGTAGTAGTGATAATAGTAGTAATAGGAATAATAATAGTAGGAATAATAATAGTCGTAGTAGTAGGAATAATAAGTCGTAATAATAATAATAGTAGTAGTAGGAATAATAAGTCGTAATAATAATAATAGTAGGAGTATGAATAACAATAATAGTAGTAATAATAATTATAGTAGGAATAATAATAGTAGTAGTATGAATAATAATAATAATAATAATAGTAGTAGTAGTAGTAGTAGTAGTAATAATTAAAAAAAAAAAATAATCCACTATCCTGTACTGGCCACTGCTGTGTTGTGCCCAATGTTTGCAACCTTTACAGCTGAATGTGGGTGGGGCTGTTGCAGTGTGATTGACAGCTCTGCTCTCAGGTCTTTGGAGAGAACTGCACAGGTAATGTAAGAAGTCGATGACTGAGATTCCCAGTAGTGGGACACCCTGTGATCTGCTGTAATGTGCTGAGGAACTGTACAGCAAGTTTTCATTTTCCCTGCAGCGCCACCACAGGGGAAAAGACGCATGACACCGTTCCTGGTCTGTCGGTCTATGTAAGGCATGGTCATACAGTGAGAAAGACGCTCTTTGTTTCCACTCTGGATAATGCAGGATCCTTATTTATTAACTCCGAGTCTATGGGTTTTCAAAACCAGGCGCCCTGGGTAATGTGGGACGGACTGGCTGCTAAGAATGCGCTGCCGATGTGCTATTGTGGGGTGCCATTCAACGCCATGCGCTGTATTCTAATTGTGGTCATGGGGTGCCTCTAATCCAATCGCAGCGGGAGGCAATTTTATTAAAATACAGTGCACACTTTTGAACGGTGTTCCTAATGGGTATGGAGCCCCAAGCATCTGTTGTCATCTGTGGGGAAACCAGGAAGCAAGTGTTTTCCTGCAGCGCCACCACAGGGAAAATGAAGCATTGCACAGTTCACATTGAAATGAATGGGCTGTCCATGTAGTGTTTGTATATCTTGGGTCCTCCAGAGTAAGACACTCTTTGTAGCCCCTCTCCACTCTGGATCCTGAGGAGGAGATCCCCTCTAGTAACTCAGACTTCACCATTAGGGTAAGTTCACACGTAGCGTAAATACTGCAGATTTTCCAAAACAGATTTTGTTGCTGAGAAGCCGAAAGCAAAGTTGATGAGATTTGAACAAATCTCATCCACGCGCTGAGTAAATGAACGGAAAAAACGCTCAGAAATCGACCTGCGGTGCAGTTTTTTGATCCGCAGCATGTCTATTGTATTTGTCTAAGCGCTGCTTATTTGTTGCAGGTTTTCCCCATTGAATTGAATGGGGAGGTAAAACCCGCAACAAATAGCAGATGTTTCATTTTTTGCAGCAGAAAATCAGCGATTCCGCTGCAAAAAATGCAGCGCAGAAAAAATATTTTTAAAAGTATGAAACTTTTTTTTTTTTCTATATGCAGTTTTTCGCAGCGGACATTCTGGCAGAAAAACTGCACCACAATTTGTTGCAGTTTTTCCCCCGGAATTCCCTGCACCGCTCAGGTCGGATACGCCATGTGCTTTCACGCACCGTATTCGCCCTGTGTGAACGTAGCCTAACCAGACCACTTCTTTAATGTTGCGGTGCAGTCTCTGTTGGCCTTTCACGAATAGTCAGTAGATCTAGCCTGACACACTTCAGACTACGTCAATTTGCGTGTGTAGCCGAAATTTCAGCAAATTTGCAGCTGTCCGGCGCTCACAACTGCGATTTCACAGCGACGTTTGAACACCATCTTAATGTAGATATTAGTGTTGCATATGTTCTTAGATATACCTCCAGTCCGAGGGGCAGTATTGTAGTCTACATCGCCCGTCACGTGTTGTAATATCTTAGGAACTTTCACCACGTAATGGTCGGTACCACGAGATGTTGTGCATCATGTGATGTCATTTAAAGGCTATGGGCACCTTCGAGGGCATTTTTTGTAATACATTGATTAGTCAGTGTGATTAGTGTAACTTTGTAATTAGTCTTTATTAAAAAAAATGTTTACTTCTGGAGATGCAGCTGTTCTGTATTCTCTATACAGAACAGCTGTATCCTTCGCGTTAAACTGAATCCGTCAGTCCCGCTGACCTGACAGGTTTAGTGTCGTCCGGTCCTGCGTGTAACACAATCCACCTGTAAATGATCACATCTAAGTTATGAAATTAGATGTGACGTTTATCCACGCAGGACCCGCCGACACTGAACCTGTCAGATCCGCGGGATCTAACGCGAAGGATACAGCTGTTCTGTATAGAGAATACAGAACAGCTGTATCTCCAAAAGTAAAACGATTTTTTAATAAAGACTAATCACAAAGTTACACTAAAGACACTGACTAATTTATTGAAAAGAAAAAAAAATGCCCTCGAAGGTGTCCATAGCCGTGTGACTCAATGTGACACTGCAAAAATAATCCGCTTAGAGACTCGTGGAGCAATACTTTCATGAAACGTCACATGACTACAACCACATGAGAACTTATTGCTCAGCAAAACATTGGCCACCTATCTGGAGAATGTCGTCTGGGCCTTTAAAGGGAACCTGTCGCATCAAACATCCAGTCCGATCTGCAGGCAGAATGTTATAGAGCAGGGGGAGCTGAACAGATTGATGAAAGGATAACCTGTCATTCATTGATTCAAATCCATTCTAGGCTTAAGAGTCCAGTGGGCGGTCCTACTCTGTGGTTGGCAACTATTGTATTCACACTCATAAAGGGAAGGCTGTCAATGAAGGGTTGAGCCCACCCACTGGACGCTTTAGCCCACATTGAACAGGAATTAAAATGCATCAATTATAGGTTATCCTGAATCATTTTGCACAAATCTATAGATTATTCTGCTCATCTCCTCCTGCTCTACTGCATGCTGCCGGCAGATAGGACACCATGTTCAGTGGATATTCACCTTTAGAGCCCCACAAAGATATGTCCTAAAAGTAAGATCGATGTGTGTCCTGCCACTGGAAACCCTGATGGTCCTGGGAATGAGGGTGTCCAATCCTTGTTCCTGTCAAAGGTTTAAAGTGTAGCTAAACGTTTGACAAACTTCTGACGTATCATAGTGACATGTCAGAAGTTTGGATTGGTGGGGGTCCGAGCACTGAGACCCCCCACCAATCGCTAGAACGAAGCAGCTGAAGCGCTCGTGTGAGGCTCAGCTGCCTTGTGTCTGTTCAGCTTTTTACAGAAAGCCGATGTATAAGAGTACGGGCTCATAGACTTTGTATTGAGTCTGTACACCGATACGTTTATTTACGGAAAAAGCCAAACAGACACGAAGCGGCTGAGCGCTCACACGAGCTCTCACACGAGTACTTCAGCTGCTTCGTTCTAGTGATTGGTGGTTCTCCGTGCTCGGACCCCCACCAATCCAAACTTCTGACATGTCAGAAGTTTGTTGACCGTTTAGCTACCCTTTAAAGTTAAAGTTGTTATCCCATGAATGAAGTTAATAGCAAAAGTCCAGAAATGCTGCAGTGTTAAGTGTTATGCAGAATAAAGAAAATACCTTTCTCATCCTTTTTTTTTCCCTCCCTGTGTCCCCCTTGGTGTTGCTGCTAATCTGAGCTTCTGAGGTGAACCAGTCTCCTTCCTCGGGCAGCAGACAATCTAGTCCCTTCTGAAGTTCCCTGCAGAGTGGTAACAGGAACACGAATGGTGAAGACCGTACCGTGTGACACCACAGAATGCACTTCCTTACAAACCAATGAAAATCGAATAAAATAAAACCATAAATACTGAGTTGGGATGTGCAGGTGTCATATCAGCGGTCAGGATGCAGCGCTTTACAATACTAATAAGCTGAGAAGACGTCTCTTGAGTTACAGTGCCTTACAAAAGTGTTCACCCCTCCCCCCATCTTTATACTGACATCATGTGACGCTTTGATGAGACACAGGGCGACCGTATACAACTAATTATGTGACTTCTGAAGTTAATTGGTTTTACCAGTTCTTATGCAGGGGTTTCATAGAAGAGGAGGTGAATACATATCCACTCACAACTTTTCAGTTGTGTTATGTTTTTTTTCTTTTGTTTTTTTTTTTTTTTTTTTAAACAAGGTAGATTTTTGTTGGTTTCTTTTTTCATTCCACTGTAACAATTTGGATTTCTTTGTCCGGTTTATTACATCAAATGAAATTTATAATCCATTTTAATTTCAGGTTGTAATCAATAAAACAGGAATAACACTAGTGTGGATAAATACTTCTGCAAGGCACTATATACTGCCATGCTGCTACAGAGGCTCTGCTACTTCCCTGACAAGCAGGGAGGAAAGCTTTTTCTATTGCTTGCTCTGCAGTGAACAAAGGATTACTATGCAGAGACCTGGATGTAAGGAGGGTGCCTGAACATGTGTGCCCACCAGCAGTCAGCTCGTTAGGTGACTTGCAAATTGCCATAGACTGTGATCACACATTGGGCTTCATGTTCGTGGTAAAATTTGGTCGACATATTCAGTCTTTATTTGTGAAAAATTGCAAAATTTAGAGAAAATTTACAAAAAATAGCATTTTTCAGAATTTAAATGCATCTGCTTGAAAAACAGACGGTTATACCACCCACAATAGTCACTAGTTCACATTTCCCATATGTCTACTTTAGATTGGCATCGTTTTTTGAACATTCTTTTATTTTTCTTGGACGTTACAAGGCTTAGAACATAAACAGCAATTTCTCATATTCTTAAGAAAATTTCAAAAGCCTTTTTTTGAAGGTACCAGTTCAGTTCTGAAGTGGATTTGAGGGGCCTATGTATTAGAAACCCCCATAAAACACCCCATTTTAAAAACTAGACCCCTCAAAGTATTCAAAACAGCATTTAGAAACTTTTTAACCCTTCAGGCATTTCACAGGAATTAAAGCAAAGTGGAAATGAAATTTGCAAATTTCATTTTTTCTGCTGAATTTCAATTTTATTAAAATTTTTTCTGTAACAGAGAAGGTTTTACCAGAGAAATACTACTAAATATGTATTGTCCAGATTCTGCAGTTTTTAGAAATGTCCCACATGTGGCCCTACTGCGCTCGTGGACTAAAACACAAGCCCTAGAAGCAAAGAAGCACCTAGTGCATTCTGAGGCTTCTTTTTTATTAGAATATATTTTAGGCAGCATGCCAGGTTTGAAGAGGTGTTGAGGTATCAAAACAATGGAAACCCACCAGAATTGACCCCATTTTGGAACTTACACCCCTCAAGGAATTCATTTATGGTTTTTGTTATCATTTTGACCGCACAGTTTTTTCACAGCACCTATTTGAATTGGGCTGTGAAATGAAAAAAATGATATTTTTTCCAATAAGATGTCATTTTTGATCAAAATTTCTTATTTTCACAGGGAACAACATACCCCATTTTGTTGCCCAATTTGTCCTTAGTGCGGCAATACCCCATTTGTGGTGATAAACTGCCGTTTGGGCCCATGGGAGGGCTCAGAAGGAAAGGACCACCATTTGGCCTACTGGAGCTTTTCTGGTGCTAAGTCATGTATGCAGAAGCCCCTGAGGTACCAGTAGAGTTGAAACCCCCGAGAAGTGACCCCATTTTAAAAACTACACCCCTTAAGACATTCATCTAGAGGTGTAGTGAACATTTTGACCCCACAGGTATTGTGTAAAAGATAATGCGCAGCAGATGGTGCAGTGTGATTTGCAATTTTATATATATATATATGCCATTTCAGTGTCCAATATATTGTGCCCAGCATGCGCCACCGGAGATATACACCCCTTAAATTGTAATGTGGGTTCTCCTGGGTACGGCAATACCCTATATGTGGCTGTTATCAGCTGCCTGGGCATACGGCAGGGCTCAGAAGGGAAAGATGAGGGGGGTAAGCTGTGCGGAGTGCATCAGGGTAAATTAAAAATCAAGGGATGTATGATACATTTTAAAACAATCTTTCATACAGAGCTCTGGTTTTTCGGGACACGTGTCACATTGGTATATTGTGTTCTTCCTTATCCCCCTCTTAGAGCAGACTCTGCACCTCTTTTGACTCTTTCCCTTTCCACCGGTTTGGGGAACTTCTCCTGGAAAGTGTTGCCCTGGTACGATGCGTGTGGCCTCGCTTCCAGAAGTACTGGGTGCCCCCCCTTCTTGGTCCCTAAAGATTAGATCTTGAAATTCCAGGAAAGTTCCCGTCTGGCCTAGACATCGACGTAGCACGTATGCATTGTACAAAGCCATCTGTATGATGTGCCCGGCCAGCTTCTTATACCACACCGCATGGCGCTGTAGGGCTTCAGGGCATGATCTTACAAGTCCTTCCCTCCCATGTACCTATTGTAGTCCAGGATGCAGTCTGGTTTGGGGGTGGCCTTTCCTTCATATATCCTAAATCTGTAGGTATACCCTGATGCACTCTCACAGCTTATACATCTTCACGCCATACCTTGCCCTCTTACCCGGCAGGTACTCGCGGAATTGAACCCTCCCTTTAAAATGTACCAAGGACTCATCAATAGAAATACACTTCTCGGGGGTGTATGCTTGGGAAAACCGGGCACTGGAACGGTCTAATAGGGGTCTCCATTTATACTGGGGTCATCTCGGGGTGGGCACGGCTCATTATCAGTATAATGTAAGAAGCGAAGTATTGCCTCATTTATTTATTTTTTTAGGTTCCAGTTCAGTTCTGAAGTTGCTTTGAGGGGCCCATATATTAGAAACCCCTATCAAATACCCCATTTTAGAAACTAGACCCCTCAAAGTATCCACAACAGCATTTAGAAAGTTTATGAACCCTTTAGGTGTTTCAGAGAAATTTAGAGCAAAGTAGAGGTGAAATTTACATTTTTTTTTGTCAGAAAATCCTCTTTATACCATTTTTTTTTATAACACAAAAGGATTTATCAGAGAAACGCAACTTAATACGTATTGCCCAGATTCTGAAGTTTTGAGAAATATCCCACGTGTGGCCCTCGGGCGGTAATGGACTGAAGCACCGGCCTCCGAAGCAAAGGAGCACCTAGTGGATTTTGAGGCCTCTTTTTTATTAGGCACCATGTCCGGTTTGAAGAGGTCTTGTGGTGCCAAAACATTGGAAACCCCCCCAAAAGTGACCCCATTTTGGAAACTAGACCCCTTGAGGAATCCATTGTAGTTTTCTTGGGGTGCATGCGGCTTTTTGATCAGTTTTTATTCTATTTTTAGGTGGCGCGGTGACTAAAAAACAGCAATTCTACTATTGTTTTTTTATTCTATTTTTTTTACAGCGTTCACCGTGCGCTATAAATGACATATTCACTTTATTCTGCGGGGCGATACGATTACGGCGATACCAGATGTTTATAGTTTTTTTATGTCTTATGGCGTTTGCACAATAAAATAAGTTTTGTAAACAATCATTCACTTTTTGTGTTACCTTATTCTAAGAGCCAGAACGTTTTTATTTTTCAATCAATAAAGCCGTGCGAGGACTTATTTTTTGCGTAACGAACTGTAGTTTCGATCAGTACCATTTTTAGGTACATGCGACTTTTTGATCTCTTTTTATTCCATTTTTTGGGAGGTGAAGTGACCAAACAATTGTGATTGTGATACGGTTTATTAATATTTTTTTTTACGGCGTTCACCGTGCGGGATAAATAACAAAATAATTTTGTAGTTCAGGCCGTTACGGACGCGGCGATACCAATTATGTATAGTTTATTTGTTTGTTTATATATTTTTATTAATAATAAAGGACTGATAAGGGAAAAAGTGGGACTTTTACTTTTATTACTTTTAAAACTTTTATTTTCTTATTTTTACACAACTTTTTTTAACTTTTTTTTAACTTTATTACTTTGTCCCACTAGGGGACATGAGGGCAGGAGGCCCTGATCGCTATTCTAATACACTGCACTACATGCGTAGTGCAGTGTATTAGAACTGTCAGCTACTCACTGACAGCAAGCATAGTGGGTCCTGACGTTGGCATAGCCGGATGCCATTGTTTGGTGTCCGGTTGCCATAGTCACCATCGCCGGCCGCTATCGCGTAGCAGGCCGGCGATGGCGGATTAACCCCTAAGAATCCGCGATCGCTATTGAACGCGGCTTCTGAGGGGTTAATCGGCGGGGGAGCTCCGCGATCGGTCCCGGCACATTGAGCAGTGATAGTCTGCTGTCGGAAACAGCAGCTATCACAGCTCATGAACGCGCCCCGCGCGAACGGCGCCGTGTTTACTCCATGACCTACTATTAGGTCACTGAGCGCGAACGATGCACTTACCATGACATAATAGTATGTCCTGGAGCGTTAAGGGGTTAAAGGGGTTGGCCAGGGAAAAATAATTTTCTAAAAAGTGTGCCTTGGTGTGCCTTCCCTAAAACCCCCTACTATCCTTCTAACCAGTTTCTGTTTGATCTTAATCATCACTGCTGCTCTTTCTGTGTTACATCCCTTGCTTCTGGTCCTGGCTGTTTCCAGTCTTGTAACCCACCATACCCATGATCCCCATCTGAGTAGACAGCTTATATACCCCCCTTCCTCCACAGCATCTCAGCTGTTTGCATATTACCACACCCCTTTATGTTCACTGGTCATTCCCTGCTCTAATTACAGGCACCCAGCTTCCTGCACTGTCACGCACACCCAGTAATAATCACACAGGGATGATAAGGGGTAATGTACAGGGATGATGGTGGTTATATACAGGGATGATGGTGGTTATATACAGGGATGATGGGGTTATAAACAGGGATGATATAACTCCATTCATACCTGTACACAACCTGTATGTAACCCCCATCATCCATCCCTGTGTATTACCTCATCATCTCTGTATATAATGCCGATCATCCCTGTGTTATAACCACCATCATCCCTGTGTATTACCCCATTATATAACCCCCATTATCCCTGTGTAATACCCCATTATATAACCTACATTATCCCTGTGTATTACCCCATTATGTAACCCACAAAATCCTGTGTATTACCCAATTATACCTGTGTATTACCCCCAATATCCTATACAGGGATGATGGGGGTTATACACAGCGATGATGGGGGTTATACACAGGGATGATGACCCCATCATTACTGTCTATAACCCCCATCATCCCTATGTTTATATAACCCCTGTAATAACTGTATATACCATTGGGGGGGGGGGCTGTATGTGCGATGAGAGGGGACGGGCAGGCAGTGTGGGAACTCCGAGAGAGAGGAGGAGGGGGCGTGTACTAGCAGAGACGACATTCTCTGTCATTGGTCAGCCAACACTTCCGGCAGAGCAGAGGCACGGCGCGTCATCAACTAGGTTTACAGGCAGGGGGCCGGGCGGATGTTTCATGAGCTCCTCAGAGCTCCGTCTCTGGTCACACTGCCTATAAATCTAGTTGATGACGCACCGCGCTTCCGCTCTGTGCTGGCTGATCAAAGACACGGAACGTCACAGGAAGTGAAAAATTCACTCTGGGTGCAGTCATGTGATCGCTACTTGGACCAAACGCTGCCACATATAAACACATTATATTAGGGTGTTAATTGTACCTGTCACATTAAGTGAAAATACAAATAAAATGTATTCACGGACAACCCCTTTAAGTAAATTTCATAACTCTTTACTGGAACGTTTTTTAACGGCTTGTAGTTGGCAAATATTGTTCACTTTTATGATCTACACATTTTATATCCTATTTAATGGTAGAACAACTCCGAAAACAGGGACAACACCTTTAAACCAATCACTGTGCATTGCATGATATGCAGTTCTATAATGTGCCAGAATTGCTGCTTTTCAGAAGTGGGAGAGACTCGGGTTATAGTAAAGAGCAGAGGCAGGATATACAATTCCTCTGGTCAGCATGTCACCAGAATACAGGTGGGGTTTATACCTGTATTCTGTGAATGAGGAGAGCAGTGTGCTGACAGGAATAGCAGCAGCTCCTCTCCAGTCCTAGAACACCTGGACTGCGCTCCGCTTCTGGTGCCTGGGGGGGCCGCTGCCGGGAGTTTGGTTTCCCCACTGCTGACGACCTGTTTACAAGGGAGCAAATTTGGTTTAGAAAGGCAAATTTGACAATTGCTTATAATACAACTCCCTCATATAATGTGGCTACACGGGTGGAGTTTGACCTTGTAAACAGGTCTGTTGTTTGCACTATTAGGAGGTGACGGAATATTACTATCCTGTTTCTTGTCTGCAGACGTCGTTGCGTTATTTCAGATGAAGACGTTTGAGAGGTCACAGCCTTGACTTTGACTTTTTTTTTTTTTAAACAAACTATACGGTAGGATTTGATTCATGTCCCGTTGGACACGAGCCGGCTTGTATTATTACACAATTCAACTTCTGAGCAGTTTAATGAATGATGTTGGTAAATGAGCTGGAAGAGGTGACATTGAACTCTTTACACGATTTGCCGGGAACGTGCGAGTAAAGTGTTACAGCGTGTACTCCTCATACTGCCAAACAATGCTAATGAGGCTGAAAAAGGCAGAAAAACGGCAAGACTTACAAGAGCATTTATCTGGATTAAAATAAAAACAAAATTAGATAAAAATTCCAACAAATACACTATATGGACAGAAGTATTGGGACGCACCTCTTAATTATTAAATTCAGGTGTTTTATTCAGTCCCATTACCACAGGTGTATAAAATCCAGCACCTCGCCATGCCGTCGCCTTTACAAACATTTGTGAAAGAATGGGTCGTTCTAAAGTGGTCACTGAATTCCCGCGTGGTCCTGTACTAGGACGCCACCGTTCTAACAAGTCAGTTCCTGACATTTGAGTGACATTATTATATGGAAGTGGAAGCGTATAGGAACTCCGCCACAAAGTGGAGACCTCATAAAGTTGAAGAGTGGGGTCCCTTAGTACTGAGGCGCATACTGCATAAAAGTTGCAATGCCAAACCTCCTCTGGCATTAACATCCGCACAAAAACTGTGCCCCGGGAGCTTCTTGACATGGGTTTCCATGGCCGAGCAGCTACATGCCAGCCTTACATCACCAAGCACAATGCCGCCATTGGACTATGGTGCAGTGGAAACGTGTTCTGTGGAGTGATGAAGCACACTTCTCTATCAGGAAGTCTGATGGATGAGTCTGAGTTTGGTGAATGCCAGGAGAACGTTACCCGCCTGACTACATTGTGCCAACTGCAAAGTTTAGTGGAGGAAGGATAATGTTATGGGGTTGTTTTTCAGGGGTTGGTCTAGGCTCCTTACTTTCAATGATGGGAAGTCTTAATGGGTAACTAAATTTTCAACAAACTTCTAACATGTCATAGTGACATGTCAGAAGTTTCGATCGCTGGGGGTCTGAGCACTGAGACCCCCTCCCCCCATCCCTAAAACGAAGCGGCAGAGGCACTCAGGTGAAAGCTGACCTGCTTGGTTTCTCATTGTCTTTCTTCGGAAAGCCGATGTAGCGGTGTCCAGACTTAATAGAAAGTCTATGAGCCTGTACACTGCTCCATCGGCTTTCCAAAAGTCGATCAGAAACGAAGCGGCTCAGCGCTCACCCCCGCGCTTCTGCCGCTTCGTTTTAGCGATTGGTTGGGGTCTCAGTGCCCGGACCCCCAGCGATCAAAACTTCTGATATGTCACTATGACATGTCCGAAGTTTGTTGAAAGTTTAGTTACCCTTTAATGCTTCAGCATACCAAGAAGTTTTGGACAATTGCAGCTTCCAACTTTGTGGTAACGGTTTGGGGTTCAGTCCTTTTCTGTTTCAGCATGACTGTGCTCCAGTGCAAAAGGTGCATAAAGACGTGGTTTGGTGTGGAAGAACGTGACTGGCCGCTTAGAGCCCTGACCTCAACCACATAAAACACCTTTGGGATGAACTAGAATGTAGATTGTGAGCCAGGCCCTCTCCTCCAACATCAGTGTCTGACCTCACAAATGTTCTTCTGGATGAATGGGCAAAAATTATCACAGACACTCCAAAATCTTGTGGAAAGCCTTCCCAGAAGAGTAGAAGCTGTCTTAACGGCGAAGGGTGGACCAACTCCATAATAATGTCTATGGATTTAGGATAGGATGTCCTAAAAGCTTCCGTAGATGTAACTTGTAGGTGTCCCAATACTTTTGTCCATATAGTGCATGTCAAGGTGTCAGAATTCTACTTCTGGTACAGAATTTGGCGCCATTTCACTTCCTGTTTGACACTTAGTTTTCCTACAGTTGTTAATACCAGTCTCCAAGTTATGCACCATTGTATTCCCTATCCCCACGTCACTGTATAAGTCGGCACATTTCCCTATAGAGGAACACGAAGCATAAAAAAAATACAAAAAAAAACAAATCTCCCTGCAATTCCTCCCTGAATCTCCGACTTTTTCTTGATTTTATTCTGTTTCATATTGTCCCCAATCAAAACTGAGAAATGCTGCACACAAAGTATTCTTCTATAGGTGTCAGCTCCTTCTCTGTGGGGCTGTAAAGCAACTGGCTGCAGCAGGAGCCCCCCCCCCCCCAGCTCTGTTGGCAATTTGACCAGATAGTGGAAGAGACCAGCAGGAAATTAACCCGTGTTCTCTGCAAGATTTCTACAAGACTGTGTTAGGAGCAAGCAGAAAATCCTGCAGACTCCAAACTTTTTTTGTTTTTTAATAGTTTTATAATTTTTCAGTGAGATTTGCTGTTTTTTTTCAAAATTCTAAATTTACCTTCCATACAATATTCTTGTCTTTCAGATCTCTCGTTATTTAGGTTCATCAATGCGGAGCTCACCCGGGGTTATTTCCTGGAACATAATGAAGCAAAATACAAGGAAAGGCGAGAGCGGGTATATACCTGCCTACGAATACCCCGAGAACTGGAGAAGGTTAGTGATGCCTGACGCGCATAGGAATAGTATTATCTGGAATATTCTGTCTAGTATCACAGGTGGCTTTCTGGGTATCGCTGATCAAGCTTGTCAGGTAATTCTGGGCACTATTGGAAATTGTAATATTCCGGTTCTTTTAATTAGAACCTTTTCTCATGTTCATGTTGCTCTAACTGCGGCAGCGAGATATAGGGACAAGTAATTTAAAGGGGTTTTCACACGAACTAAAATGCAGTTAAATGTGTCCATAAATGGCAGGTATACATTTGTGCAATTACATGTCCTTTTCTAAAATGTCCTGTTATAAAGATATATTATTACCGCGCCCCTGTCAGAAGTTTTGTGTTGTGTTACCGGTTGCCCTTGGATCCGACCATAACCCATTCCTCTGGCTATGGTCAGGAAAAGACACATCCCGACCATAGTACGGCTTTGTGGTCGCTTTCAATGTTCTCATGAACGCGCTTTATTTAGTTTTTGCACTCGGGAACTTCCGATTATTCTCGAGTGCTTGGTGTGACTACAACCATGTAGCTTATACTGCGCGTGCGCAGCAGAAGCGCCGTCCAAATCCCCGCCTGCACTCGGGAACCGGCGACTATCCCCGAGTGCTTCTGCTAAACTTGCATTTCAGTGAGACCAGTAATACAACAAAACTTGGAAATAATATATCTTTATAACAGGACATTTTAGAAAAGGACATGTAATTGCGCAAATGTATAACTGACATTTATGGACACATTTAACTGTATTCGAGTTAACGGGAAAACCCCTTTAATTACGTTAAAGACGTTTTCTGAGCTTATGAAAAACGTAAAGAAAAGCCGCCATTGCTCAGAAGACGTTGTTTGTCAATTCCATGATGTTGCGCAGCGCTGTTTATTCATTACGCTAGGGCTTGCTGTGGGCGGGGTTTACTATGTAAAGGACTACATTTCCCATGATTCCTCTCTCCTCTCCCAGACATTGCCTCTATTTGCAGCTGCCTGAATTACAAGGTGTATAGTAGTTCTGTAATTACTCGCTGCTCTGCTACTAAACTCTGCACTATCTGCTGTACTATAAAGTGTTTTTTGTTTGTTTTTTTTAGATCTCTGCTTTTAGTAATTCAATGGGAACCTTCATTATTTGGTTCTAGGGGATAAAAAAACAACCTGCCCTGGTCATGTGATGATCCCACAGGGGCACAGCTTGTTACAAGACACTGCTCTGATGACTGTCCTGTAACGCGGCATCTGTGTGCGCCCATCACACAACCAGGACAGATTCTTATTCACCAGAGGTAGAGCTGTAGTAGCAAAGATGATGAAAACAATGAGGAATTGATGCAGAAAGTATATTAGAAACTTGTATAACTTGTATTTACTTTTGTAATTGGCTTTTATTAAAAAAAAAAATATCTCAGTTTAGCTTCTGCAGCTTCTATGTATCACAGTAGTTAGGTATAGATCAGCAGCACTGGACACACAGCTGGGGGGGGGCACGCCTCTTAGCTCCTAGTCCAAATGACCTTTCAACGTAGATAGAGGAAAGTGAGACAGCGCTACCAAATGAGTGAAAAGAGTAATCCTGTTTAATTCCACCGGCTTGAGAAAGGCGCACACTGAGCTAAAACGTTGCACATGGAATTAAACAGGATCATTTTTTTCACTCATTTGGTAGCGCTGTCTCACTTTCCTCTATCTATGTATCGCAGTACATGGAGGCTGCAGAATCCCATTGTCAGCCAAATCTGTCAGAGCCCTGGCCTGTCGGCCTGTCGGCTTATTGAATAGTGCCTTTGCATTCTCCTGAGAGATCTAAGCTCATTTATGATGAAGTCAAAGTTGATCCAACTTGACATGATCAGAATTGATCTCAAATGATCGAGCTTAAATACATGTATTTATTTTTAAAAAAACACACAAATAAAATAAATAAATATATATATATATGTGTGTGTGTGTGTGTGTGTGTGTGTGTGTGTGTGTGTGTATATATATATATATATATATATATATATAAACACACACACACATACACCAAGCTGAATGTGCGTGTATTTGGGGGTATTGGGACTTGTAGCTGTTGGTTTACTGATGGTTGCCTGCCATTTGTCATGTACCTGTTAGTCATTACAGTTCTTGCCATATGCCCTAAGACTATGTGGCATCCAAGTGTTTTCTTATCAGTCACTGCTTTTAGAAATGCCTGGTTGGGGGATCTCTTAAGATTGACTATTTTTTTTATATATTTTGGTGCTTTACTAAATCAACTTTTTTTTGTTAAACCATATTTTCTAAAAATGTTTGGTGATGTTGTTTTTCTTTATTTTCACTATACTTAAAAATAATAATTCTGAAATCTTACAGTTTTCACTCTGGCCACTGAGCCTCACCATAGACTGATACTTCCTGTTCTGTAGAGATCACCTCTCAGCAGTCTCCTCATTATCATCACAGGCAGGATTACAATGACAGGAACATATATATATATATATTCTCGCAGGATCCAGCATTGATAATAGGTGATGTACACAGCTCCCCTCCTCCCCCTCCCTGCTCATTGCCCTCGGCACAGGTCACAGAGCGGGCCTAGAAAACTCTCCCATAGAAGTCGCTAGGTCTGCTCCAGACTATTGTTCCCTATGGTCCATGTGGCTGCTGTAGAGCATATTTCTAAATCCTGGTAACAGAAAAGCAGCTCAGGCAAAATGGTTGTCCCCATGATCATATACAGAGAATAGAATAAAAAAAAAATCTACATTCAAAAATAAAAACAGATTAGAAAAATAAGTTCCACTCAATGGTTATAATTGGCGTGTACCGCTGAGTAGCTGCCAGTACTTGGCTCGTACAGATTTATAAGGTTATCTTCTCAATTCACCTTCAAAGCCATTTACAACATTTTGCTTTTTGCTGTCACGAGACGTCAGTGTCTCTACTACAAAGTATCTGCTAAGCTGTTGTCACACGACTGTCCGATTCATAGTCACAACCTCTAATATTTACAGTCACGTTGGATGTGAACAGAGGCAAAGCCTTATCTAGGTTCAGATCAGTACACGATAAGTTAATGAGAGGATTTTCACATTTGCTATTTAATGTATAATGTGACGTGTTTTCCTTTAAGGCAGACGCACTGCGGTGTAGAAGTGACATCATCACAGGCAGAGGATCGTTTCTTACCTCCAGACCTGCGGTTTATCTTATTGCAGCGCGTTGACTTGGGGTCATAAACATATATCTGCGTGATCCGGTTGGATGTTTTACAGTGAGGCCGTGTATTTACATACGGGATAAACGTAGCCTATAGAACATTTCTCACATGTCATCCAGTCCTGGTAACATTTATATGTTTTATATACAGGCTAATACGTTGTATACAAAGCAAAAGAAACCAAATATTCCCTGCAGAATATTTCTTCTTTGTGGGCAAACGCACATTTTACTTGCCCGTCTCTGGGATGGCGCATGAGCTAAATCTCCGATTACTGTGTGGGTTTAGTATCACTAATGTGCGCTCCAGATGAGTAGTCCTGGGGACTGGTGGGGGGGGGGGTCTGTCTCCAAAGATATGTCAAAAGATCACGCCAAGTGAAAAACCCCTTTTCAGGGACTCTCCTTTCTCTGACATTTTTGGGCCAGACTTTGACTGAAATGATGGGGACAGGGACAATAATGATCAGTTGGCCAAATATCAACTGCTCTGATGTTGGGGGAGAATACT
Organism: Rhinoderma darwinii; assembly: GCF_050947455.1. Classification (NCBI taxonomy): domain Eukaryota; kingdom Metazoa; phylum Chordata; class Amphibia; order Anura; family Rhinodermatidae; genus Rhinoderma; species Rhinoderma darwinii. The sequence continues at coordinate 46,939,131 of NC_134687.1, read as the reverse complement.
GTCAGTACTTTGTGTGGTACACGAAGGCTTCATGCACAAGACCGGATTTGTCATTCTTAATTACGGACCGTAAATCGTACGGGGTATGTAATTCATATGTGTAGCGTTGCTAGGCGACGGCAGGGGATTACCTTAAATTTCTCCCTGTCCCTTTTTTTTTTTTTTAAGTGGATCCCTAAATACGGATGCAATACGGACAGTATTTACAGACACGCTTCCGTATATGCGGATGATTTACAGATTACTAATTGACTACGGATCCGTATTTATGGACCGTGTTTATGGATGGATAAAAAAAAAGTTTGTGTGCATGGGGCCTTAGGCCTCATGCACACGGCCGTGCCCGTAATCTCGGCAAAGTACGTACAAAGTATGGGAGCACAGCCCGTAAAAATCGAAAAGTAGGACATGCTTCATAATTCCCGGCACGGTTCTACGGCACGGACACCTATCCATAGCGGTACGGAAAGGTGTCTCTCGGCCAATAGAACCAGGCGGGTCCGTAATTGCGGATCGTATTACGGAGTTTTTTTACGGTCGTGTGCATGGGGCCTTAGAAAGTGCTGGGCAGTGTTTGGGCGTAACTAACAGGCTCTATGCCAGCATGGTGCACTACATGTAACCGTGTGACTGGCACCTTATAAAAGCTATATCTGTGTACAATGATAATACTAAGCAGGCACCCCCCTCATGAATGATAGGTCTTCATCATGGATGATGGGTGTGAGAGTGAATGCTCATTAGTATTTTGCTGCTGTGCTACCTCCACCTCACCGTATATCAGTATATGTACCAGTATATGTGGCCTTTTTCTAGTATACTGACTGACGATGGTGCAACTGCTGACTGTAATTGGACTTTAGTGGCCATGCACGACACCGTCTCCTTATAGTCTGGCCACCGAGTCAACACTAGATCTTCGGAAATGTAGAGATCTCCAAACGAAGATCTGATCGTGAGAGCACCAATACCCTTCCACTGTATAAGTGCTCGGTGGGTGTCCCAGCTGACTGGCTTCTGACATACCTGTATGACATGGAAGAGGTTTTGGCCACCACCACCACCACCGCCGTCGTCGTTCATGTTATTGTGACAACCAGTAGTGAGGTTCTGCTCATCCAGTGTATGCCGGTGACTGCTCTATTTTGTGTGATGCTTCAGGTTGATTGGTATTTTTTCTTCCTAAAAATCCCTGTTGTGTCCTAGTACTGATTAATATACAGATGTAATCGCAGCGGGGGATGGGTGAAGGTAACTTGTAACATAACCGAGCCGTTATGCAGTAGCAGGGTTACACAGTGTAACGTTACCTGGCTCAGCGCCATGTGTGTGGTCTCCGCTCAGAGACTCCCTCTCCTTCCTTCCTCTGGCTGCAGCGTCCTCGTCACTGTGGTGTCTCTTGGTAACATCGATCAAATCTAAAGATCTACAAAATAATTAGTGCTGGGAGACCAGGAAATCCCCCCATCCCACAGCCGGATAGCAGCAATCCTGTCACTGACCGTTCTCTATAGACTGACATTTATAGGACGCCTTTAGTTGGCGGGAGTGACACTAGTGCCCATGAATAGCCACATGGGGGGACGCAGGTGGCACTACCCCGAGTGCTGCTGCTGAGCTGACCATTTACTTACAGACCACCTCTTAATTTCTCCTATAGTAGATGACAATTTTGAATACTTGCCTTGAAGAATCGGCTAGTCTTGGTGTATCTAATTCTCTAAGATTTGTCCATGAATGGCGTCATGCCAGTACCAATTTATGCCCCCCCCCAATTCACACTGCGGGTGGTAGGGTGCACCTAGTATAGAGGCATCTTACTCCGCTTGAGCAATGATCGTTTAGTACGGGGACGAATGATCGTTTAGTACGGGGACGAATAATTCTTTAGTACGGGGACAAATGATCGTTTAGTACGGGGACGAATGATCGTTTAGTACGGGGACGAATGATCGTTTAGTACGGGGACGAATGATCGTTTAGTACGGGGACGAATGATCGTTTAGTACGGGGACGAATGATCGTTTAGTACGGGGACAAATGATCGTTTAGTACGGGGACGAATGATCGTTTAGTACGGGGACAAATGATCGTTTAGTACGGGGACGAATGATCGTTTAGTACGGGGACGAATGATCGTTTAGTACGGGGACGAATGATCGTTTAGTACGGGGACAAATGATCGTTTAGTACGGGGACGAATGATCGTTTAGTACGGGGACGAATGATCGTTTAGTACGGGGACGAATGATCGTTTAGTACGGGGACGAATGATCGTTTAGTACGGGGACGAATGATCGTTTAGTACGGGGACGAATGATCGTTTAGTACGGGGACGAATGATCGTTTAGTACGGGGACGAATGATCGTTTAGTACGGGGACGAATGATCGTTTAGTACGGGGACGAATGATCGTTTAGTACGGGGACGAATGATCGTTTAGTACGGGGACAAATGATCGTTTAGTACGGGGACGAATGATCGTTACTATGATCGCTCGTTCCCACGCGTTTGCATCATGTCAGCAGCACGATGATATTTGTGCTGCATAAACAATATCAGGTGATGAACCAACGCTGATCGTTGCACTTTTTACACAGGGCAATCATCGGGAACGAGAATTCATATGAACCCTCATTTGCCTGATCATTGGCCCGTGTAAAAGGGCCTTTACATAAGGCTCGGCAACATTAGGAGACGGGGCACATGGGTTACATCAGGCCTCTCTCCTACAAAGGTATGTGGCAAGGGAACATGTGTCAGGCCCACTACTCCAAATTGAGGGGATACAGTATGGTTATTCTGGCCCATTAAAGGTTTTTTTTTTATTGTAGCTGGTGCTATAGGGTCCACTCAATTCCAAACTATTAGGCCCCATGCACACGACCGTAGTTTTCATACATAATTACGGATGAAATTGCAGACTTTATTTATTTTGGCCACAGACACCTTTCCGTATATTTACGGATGTGTGTCCGTGCCGTAGAAATGATCCGCAAATTATACAGCATGTCCTATTCTTGTCCACAATTGCGGCATGGACTCACCCATAGAAGTATATGGGTGCTTACGGTTGTGTATCCGCCATATCCGTATTTGCGGGCAATAAAAACCCTTAGGCCCCATGCACACAAACGTATTTTTGCAGCTGCAATTCACCCGCAAATCTGCGGGTGAATTGCGGCCCCATTCATTTCATTGGGCCCTTGCACACGACCGTGGTTTCCACAGTCCATGCATGGCCCAGGAGCCTGGAAAAAGAACGGACATGTCTTATTACGGCCGTGTTTTGCGGTCCAGGCTCATATAAATTAATGCGTTCGCCCATGAGCAAGGCCCGCGACTTGCGGGTGACACCCTGCGGCTGTCCGACCCGAAAATCACGGCCGTACACGTGGCTACGGTCGTGCGCGTGAGGCCTTATCACTTGTGCTCATTTACAGGAGAACCCTTGTTATACATATTCTCATGGGGCCTTAGCATTTTACGCTTATGGATATAATCTATAAAGCCCTTTTCACACCTGCGTCGTGGTTTTCCGTTGTTCTGCTCGATCGCAGGAGCATAAAAAGGGAAAACCAAATGCCGTTCCGTTGCACCACGGACACCATTGACTTTAATGGTTTCCGTTGGCTTTTCATCGAGGTGTCCGTAGTTTAACCGGAAGCAATAGCCCACCATGCTGCACTGTTGTTTCCTGTAATCTCTGCTTGGATCTGCGACTGAAACGTCTAATGGAGCCTCCAACGCAGATGTGAACTGAGCCTAATCCACGTCAGTCAGCATTATCCTTCATATCTCATATTCTGCCAAGGACTTCAGAATTTTTTCCTAGCATAATATTCGGTTCCTGGTCCTTTCGCAGTCATAAGTGTCACATTCCACCTCCCTCCGCGATTTTATTTTTTTTTCCTCATTAAATTCTGCAGATCTCCTTCCATCAAAAACCTGAGCAGGCGTTGTGAAGTGCGCTCGACCCCCTGTCAGCAAAGCGCTGCTCTACACGGGGGAAATGACATTTGCACTGTAATTTTAGAAAGCAGTAATGTTGGCAGGGATCGGGCACAGACAGCTGAACGTGGCGATAAAATGTCCCACCTTGCCAGGAGGAGATCTGATGACTGAATGTCTGGCGATCACTGAAATATATGGATGACGGCAGCCTGGTAGAAGGGTGGCACACTATACCATGTTCCACGCCCGCCTTCATCACCACACATTCATTACATATAAACCTTCCCTAAATAAGGAATAACACACGACCACAATGAATGTGAGGGTGCGGCGTCTTCTGATCGCTCCGCATTGTTTGTACTAATATTAGATTACAGTTACAGCCCCAATTTAAGGGGGTTGTATAAGAAACGAAACTATGGCTGCTTTCTTTCAGAAACAGTGCCACCCCTGTCCATGAGCTGTGTCTGGTATTGCACCTAATCCTCATTCAAGTGAATGGAACGGAGCTGCATTACCAGACACAACCCATGGACAAGAGTGGCGCTGTTTCCGGAAGAAAGCAGCCATGGTTTCCTAACCTCGTGCATTCCTTTTGATCAAGATGACCATGCAGGACAAGCATTCTTATATTGCTAATCGCGCGGGGACAGAAAGTGTGCCGGTGTGATCAGGAGCGGGGCAACGGCTGCCACCCCAGTTTGGGATCAGAGAAACGGGCATTTAACCCTTTAAATACCGCTATCCATGCTAATCAGCGCATTCAAAAGAAAGACTGAGAGGGAGACCCCCTCTTTGCTGTCGTCACAGGGAATTTCTGCGACGCGATCAAGGTCCATACAGCCCAGGGTACATTGGAGGAGCCCGGACCTGTCTGATCATATTTCTATACTTCGGCAGTTGCGGGGGTCACAGCTATGTGCTATCCATACACAAGATAATGCACTGGCAGGATAATGTGCTGTGCATATATATATATATATATATATATATATATATATATATATATATATACCAGAACAATACAAAAAAAAGCTCATTACAGGATTAAAAAAAGTATAAATTGAATAGAAAAAAGCAATGTTAAAAATTAAAAAAAAATCTAGAAAAAAAACCAAACCACAAAGGCACGTTTTTTTTTACAGTAAATAACCTTTATAAGTCCCAAAAATTGAATAATATACCCATATTTGGTATCCGCACGACCCTACCAACCTGTACAGTACACTTTTAGCATCACTTAGGCTTCGTTCACATCTGCGTCAGGGCTCCGTTCTGACGTTTCGTCTGAGCTTTCCGTCAGAACGGAGCCCTGACTAAAACAAACGGAAACCAAAGCTTTCAATTTGCATCACCATTGATTTCATTGGTGACGGATCCGGTGCAAATGGTTGCCGTTTGTTTCAGTCAGAGTTCCGTTCATTGGTTGCTGTGACGGAAAGCTCAGATGGAACCCATGAACGGCGTCCCAACGCAGATGTGAACGAAGCCTTATAGGTGTATTATGCAAAAATAAGTAAAAACTTTTTTTTTTTTTTTTTTTTTTTTTTTTATGTATTTTTTCTAAAATAAAAATTAAAGGGGTTATGTCGGGTGCAAAAAGTATTCGCAGTGTACTCTGCAGTATGTGAGTGCACTGCTAATATACATTCCCCCACCAGCCCAAATAAATGATCATCTCAGAATCAGCGAGACGGGGGAGCGGAATGCATATTAGCGAGTGTGCTCACGTACTGCAGAGAGGACACTGCTAATCACTTTCTCTCCCCACATAACCCCTTTAAATGTTAATGTGTATATATAGCAAAAAAATGGCACCTACATAAAGTACAGCTGATCCCTTATAAACCGTCTCATAAACAAGAAATAAAGTTGTGATGACCTCCAAAATGCAGAGAGGGAAAAAAACTTGTCTGGTCCACAAAGCTCTAGGATCCGATAATGTGTTACATAGATGTGTAAGACCTCAGAACCCAAACGTTACGTACAAGAGGGCATAGTATCCAATCCAACACTATATTACAGGTTTCCCAAGATCGGGGACTGGGGAAATATTTATGTGGGGCACAAAGGGTTGATAATTTCTACAGAGCTTTGCTTGCCCAGGTAGAAGGCCCATGCTGGTTACTTAGGTTGCAGAGCAACCGCTGTGTTGGTCAAGGTTAATGATTCACTGGTGACCACCCTGTGCCCTCAATGTCACAAGGTGGCAGATTTCCGTCAGTTCAGCTGAGATGACGGCTCAGCTGAGATCGGGTCCTGTATGTGTCTAACACACACGACCACTATAAAATCATTCATCGATATTATTTTGATCCTGTGTGTTCAACACATGCAGGACCTGCCAGTAGCCGAGCCGTCAGTTCAACTGAACTGACCGAATCGGCCGGTAGCGAACAATACAGCTTCTGTGTATAGAGGATGCATAGAAGCTGGTGTCGCGGCGCGGGGTGTGGACCCACTGGGCCGTACCGCGTAGCGGGGTAGCAGCTGGCCAACAAGGTACAAAACAATGTCTATAGTTCTGAACGGGTACCTGAGGCAATGTAGACAGTGGCAGGAACACGACTTGGCTTTCACAGCAGGTGACGCCGCGGATGCAGCGGGAAGACACGACTTGGCTTTTACAGCAGGTGACACCGCGGATGCGGCAGAAGACACGACTTGGCTTTTACAGCAGGTGACACCGCGGATGCGGCGGAAGACACGACTTGGCTTTTACAGCAGGTGACACCGCGGATGCGGCGGAAGACACGACTTGGCTTTTACAGCAGGTGACACCGCGGATGCGGCGGAAGACACGACTTGGCTTTTACAGCAGGTGACACCGCGGATGCGGCGGAAGACACGACTTTGCTTTTACAGCAGGTGACACCGCGGATGCGGCGGAAGACACGACTTTGCTTTTACAGCAGGTGACACCGCGGATGCGGCGGAAGACACGACTTTGCTTTTACAGCAGGTGATGCCGCGGATGCAGCAGGAAGACACGACTTGGCTTTCACAGCAGGTGGTGATAGTACGGGACACAGGGTTCAGGCAGCAGGAACGGGTAACACTGGGAACTGGAAAACACTGGGAGACCTTTAAGACTAGGGTATACAACAACTCTCAGGCAAGGAACCATTGGGCAGAGCCCCCTTTTTATAGTCCAGCTGGAAGCATACTGGCCCTTTAAGGCCGTGCACGCACGCGCGGGCGACCTGAAGGGAACAGCACGAGGACCCGGAAGAGAGTGCCGGGGTCTGCCAGAAGGAGGAGGACGCCGAGCAGAGAGATGTCCATGGCTGGGATCGTCAGGGGGTGAGTTAGAACGGCGATCCCCGGCCATGGACGTAACAGCTGGATAGGAAAAACGAAACCATTTATTTTTTATTTTTATAAAAATCAATAACATGTTTAACTTCTTAATGACCGGGCCTGAAAAGACCTTAATAGACCTGTGGTGTTGGTGTAACTCTAAACGTACCTGATCTATTTATGCATGTCGTACTGTTACAGAATATATATCTATTATTACACTCTATAATAAATGGATCATGGGACAGTGAGAACGTGTATAAAACGCAGAAGATTCCCCATCCTGTACACGAGTGTGGGATTATCAGACTTTCTGGATGATCGGATGTCGGATTAGGGGAATGATCATAGACCTGAGTTCTCTCTTTGTCTTGCAGCTGATGTTTTTTGGGTTCTTCCTGTGCTTGGACGCCTTCCTCTACGTGTTCACGCTTCTGCCACTGAGAGTTCTTCTGGCCTTTGTCAAGTTCATTACTCTGCCGTGTTGTGGGTTAAGGTAAGATGCAAAAAAAAGTTTTCTTCTTCAAAAGTGTTTTCATTTTTGACAATATTTTCACCCAAAAAAGTAATAATGGCCGTTTATTGATAAATCAGAAGTTCGGGTGATGGCCAAAAACAGGTTATGATTTTTTCTTTCTTTATAGAGATATTGGCATTTTTCCATTCAGTCCCGGTGGCCATTTATTTTTTAATTTTAATAATGACAACAGGAGGTTCAGCCATATTGGTTTGTTAGCTTTTGAATTCACTTCAAAAGGGGACCTTATTGCCCATATCAACCAATCAGAGCTCAACCTTGATTTCTTAGCTGGTTACTATGGGCAACAAGACCAGTTTTTTTTTGTTTTTTTTGGGTGATAAATGAGGCCTAAAGTTACTGACACTGCTAGTTCGCTGTAGGGTAAAGGAGTAGGACCATCCCGGGGTTGAAGATCTTACGGCTTGCATCAGGGTGAAAAATATGTTTTATTTTGCTGCGCTCCATATGCAAATGAGCTTTTCTGAGCTCCAACCACCCCCTTCCCTCTTGTCTTCATTGTACTGAACCAGCAGATCTATCAATCAACTGCATGGGGAGGGGAATGGTTCGAGCTCTAGATGCCGGACACTTTGGGTCCTTTTACACCGGCCAATATTGGCCATAACAACAAGCGCTGATCGGCGCTTCGTTTGCTCCTTTCACATAGATCGGTGTATGGGGACTGGCGGTCGTTACTCCGATCGCTCGTCCCCATACATTTCTATCATGTTGACAGCCCGCCTCACTGTTAACACAAAGAAATGTGCTGCCGACAACGATAATATTTTCGGCTGCATAACGATCAGATCAGCCGATGAATGAGCATTTGCATAGTCATCGGCTGATCGTTGCCCTGTTTACACCAGTGTTCATATGAGCGCTCATTTGCTTGATCGTTGGGCCTTTTCTAGTTCAGCGAACTCCAACCTTGTTTGCACACTGCAGAATAAAACTTTTTTTACTTTGATGCAAGCCCTGAGATCTTCAACCCTGGTCTGTTCCTACTCCTTAATCCCTATTGCTAACTACCAGGGTCAGCCATTTGTTAGCCTAAAATCTCATGAGGGACTCCCTTCGACGCCTGCAGAAATATCTTTTGTTTTACTGTCTTCAAGGGGTTAAAGTGGTTGTCCAGGAATACAAAAATATGTCTGCTTTGTTCGAAAAACCGTGCGAAACCTGTGCATGGGTTATGTCTGGTATTTAAGTGAATGGGGCTGAGGTGCAATACCTCACACAACCTGTGGACAGGTGTGGCGCTGTTTCTGGTAGAAAGCAGCTATGTTTTTCCAATCCTGGACAACTTATTTAAGCACTGCTTACTTATTCCCTGTCTCTTGCCCCCTCTCCCATTGAAGTCAGTAGCTCCCAGGCCGTATACTCGTGACTATTTGGCTCTACATTATCACATTAACTTTCATGACGTCATTTATGTTATGGAGAGGGATGAGGTTTATCCATGAGCACCTGGTGTCATAGGGACTGCATTAATTGTATTGCCATTCCATCCGCTGCTCCCTTCTATACATTGATCTGAATATTTATTCAGTGCGGAGAATCAGCGAATAGAATGTCCACAGGTAGCGGTCACGGAAATGGCGTGCTAATGTTACAGCAGACAGAACCGCTGTTATAACCATGCTCATCCAGCTGGCGGGGCAGATATAATAATGCAGACAATGTAACGTCAGCACCGGCACTTCTACACCGAGAAGCCGACTGGTGTGCCGTGTCCTCGGTCTGCAGGTAGAAAACACAACCCAACTGATAAGGTAGACATAGTTCTCGAAGCGACATACATAGGCCGGACAGCAATAAGATGTCATCCCTACACATTTACTGCTCGGATTAGTGAGATTTATTTATGTAAAAGCAGAGGGCTAGAGCTGCAGTGTCGTCACATTGTATCATCACATCATCTCGTAGTCCAGTCCATCAATAAGTGAGATGTAATTTGTCTGACATCATAGTGGTGGCAATACAAGTCAGTATTATGGAGACATGGGCCACTGTATGGTGTCTCCGTGCGGCACAGCTTCTAGAGGGGCACGACGCTTTAATACGACATGCGATGGAACATGCCACTATGTATGTATATATATATATATATGTATGTATGCGTGTGTATGGGGGAGATTCATCAAAGGTAGTACAAAAGAGAAGGGGTTTATATTCAGGCTGAAAACCCATACAGACTGAATACTTTACACAGCTGAGGGTTTGCTAAAATGAAATGCAGTCTAGACAATGCCCTGTGAGCTAAACACGTCAACCGCCCACGTTTCTCTTCTGTTCTGATCGTTTTCTGCAATGTAGCAGAGCTAAATGTATCAGCCCTGCCAGGCTGTTTATCTCACAGGGCATGGCTAAGACTGGACAGACTTGTAGCAAACCCTCAGCTCTGGTCAGGTCTGTACGGATATTCAACCTCTAGATGTGAACAGGAATGACCGTTTATCACAACTATCAGAGAAATTGAACAGATTTTTTTTTTTTAAGGTAGTAGAATACACTATACATGTATGGATGTTGCAGCCATATAGTTATTAGAGGGGTTTTTCCAGGATCCTACATTGGGACCCTGACAGATAATCCGAATAAATGGGCGAGTGCTGCGGCCTCTTCACCGCTGCACCTGACACAGAGACATCCGGGTATGTGTGGCTGTGTCTGGTACTGCAGCTCAGCCCATTTAAGTGAACGGAGCTAAGGGTTTGTTCACATGACATTTTTAGCTTTTGTTTAATATGTACGTCAGGAAAGTTCCCTACGCTAAACATGTTCATTAGCCCAGGGGAGGCCAAATGTGTCCTTTTGGCCTCCAGCAGGCTGCTCTACATTGGTATGGCTTCTTTTTGGAGGATGGAATAACGTAGTACACTATGCGTTTCCATCCTGAGGGATCCCACAAAACCCCCAAAAAAGCAACACACTTTTTTTTTTGTAATAATTATAACATGGGGGCCCATGCGTGACCGATGGCATCTGTCAGAGGTATACATTATACGTATAGGTAGCGCTCTGGCCGGGGACGCTGTGACTGGAGTCCCTGACGTTACTGTCCATATATGGATGGTGAAGTCAAGGTCTTTCCCAAGACAGGAGTCCACAGCCAGAGCACTTGCGTTACTTTGGCCGGGGACTTGGTGTTGAAAGCCCCTTGACTTCATCATCCATATTTGGACAGTGACGTCCGGTTTTACCCTGGCACGACGCTTACAGTAGCGCTGTACCCGGGGAGTTCAGTCGACGTATCCTACTATATGCCTATACAGCGGGCTACGTCGCTACCTTCCGTTAGAGGTATACGTCGGGACTCCTCTTGACATTCACCTCCAATGGAAGGAAAAAACGAGATGTGAACAGGCCTTTAGCTGTAGTACCAAATACAGCGGCATGGACGTGTGTTCCCATGTCGGTACAGCAGTAAACTGTCCACTCCGTGACCCCTTACTTATGCTGCTTATTGGAGGGATCCAAAGTGTTGACCCTCCACTGATCATGTATTGATAGCCTGTCCCAAGAATAGGCCGACAATGTAACCCCCCACCCAACCCCCCAAAAAAAACACAAAAACCTCTCTATTAATTAAATTGTTTTACTGTAGAGTGACACCAGGTGGCAGTGTACTCACTCTTTAGCTTGGGAAATGGGTGTTTTTTTTGGTTCAATAGTGTCTTAGTTATTGACTTTGTTCTATTTTTCAGTAATGGTCGTGTTCTTCAGCCTGCCCAAGTGTGTGACATTCTGAAGGGGGTGATATTAGTGATTAGTTATTTCATGATGCACTATGTCGACTATTCCATGATGTACCACCTGATCCGAGGACAGTCTGTCATCAAGCTTTACATTATTTATAATATGCTGGAGGTGAGTAATGTTAACGTCAATCTACATACGTCATGTGAGGATGTCCCCAGGATATTGAATTAAATAGTAAATTGTAAATCTATAAATCAGACACTGCGTTAAATTGAGCGTAAAAGCCAATCGGAAGAGCCGCAGAGATAAGAAAGGGAAGGAGGTAGGAGCGAGCAGGGCCTGTGTGTTTCTATGAAGCCAGGGTGACTCTCTAACATAAAGTAATAGCATCAAAACCAGCACTTAAAGGGGTTTTCCCACAAATGACTAGCAGTGTACAGCGGTTTTAACGAGCCATTTGTCAGCTATTCCCTGGTCAATGTAAATTTACCCTTGGTACACACATGCTTGTTCTTCAGATAACCTATGCACGTTGTCTGACCTTTCCTTCCAGGTTGCTGATCGCCTGTTTTCCTCCTTTGGACAAGACATTCTGGATGCTTTGTACTGGACAGCTACAGAACCCAAGGAGAGGAAAAGAGCCCACCTGGGTGTTATCCCTCACTTCTTCATGGCCGTCTTATATGTCTGTATCCTTTACGTATAACGCCTCTCTGCTGAACAGAACACAAGGCTATAGTCAGAGGGCATGACTGTCCTACAATACACAAGTGTGAAATAAGAGTGGGAGTTATAGTCATAACTGATAAGAAACAGCTCTTCCTAAAATATTCTAACATTCATATGAAATCATTCTACATAAAAAGTTCCGAAACGTAGTAAATACATTGCATTACGTGGTCTTGAGTACTGGCTTGCATTGTTTCCCATTCTCATTCACAATTCTGCGGGGTGCTGAGCTCAAATATCCCCAAAATAAAAGCACAGTAATCTAGTGAAGATAGAATATAATGGTCTTTTACTGCAGTGCATTCTGGGAGAATTTTAGGATCTCAGCTTAGCTGTTAGGGGTGTGTCTGTCAACAAACTGTTGACTGATTCCAGTAGTGATCAGCAGAATTCTGAACGTAGCTTTTAGATATGATAAAGTTTATAAAAAACATAATATATATATATATATATATATATATATATGGACCCTTGCGGTACTGTATAAAGGTTTTGTGGACAAATGTGTGTACTCTATAAAAGCTAAAACAAGTCTCTATAACCAGGAGAGACCGTCTTTGTACACGTCAAGTTGTTGCTAATTGCAGAATACACTAAAGCCTAGTTCACACAGAGTTTTTTGAGCTGTCTTTGACATGGAAACTGCGTCAGAAACTGCACCAAAAAACGCCCCAAATCGCATCCCGTTGATTTCAATGCGAGCAGGAAAAAACGCTCACAGGAAAAGAAAACGACATGCCCTTCCCACTGTTCCGACTGACCTCCCATTGAAATCAACGAGAGGCCACGGCCGAAAAATGCGGCAAAGTGCAGGCAGGGAAAAATCTGCCTGCAAAAAGCTCTGTGTGAACTTACCCCAAGATGCTTCACATGATTTGGAAAATGTTTTCAGTATCTGTGCACATGGGTATTTTCCTTATGGGTTATGCTGCCAGTCTTACATGCCATCCTTATATTAGTGCAAGCGACTACCCTGAATGTTGCCTTCAACTCCCACAACAAGTCCCTTCTCACCATCATGATGTCTAATAATGTAGGTGGTGCGATATATATAAATGAATGTCAAACTAAACATTATCTATATTCCCCATACTGTTCAGGTATATATGAGATCCCTTCTGTATTGTCTGCATTGTTGTCAGTCCGAAAATGTGATCACCAACTATTTGGTCACCGCCTTACAAAAGTGTCCATTGTTTATCACTGTACAGATTTACTCACTTGGAGACTAAACATTTTGATTATTCGATCCCTATTTCATTTCTGTTTTTGTAAATAAATCTTGTTCACTTGAAAACCAAAAAAAAAAAGTTCTGTAACTTTTAATAGACTTTGCATTTTCATTCTTTGCCATTTTCAAGCACTCTGCTTGCAATCAGTGAATTGAAACATTTTTGTTGACATCCAGAATCTAAAAACCTGTCATGATCATATCCAACTGACACAGGACGGGTGCAGGACCCCTTACAAGACAAACTCACTGGGGGAATCTGGTGCAATGGAAACGATGAGGAGTATCCCACGTTAACCAATCAGATTCAACCTTTTATTGTTCAGAGGCCCTTAGGAATGTGAAAGACGCAATCTGATTGGTTGCTTTGGCATCTACTCAACTTTTTCGTTGCACCAGTTTTGATCAATCTCCCCTAATGTCCTTTGGAAATTACCTAAAAAAAACAACAAAATATATAAAAAAAAAGTTTTAAAAGTTTCCATTTTATATAATGTTTTAAGCTTTATTTAAAAAATGGAGAACCCCTTTAAATTAAATGCAACCTGTGTCAATGGTGGTTCTAATAGTATTTGATGAAATCTTCACTTGGCATTATGTTGGATATTCCACGTTATTTCCTCGCCTTATGATCTGCTAGTGACCGCAGTTGCAGCCATATGTTCGGCTTTGATTTAGTGCAGTGGAACTGATTGAATTTCCTTTAAAGGGGTCCTCCACTTTCAGCTAATGAATGTTATTTCTTGTATAATGAAGTTCTACACTTTTCCTATATATTTTCTGTATTAATTCCTCAATGTTTTCAGGATCTCTGCTTGTTGTTACTCATTAGGATCATTCATTATTTACTTCCAGTGGATAAACTTCTGTCCATGGTCATGTGATGATCACACAGGTGCACGGCTCGTTACAGAATGTGTATCAGATCTGTGTCTTCTAACGATCCCAGCAGCTGTGTGTCCATCACATGACCATGGACAGAAGTTCATCCACTGCAAGTAAACATTAAATGTTCCTACAGAATAACAACAAGCAGAGATCCTGAAAACCGTGAGGAATTAATACAGACAGTACATCGGAAAATTGTGTAACTTAATTATACAAAAAATAACATTAATTTGCGGAAACCGGACAATCCCTTTTAATATATGAATACTATATCTACTGGTCCGCTCTATATAACATTCAGCATGGACTAAGACGGGCAGTAGATTTTCCTATAGCGCACCATACACTATATCCTACCCTGTATATTCTGTTTTAAGTGATGTGCTCTTTGATATTGGAGGAACATAGTAAATGGGAAAAGGGATAAACTGGGGCAATGTGGGAGGATTTAAAGAAAAAATTGGGGGAAGCTCGCAGAGGAATGGCATTAGCAGCCCTTCCAATATCCCTGAGGTCCATTGGAAAATGAAAATTGACCTGTGTGTGGCATAATGAATAGATATAATTGTGATTTATTATTGAGAGATATGGTGGATATTATAGATACTCAACAACGTAACGGTGTCGTTTCTGGTTGGTTGAGCCTTCGCTCCGTTACTTACTGTTTTCTGCTTTTTTACATTTCGTTGGTCTGGTTGCTTTTCAGTTTGTTGAAATAAAAGGGAGCGTGTTCAAGAAGTTCGAGAAGAACAATCTCTTCCAAATGTCCAACAGCGGTACGTCGACCTGCTTTATTTACCTCATTGGAACAATTTCTTATATTGAAAGTCACTCAATTATTTGATATGAATTCTCTGATTCCACCAGAGGTTTAACCCAATAATAGAACAGAGGCTTTGACTGCTTTTATTTTATGATAAACTCCTTTTATTGAAGTACATCAGAGCACAAAATAAACGAATGCACAACCCTTTGTCTAGTAAAGATAATGTCTTCTAGTCGATACAGTAACACACGAGATATAAAAGGGTAACCACAAAAAGTAATGCAAGGAATTTTGCCTAATACATATAGCGATATTGTTGCGTACGTGTAATTAAACCCGGCGGATCGTCACTTGGTGAATGTGGTAGAGCCACGGCGCACCAACCCTCACGTACCCGATGACGTTTTTGAGAAAACACTGTTTATTACGTATTCTGGGATTGTGGTGCTTACCAAAGATTTCCATTGTGAGAGTGGTGAGGGATTTGGTCCAACGAGCCAAAAATAGTGTTTCAACGAATGCGTTTGGTGCCACCGCTGCTCTTCATGAATGAGCCTACAGATAGATTTAGGTCCAACACACAAACCCTTTCCGCGTGCCCGGAGTAGGACATCAGGACGTTATAAAAGGAGGATCTCCGGCATCCCTTGCGCTGGCCTTCTCGGCCTGTCCACGTTTTCTGATGGATTTCTCTTCCTTCAGTAGGAGATTCCGGCTTGGCTAAAATCTCTGGTCCGATTTCAAAGCTCTTCTACGAGTCAGACATTGACTTAGGGGGAAGCTACCTCCTATAGGTGCCATTGCTTTCCTTCTCTTGGAGGAGAACTAACTTTCATTTTTTTTTTCCCCATGAATCATTGCCTGTGAGACTTAATGAGAACCAGCATCCCCCCGAGCACATGGTTGTCTATTGATTTGAATATATGTAATAATACATTTTCCCCAGCAGAGGTCACCGGTCCAGATTCAATTAAAAAAGGGGTTCTTTTGATGACAGGGCCTTTTTAAACCCACCCGATATTTGGTGTAACTGTACGTCATTATCAGAAAGGGGGAGCATGAAGCGGGCTCATGGCCTGAGCGCACGCCATACATACTCAGCGGGTGTCTGAGCGCACGCCATACATACTCAGCGGGTGTCTGAGCGCACGCCATACATACTCAGCGGGTGTCTGAGCGCACGCCATACATACTCAGCGGGTGTCTGAGCGCACGCCATACATACTCAGCGGGTGCCTGAGCGCACGCCATACATACTCAGCGGGTGCCTGAGCGCACGCCATACATACTCAGCGGGTGTCTGAGCGCACGCCATACATACTCAGCGGGTGCCTGAGCGCACGCCATACATACTCAGCGGGTGTCTGAGCGCACGCCATACATACTCAGCGGGTGCCTGAGCGCACGCCATACATACTCAGCGGGTGCCTGAGCGCACGCCATACATACTCAGCGGGTGCCTGAGCGCACGCCATACATACTCAGCGGGTGTCTGAGCGCACGCCATACATACTCAGCGGGTGTCTGAGCGCACGCCATACATACTCAGCGGGTGTCTGAGCGCACGCCATACATACTCAGCGGGTGTCTGAGCGCACGCCATACATACTCAGCGGGTGTCTGAGCGCACGCCATACATACTCAGCGGGTGTCTGAGCGCACGCCATACATACTCAGCGGGTGTCTGAGCGCACGCCATACATACTCAGCGGGTGCCTGAGCGCACGCCATACATACTCAGCGGGTGCCTGAGCGCACGCCATACATACTCAGCGGGTGTCTGAGCGCACGCCATACATACTCAGCGGGTGTCTGAGCGCACGCCATACATACTCAGCGGGTGTCTGAGCGCACGCCATACATACTCAGCGGGTGTCTGAGCGCACGCCATACATACTCAGCGGGTGTCTGAGCGCACGCCATACATACTCAGCGGGTGTTTGCTCTTTTACAGCCAACACTTCACTGCAACGGCCAGGGCAGGAGGGATTTCCAATCTTGGCCATTTAACCACTTAGATGACGCAGTCAATATCGACCGTGGCATCTTTGTTAGAAAGAGGGGGCCTCCGTCATCCCATCAGTGATTCGGCCCCCTACTCATAAGGTGATCGTCCGTGTGTCAGAGGCAGGACTTAGTAGGAGTTGGTTAAAAAAAATGTACAAAACCGTTAAAGTTTTTAGTAATGTACAAAAAAAATATTTAAAGTTAAAAAAATAAAATAACCTTTTCCTCGAATGTAAAAAATAAAATAATAAGCATTATTGATATTGCCATGTCCGTAAAATTCTGATCTATTGTAATATACGTTTATTTAACCCGCAGAGGGGATTCCGGAAAACAATTAATAAAAAATGCCAGAATTGGTTATTTTTGTTCACCTTAGTTACCAAAAAAAAACAAAAAATGGATTCAGAATTATCCAAAAGTCGTATGTTCCCAATTAAAAGTATTTGAACGCCTGAACAATTAAATCTATATGTGATTGTAAGCTCTTGCGAGTCCTCACTCCACTTGTATGAATTGTTAATTAGTTTTGTCGCCATGTAATGTCTGATATTGATTACAATTATCCTCTAAGATTGTAAAGTGCTGCAGAATATGTTGGCGCTGTATAAAGATGATTATTTGATTATTTTAGTCAAAACCGTTTCGCCTAAAAGTTGTAAACGACAGTTTTATATAAGATTTCATATCACTGCAGTATTAAAGGGTAGCTAAACTTTTAAAAAAAAACTTTTGACAGGTCATAGTGACATGTTTTGATTGGTGGGGGTCCGAGCAGTGAGACCCCACCGATCGCTAAAACGCAGCAGCAGAAGTGCTCGGATGAGTTCTCCTTTTTGATCGTCCTTCCGCGGATTGGTGTACGGGCTCAATAGAAAGCCGGAGTCCGTACACCACTTCCTCCACTCCCCTTTCCGAAAAAAGCCGATCAGAAACAAAGCAGCTCAGCGCTCACCTGAGTGCATCTGCCGCTTTGTTCTAGCGATTGGTGGGGGTCTCCGTGCTCGGACCCCCATTGATCAAAACTTCTGATATGTCACTATGACGTGTCAAGTGTTTTTTCAAAGTTTACCCTTTCCTTCCCTCAAAGCGGCTCTGCCAAAGCCATTTTAATTAACCCATAACCACCAAAATGAACAGTGTACACTACATTGGGGCAGGAAGCTCTTTTTCCGTCAAACCCAAATTAATTTGTCATACTTGTCAAATGGTGGAGAATATCTCATTACTACTCTACTGTTCATTGGTGGTTTTGTGCACCGTGATCTCAAGTTTGTTGGCAGCTTCTCGGACTCCTCTTCACAAAAACTGCACTTACAGGTGACAAGGGCAGCGCTGGCATACAATAGGCATCCTGTGGTAGCGCCACTTGACTGTTCAGGAAGACCCATTCTACTGCTTACGTTTGTCTTTGCTTTTATTTTGTAACCCTCTTCTGTTTGTTGCAGATATCAAAGAGCGATTCACGAATTACGTGTTACTACTGATTGTATGCCTGAGGAACATGGAGCAGTTCTCCTGGAATCCAGGTCATTATTTCATGGTTTTGTTTTTTTCTTGTAAATCTAGTGGTTGATATAAAAGTGGTTGCACAGTTTGGACCACCGTTTTCATATTGCCGGTCCCGCAGAGATGAGCTGGAGGGGTTACAGGTATTTATATGTGGTGTTTTTAAGACGTGGACAAAGTCTATCTAAAAGCATCAACACCTATGTGAGCAGAGAGCACAGCAAACCTTATTAGGGCACCCCTCTGTACCCCAGAAGTGCCTAGGCTCTATAGCTTGTGGGGAGCAGCAGACAACCTGGACAAAAGGCCTTGTTCACACAGTGCGGTTTTGATGCAGATTTTGTATTTTTTTTTTATTTATTTTTTAGCCAAAACCAGGAACGGAACCTAAACAGAATAAATATATGAAGTGTCTCCTCTACTGGATCCAAATTTGCACTAAATCTGCACTGTGTGAACAAGGTCTAAGGGGGAGATTTATTAAGTGTCACAAAATACATCATTTTATGAGACGGAGAAAATCATGCAAAATGTGCCAAAGTTCTTAATATGGCGCATGTGGAATGATTAGTTTGTCACAACTCATGGCTGACATACTTTACATGAGTATTTTGCAACAAAAAAAAACTGTTAATAAATTTTCCGCATTTTATGACCGACCCTTATCCAAAACTGCCGAGAAAGGAGCAAAAAAAATAAATGTCTGAAATAATAAAAATTTGGTGCATGTTAATTTGGTAACTCATTTTTGAAGAGCGGGATGTAGCCCTCACAATCTTCAGTTTTACATACATTTTAGATTCTGTTTACGCACCCATTATAAACGTTCATGCATTAGTGCGCACAGTCCATAGAACAATGTTGTGGTTTCTTATTTTCGGCTCTTCAGATCACCTGTGGGTGTTATTCCCTGACGTGTGCATGGTCATCGCATCCGAGATTGCAGTGGACGTCGTAAAACACGCCTTCATAACCAAATTCAATGACATCACTGCCGACGTAAGTATATGGGAAATGCTCTTTGCCTTTTCTCCAATCCCACTGATTCACGGCACAAATTGTATCACTGATTATGTACGTCGAAGGCAACACCGCGTCAGAATTACTCAAAATCCCTATGTTTTCCCTACAGACCGCTCAGCAGAATACAGGCTGCCATGTCCAGAAGTCTATAAAGTTATACAAACTGTCATAAAACCGCATGCACATTGCAGGGAAGTTTCCATTGCGGCCCTGTGTTATGGTCGCTTTTGTATTAAATTATAACGTATTCGGGGGGGTTAAAAAATATTGATATTTCCTGAGAAGCGCTGAAACAACTGAATTTACCTTTCTAGTTATAAGACAAGAGGTAACGAATATTAAGTCTGCCATTGCAGAATCCACATTTACATTTCCAATTTGCTTTTGTCATTGAAACTGCGGAAGATATTGCTCGGCAGCCCCATAGAAATGAATGGAGCTGCAGCCGAGCATGCACAGTACCGCACCGTTCCTATGGGGCTGCCAGGATCGGCATGGTATGCCTGTTTTCGTGATCGATGGGGGTCCCAGAAGTCGGTCCCCTACTGATAAGATATTTAGCACCTATCCCGTGGAAAGGGTGAAAAATAATGATTATAGGAAAACCCCTTTAAATTTTTACAAATCAAGATTGTGTTTCTATGTTTACTGGCGACTTTCATCAAAACTAGTGCAAGTGAAGCAGTGGTCCATAGCAACCAATCAGATCGTTTTCCAGGGGGCCTTTGAGAAATGAGATGGAATTTGATTGGTTTCTATGGACCACTATTTCACTTTTCCCTTCCACTAGTTTTGATAAATCTCCCCCATTGTGTTCAAAATATTGGCCCTCGTTTATCAACGTGTTTGCCCTTTATTGGGTTCATTTATTAACCATTTGTGCCAGAATTTACAGCCATTTGCATCATACACGGCCCTTTGAGAAAGTTTGAGTGGCTTAATCCTTGACAGGACTTTAAAAAAATAAATAAAAAATCGCAAATCGTGAAAAAAAGCTGCATTTCTGCTCCCCATAGAACCTGAGGTTGGAAAAGTGCCGTCATTTTATCCAGTGTGAAAGTCAAAGGCAGTGACCGATTTATGGCACGATGTCTCGATAATTTAGTCTAGACTTAACTTGCACATTGGCTAAAATGGCGCCACTTTGGTTAAACGTAAGCCACTGTCTCCCAGGAGAGAAAAGATTAATCAAGTATGAGAAATACACCAGATAGGTTCGCCCCGGATCCACGGCCTTGTTGTTGGAGTCGTTTTGTTGGGTGACTTCTTCTCCCTTTTTTTTTTTTTTACAAAGGTCACAAGGATTTATTTAGTATCGGAGAAGAATGTCCGATTCCGCTACATTGTGATCCTCTTCGTCTTCAGAGTCACCATGGTTAATGCTCAGTGTGGACTGCCCTGTGTCCTGGGTATCTGGCTGCCCTAGTTAAGGGGACGTGTCGCTGGGATCACAGATGTTTCTCTTAGACTACCCAAATACTTATCACTTTACGGTTGCCCGGCCATTGTCCGTGTCTTCCATTACTTCCGATGATTTCTTCATCAGTAACGCTTTACTTTGGATTATAGAACTGTAAATGTCATCTATGCGTTGAACTCATTACGCAGCGCAGCGGACACTACAGGACAATTACACATATATGGTCTTGTATTTCATAGTCCGGAAATGTGTAACCATGATGCTTTGCAGCAAGGTGTTCTATTCAGACGTCTGGATTTAGGGTGTCTTCCATCCGGACTAGAAACACTCCGTTTCCCCTCATTTCCATATTCCAGCATTTCACTCCGTGCATCGGTTGTTACCTTTTTTTGACCCAATTGCACCCTTGTCTTAGCCGTTACTCAATAAACCATATTTATAACATTTTACGTGTGTTTTCCACTATAGGAAGTAATGGTTTATTGCTAGGATGTGCCATCCCTTACTGACTAGGAGTAAGTCCGACTGCCAGGACCCTACCCGATCCTCAGAATAAAACGGCTGCAAAAGTGCAGTCAAGTTCTGCGGCTCCTTAAATTATTTTCTCTGCGCAAAGATGGTCCCGGCCACCCAATCTACAGGGAACGACAAGACAGCCTTGTTGACTTGAATGGAGCTGTGTTGCAGTTTCCTACACAGAGCGACTCTTTGCAGGAGAACTGCCAAAGGGACAGTAATAGAGATAGGCGATTACATTTTAAGATGGGGATTCTCCTTTTTTTAAAGTGGTTTTCCAGAACGAACATTTATGGTATCCTTAGGATAATTCTTAATCAGGAGGTCTGACTTGCTGGCGCCTTGCCGATCAGAACGATTAAGGGGCATGGGAAGCGGCAGCCCTTTATTGGAAATACAGACACAGTCGCGCACATATAGGTGAAGGCACAGCCGTCTATACTGACGAGGCACTGTGCCTGGGTTAACAATGAAGGGGTCAGACCCCAATGATTAAACATTAATGGCCTATCCCAAAGATAGAGACTCCGCTTTTGATACAAGACCCTGACTTACTTGACATTTACTGTATACTGGTTTTCCCTATAGTTACTATAAGGAGCTCTGAAATGCAAGGTAGTATGGAGAGTCATGTACTAATATGATTGTTTAGTATAATGTCGGTCATTCACTGTAAGTAGCACTGGTATAATGAATAGAGGATTGCTGGGAAGAGTATAGAGGCCGGCTATAACTCTATATAGTCCCCCGGTACTCATATCATTATATTACAGCCTTCGTCTCATTGTTTGCTGATTTTTCTTATTGTGTTTCCGGAAGGTGTACAGTGAATACAGAGCCAGCCTTGCCTTTGAACTTGTGAGCAGCCGTCAAAAAAATGTACGTAGTTGAAAAGCTTCTTATGTAATAAGTGACCCCTGTCCTTTTCCCAGGTTTCATCATCTTATATAGAACATAAGTCTCTGATATACATGGCCATACATCCGGGGTTTCCCTATACACGTGTGACCGTCAGTCTGTCCACCACTGTCCTCGTCCACCATGACCCTCCTCTCATATTTGTGTCCCTCATTCACTTCAGCAAGGTTAAATCATCTCTATTTTGTTTCAGGCTTACACTGACTACAGCGACTCTGTCTCCCGGAGGATGGGATTCATTCCTCTCCCGCTTGCTGTGCTTGTAAGTGTAAATGTGTGACACTCGTGTATTGTTCAGAGCTCCGCTGACCGTCATTAGCAAACATTTTATTCAACGCTTATCATGCCAGAAGAGAAGGAAAACAAGATTACATGTGACCGATCGGAAAATCGGATCATGAGAGTGGATGGGGCATGGCCGTGATGTTGGCAGGTTCTGCTGGGTGTTACTGCCACTTATGTGACTGCCTGGAGAAAGTGATTAAGTAATCGAGAACCTAGGCATTCAGCAACGTAATGGGATTGCTGTGAATTATTTATAGAAATCATAGTGAAAGTGTATAAGTATTAGGATTACATATAGTACAGGAATACAAACCAGCACCTGGTGCAATTTAGTTCACATGTTCGCTCGCTTTTCCATATTTCTGTTCTGTCATAGGAACAGAAAAACGGAAGCGTTGAATCCGTCGTATGATGTAAACTAACGGCACCCGATGGAACCTATTGACTTTAATGGGTTTCGTCATGGTTTCCGGCATTTTCCTGGACAAAATATTGCTGCATGCTGCACTTTTCTGTCTGACAAATATGACGGATTCTGCGAAGAGGCTCCTAACGCAGCCTCAGTCGAAGATGTGAACAGAGCCTTACGGATAAAAGTGTAAATCATTGGTGCAAAATTCATGACTTGACCGTCCAAATCTTGTGACCAACTGGAAGCAGGATTCATACATGTGACAAAAGAAGTATTTTTGTTCTGGGATTCCCTGCGTCTGTCCATAATGTACTGTATGTCACGAGCTGCGTAGGGGAGAATGTGCCTGTAGAGGTGACCGGTCCTTATTACAGAGGTGAGGCGCTAAAAGAGAGGGAAACAAGCACGTTACCCATGCGGTAAGGAAGGTGTTGCTTCAGGGGTGATCGATAACAGATTGGACTCTGCAGACTGGATGGGGGCAGACATTGGGTCAATACTTTCTTAGAAAGGTTGATCAATTCCTCCCACTTATGAGCACATGTATAGGTTTACAAAGACAAACCATGTATCCTGGCATAGCGACCGGCCGTACCATTCAATCAGCATTGGTGAAAAAAGAAATTCACGAAGCTGACCACACACTTCACAGTATCACATTGGAGACCGGGCAGATTTATATGTGTGGTTGTGGTAATGGTCGACAGGGGTGTGCAGCAGCACAGGGCGCATCACTTCTCTTAAGTAAAGGGGGCACCCGACGCCGTCACTGAAAATAAACAGCCTGCTTGATGCTTCCACATATTTCTGTATAAAGTATATAGCGGTAGATATATCAAAATAACATACATTTGCTCAGGAGTCAGAATCACATGTGATATGATTAGATACAGTGGCTCAGCAGACCGTATCACACATAATCGGATTAGATACAGGGCCTCAGCAGACAGTATCACATATGATAGCCTTCGATAAAGCGCCTCAGCAGTCAGTATCCATATACTTACCCTCCCCGGTCCTCAGTCATGTCCTCTTCAGGCGCATCGCAAGATTCTGATGCCGTTCAGTGTCACAATGTTATGTGCGCCAGGCATACAATGTCCTGACGCCCAGAGCTGGAGAATACCTAATTTAGGAGAAAGAGGACATGACTCAGGAGCGAGGAGGGTAAGTATACAGAGATGTTACTGTAGTACCAGGAGCCTATGTAGGTTACTACATAAGCTCTAGTTAACACAGGAACTATAGGCAGACGTAGGTCGGGGGGCAGCAGGTCCCCCTGGCTTAAGAGCCTGGTCTCAACTGCGACCACTACGAACTCTCTAGCTGCTCCACTTGTGGAAAGTATGTAATATGGGAGGGGGGTGCCAAAATAATTCTACACAGGGCGCCCTCTAGCCTAAGCCTGGCCCTGTGTGTGGTTATCAGAGTCAGGCTATGCAACCCCTTTTTCTATTATTATTTATTTACTGAAATGCATTAATTTGGGGATGAAAATAACTTTTGTCATTGAATTATTAAAATAAATAAATAAATAATGCACGGTTTCACTGCTGCGGCTTCTATGTATCACCGTACTCACAGAAGCTGCAGAACGCCATTCTGGGCCAAAGCCAAAAGTGTCCATAGCCTTTAAGGCTGTATTATTAATCATCATCTGGCAATTTTTCTCTTCCACGTGGTTGGAAGATGAAAGCTATTGTCATTCATGTCAGGTCATCTCTTAACTCCGGTGCTTGACCCTTGTGAAAGATTGATCCAATGTGGTCACATTGTGTGTTCCTATTGACAAGTGCAGGACTGATCCATGTGCGAACATCATATAGTACTATGTGATACATATTTATCCTAACAAAATTGTGATTGACTTGACAAACCTTGTAATCCCGTGTGTTCTCCTTCCAGCTGATCAGAGTGGTGACCAGTTCAGTTAAAGTCCAGGGAGTCTTGGCCTACACCTGCGTTGTGCTCTTTTACTTCGGGTGAGTTTTTAATAACCTCTTTAACATTACATCCTCATCTCCTTCGTTCTTGTACCATATTCCAATGGAAGGAACAAACAAAACAATATTCTAAGAACAATCCCATCTCCCTCTCCTGTGCTATTGCTTGATCACAGAGAGACAAGGCAAGCTAAGCCCTGTCATTTTAGGCAGGTTTCACCCCCTTTTACTTCCCTTTGGTCCCGAGTTGAAGATGTTTCAGGAGCACTCCACCAGGTCTTAGGGCTAGTTCACACGGTGGATTTTGCATGGCGGGGCCCGCCGCAAAATCCGCAGTGGAACTTTTCCTGCTGTCCGCAGAAAGATTTCTCCCTCCCATTGACATCAATGAGAGGTGCGGGTTAAATCCAACCAAAGATCGAGCAGGACGCCTCTTTTTCTCGGTAGCTGAAAAAAAAATCAGTTAGCAGG
Organism: Rhinoderma darwinii; assembly: GCF_050947455.1. NCBI lineage: Eukaryota > Metazoa > Chordata > Amphibia > Anura > Rhinodermatidae > Rhinoderma > Rhinoderma darwinii. The sequence goes on along the minus strand of NC_134687.1, from coordinate 46,913,537 downwards.
AAAAGAAGCGTTCATTGAAATGAACTGGAGGCAGAATTTTGCGGTGGATTTCTCCGCTAAATTTCCTCCATGTGAACATACCCTTAAAGTGTCCAGTGTGGTCCTGAACATACATATACTACAAGTGTCTCCTTTCATTTACAGTTAGCTCCTGTTTGAGTACCATGGAAGGGGGTGACTTCTCTAACCATAGTATTTGTTTATATTGTTTTTTGGGGCTTATTTTAAAGAATTAAAATAAAAAAAAGGTCAAGGACAATACAGTAAAACATGAATACCCAGAGAACAGATCATTTTGCTGTATAAACCGCAGCACATGGTCCATGGGTATAAGTGGTACCAGTTGTGGTATAAGACTCGAGCTCCATGTAATGAGGTGTCCTGTACCAGACGGGCAGTGACGCAGCCTACCGTGATTGGCACATGATCGCTGCTTCAGAAGTGACAGGCTACAGGGTGGTTCAGCTGCTCCCGTGTAGCAGAAGGCCTTGTCGTCCTGATGGCACCTGCTGGTACATTAGCCACTAATACTCAGGCTGGCATAATGCTGTATGTGATGGTGGCATTATCCAGAAAGTAGTCGCTCATCTTCTATTATTTAATTTAATATAATTGTACTGCTGCGGGCTCGGACCCTGCAGACCCCGCCGTATATTCCTTCACATTCACTCTTGTTGTTCCTCCGGCAGAATTACCATTTTAATAGCAGCCGGTGCCGTTATTAGAGATGTCTAGTGCTGTACTACAGCTCTCATAGAGTACCAAAACTGAAGTCCACGTCTCTTCCTGGACTTGAAGTGTATATGACAGATTAGCAGCTTTACATCTGTATTGATTCTCTTGAGCGAGAATACTTTTATTGCAGTTTTATCTCCGTAATACAGATACAAGTGCCATGTAGGGACCAATATCTATCACATTAGCGAAAGATGAGGTAAGTCATCGTTCGACACTAACCTAGAAGACGCTATATATTCTCCAGGGCCAGGCCTTCATCAAAACAGCATTATAATGTTCTTGTATCTTAGATCACAGTTGTGAAAAAGTCCCAAAGAAGAAAAAAAAAATAAACCTGTAAATCTCAGACCTTCTCTGAGTTCTTAAATTGTATTCAGCGGTTTCTTGGTTATATATTATCTATTTCTGAAAGTGGCATGACCGTTTCTATGACCGCCATTACAATCCAATAAGCTATCACAGAACAGTTAATCTGCCTAGTAATGCAGAAATATGGGAGCGGGAAATGTATTACTACATAACTGGGCAGATTTGTCATTCCCCTCCTCCTCCGTAAAATAAACATACACAGCTGGCCATGTTTATAAGGGAGTCTGGAGAGATAGCCATATACCAAACAAGCTCATTCAGCCAATAGCTATCTATTGTGTACACGTGTCCTTTTTTTACCTTTCCTCTTATCTCAAAATATCCTGAGATGTAACCAGCTTTGAGAAAAAATATGATTTCATGATACTCTGTCACGAGATGTTTATTCAATATGTGTCTGTGCGGCCACCCAGTGGTTGTAATGTGGATTGCAGCCTGTCAAGAGCTTTGCAAGCATGTCGCAATATTGTATGGAATTTGTTTCATGAGAAATTGGAGTCCTTGACCAAATTCAAGCAAAGATAAGGATGGACACATCGGTATGACCACCATTAGAATTGGATGAATAAAAGTTTTTACAAATTGCCTGTAGCTGACCACTACCTGTGTTATGCAACTCTTATGGAATTACTGCTGCTTTACAGCTACATATAATAATGGTGAAGTTGTGCAAAAAGAGCCCTCCTCTATCCCCATCCATACATTAAATAGTCATAGGGATTTTTTTTTGTAGGACAATTTTTAATTATCTTCTTCAGATCTATTAATTCCTATAGAAATATAGCCGTACAGAGCCTGAAAATATCCATTCAGTCAGCTGAGACTGTGGCGGTGTACGGTAGGGCCAAGTAATGCATTCAACAATACGACCTTGATATCTCACATACACATTAGCCATCATTTTGGAAAATCTTTGAGTACTAGATCGCTACGAATAAGAACTGAGAAGTTCGAAACGCGTAAGTGTTCTCTGCCTGGGATTTTAAACACTTGTTTTACTATTCGATACCAATAAACAGCATTGCATTTTTTACTTACCTTATCGTGTGCCGGACCCTCACTTTTTTCTTAGTACTAGATCGCTCCCTATAATGACGATGGGGAAATTTCTGTGAGACATTTCTGGCCTTGTAATCTTTGTTGAAGCCAGGGAGCATAGAAGTGACTTGCAGTCTTCTAACTAACAAGACATTTTAGAAAATTTTGATTAATACACTTCCAAAATGTGCTTTATGCTCTTAAAGTATTTTTTGCATCTTTGGCTTTTATGGCATGATTGATTGGGGGTCCCTCACCTATTGTCTCATGACACACATGGCCCATTCAAATCACCCGGGCTTCTCTTTTGAAATCCATGGAGAGGTTGAGTCTATGGAAGCTATGGAAAGGGCCAAGAAAGCACCTCTATTGATCTCAATAGGAAAAGCCCCCTCTGGTGGCTGATTTGAATCAGCAAACAGGTGTCTTGGGACCCCCATTCTCCAAATAGATGATGGTCCCAAAGTTAGAGCCTGCACCTATACCAGCCATTTATGACATCCTATGGATATGCCATAAATGTAAAAGATGAAACTACTCCTTTAAATCTGTTGTTTGAAGACGCAAAAGGTAGGAATCTGCAGAAACACAATTATTGAAAATTGAAGCAATGGAGGCTTACACATAAGAAAACACACACTCCTTCTTACAGATGTGTTCGGAGTGTCTAGGAAGGGATAAATAAGAATGTGTTTCCAATAGTCATTTCTTCTGCTGTCAGATCGGTGTTTGCATGCTCACCCTCAGGCTGATTGTCGCTGTAGTAAATCGTATTTATAGCAGAAATACGAGTTTTGCTCTCGAATGCTAAATTGGAGTAGTTGCTGTGCCCGCTTAGCACAGCAGGGTGGTCCCGCAGCTGTAGATTTCTGGAGAAGAACGTTTTCCTGCACATATAAAATAAAATTAGACAAGCAAGTATTTTAATCTTTCCCTTTTGCAATGCATCTTCAAGCCACAAGCTGGGAAGATTTGACACATTGTGCAGCGGGATGTGTTCTGTACATTATCACTCGGGTTGTTGATCAGTGACGGGTGTTTTCCTCCCACAGGCTGCCTTGCTATTATCATTCGAGGACATCTCCTGCTTAAGTGAAGTGTTCAAATTATATGGAATGTATCACTTTATATATTTTATCTTTACATGATTATTGGGGCTATTACATCAGGACAACCTCAGTCATAGTGGGGGGGTTCTCCGCCTGGGAATAACTGCGAGCCAGATTGGACGTAAGCCATCAATGGATGCCGGAAAAATATATAGGTGGCTAAATTTTCAAGAGGCAGACCTGCTGTGATCTCTCAGATTATTGGGGTAGTCTGCGATGAGGTGAGTCCTTTTAAAGTGGTCCTAAACTAGTCTAGTTTCTGGATCTCCATTCTCCCACTTAGATAGGGGGGCGGAGGGTCTCAATACACTACGCTACAGAGAAAACTTATGTAGAGGTCTGTTATTGATATCATTTTCATATACACTATGCTCTTCGATGAATATCTTGTGTATATTGTGATGCCTGTCCTTTAGCTGTTAATTTTTCCACTTCCAGGCTGATAACATTGAAAGTTCTTAATAGCATTATACTGCTTGGAAAGTCCTGTCAGTATGTCAAAGATGCCAAAATGGAAGAGAAGTTATTTCAACCACCCCCAACGTGTACCCCAGGGAAAACGCCGAAGAAACCCCCGAGCAAATCAAATCAAGGTGAGCACTCTCTTCTCCCCACTACCATGAGCTGACCTTTGCTGATACCATTTATTATTACCCCCTTCTCACGTTTGTGTGGGCTACTTCAGTCTGGCTTTCCTCCTCTTAATTGTTTAATTTGGAGACCATCAGCATGCAGCTTTTCTGCTAATGCATTCTAGTCAATAGCCATCAGACAAGCCTGCATTTGTGCATGTCTGCAAGTCTAGGATTTCATATTTGACTAGGTCACATGGAGGCATTGTAGGGATTGTTTCTACTTGCTCTTCATTTTCTAAACCTTCCTTAAGGATAGCATTTGTATTTTACCAGATGAAGAGGCCGGTCCGGCTTTGAAACGCGTAGTAATTAAAACAATATCTGATATTACATTTGCTTGTTTTAAATCCTCATTACTCAAGAAGGGTTTTACCAGTTAGCAGTGCCAGGGAAAATTTATTTTTTTTCTCAAATTTCCTTATGGATAAAACACATCAGATACATCCATATTAGACACTGGTATACTATGGATGTATCGTATCCATAGAGGCCTAAATGGTTGGTTGCAATGGGCATCAGTTCGACTTTTTGCTTTTAACAATTAGGCCTAGTGCAAGTGGCACAGAGGCTAAACAGCGGCATATGGAGTCCCATACCGCTCCGTACTAGGGAGCAGCAAGGACTGTGCCGCTGTACAATACTCTGTAAGTATTGTTTACACAATGTATGAAACCAGAGGCATAGGTCGGTAAAGTGGCGGACTCCTGCACCACCATGGCTGCTATTTTATAACCCCGTATAAAATGGAGCATTAATACGGCCGTGTGCATGAGGCCCTACTTTACTTTGTTGCAGCTCCCCAAATAGCTTCTTCAGTATTCAAAATGTGGCCGCAGCTAACAACACTGTCTCTTAATTCCAGGGACTCCTACAGACGACGAGTTCAGTGATTCAGTCATCAACCAGCCTGCCCGCCAGAACTCCACCGCGCCACTACTTGTTCAGAGCACCTCCGACCAGTTCCTGACCACCCCAGACGCTGAGGAGAAGGACATTACACAGGACGACCCAGAGCTCAAACACCGATCAGCTAACAAGGATCTGCTGGACATTGACCGGTTCACCATCTGTGGAAATAGAATTGACTAGTCCATCTTCTAAAAGAACCAGCTGGACTTGGCACTAAAATATTTATTTTTCTTTAAATTATTTTCACAGGCAAAGTCTATTCCCCATTCACTGGCACGCTGCTCTGGATATGTTGGCACAGGCTCAAGCAGGCGATCTCTTCCCCCCCCCCCCCTCTACATCGGAAGGCTGAACTTTGTACATTATCTTTGATTTTAGTCTAGAAAACATTGGACAGTCTTGAGAAAAAAAAAAATCCTCAGTTTGTCATTGCCACTTATCGTAATACAGGTTTGTTCACTAGGCCAAGATCAAATGCCTTAAAAATGTTGCTATAATCAGAACCATGGAATATACCGGGTGGAGACAAATTCCTTCACCTCTGTGTCATAAGGTTACTTAGGTGGCCTCAGACCTGCTCACATTTATGTAAATTATGTTTGTATTTTAGAAGCCTTAAACTTAGCAGCATTTTCTTTTTTGTACATAGTTATAGATAGTTATTTTCCAGAGTTTAAAAAAAAAATTATGTATTTTAATACTTGTAAACCAACAAATCTCAGTCAGCGGGATGCATCTCTCATAGACAGTCTATGCGTGGACAAGCTGTGACCGTACAGACCAGGTTTACGTCTGACGTAGGATGTAGTCACATGACTTCCATTTTTTTAATACACCAGTTAAGCTGATGAGGCTTTTTTTGCTATGACTGTGATGTATCGTGCTGCATGCAAAAAAACTTTAATTACCATCTGAACTGCAAAGAGACGATTATGGGAAGAACTGTGTATGTAAGTCACCTCGCTGAAACTAGTCAAAATGTCGGCTGCGAAATGTTAACGCAGAGAAGTTGTGACTATATTGCGAGGTGAAACAGCAGGGCTCAGAATAAGGAATGCATGCAATAAAGGGTTAATAACTCGTCCTGTAACTAGCACATAAGGCGGCCATTTATAAGTTCGTTCCAAGGAGCGTTCTTTTTAGCGTCATCACTAATATTGCCTCAGCGATTTTCTAAATAATGCATAGCCTGCTTTATGTAGATGGAGCCTGTATACAAAATGGCTGCCCTCATGTGCAGATGACAGGATTACTTTATAAGGAAAAGGTCCACATTCATTACCAATTTTTTTATTTTTTATATTGCATTTAAAATGAAGCAACTTTGCAATAGGTCTAAAAAAATCTGTCATGCTGTGTCTACAGCTCCTATGCAGTCTTATGTGTTTCCATGGTAACAGACTACACACAAACCCAGTGAAGTCTGATCCTGCAGTGATACTCTCTTCCACGATGGGAGTTTCACAGTTTCTTCATTTAGCATTTAAGATGCATTGGAGCAGTAAATATAAATTGGGTGCGAATGTGGACATACCCTATAAAGAGGATCTAGGTTGGCGGGAAAGATTCTATACAATTCGAACCTTACGGACTCTTGTGTCAGACTTTGATGGTTAATGGGAGTCATTTTCTCTACTGTGTCACCATACTCAGCAGTGAATCCAATGATCATCATTCTAGAGATCAGACATTTGCATGTAGCATGGGTCTAGATGTCCAAAAATGTATGTCCTGGCCTTAGCCTGCTGCAGGAACAGAGGAAAGTCAGTGTGACTCTCCAGCTGTTGTGACACAACCACAGGCTGTCAGGACTGGCTGGGAGTTGTAGTCAGGGCATTCTGGGAGTTGTAGTTTCGCAACTGTTGGAGACCACTGCTCTAAGTAGAGTTGTTCCAACATGACAGACCCTCATTAACGAAGGTGTCACTTGGTATGGCCTATTGGGGTAGCATCAGGCGTCGCTGTCCCAGCTGTAAATGTATATTAATAACCTGTTTATTTGTCCATATTTTGTACATTCTCCAAATAAGTGAAGATGTCGCCCATCCCCCTCCATTTACCAGTGTGGGTATATACATATATATCAGTGCATGGCTTTGGATTCAGTGTGAACCAGTGTGAGGTCTATGACACAGTAGATACCTTGCACTTATAAAGAACCTCGCTCCTCTGTATGTGCCATAGTTTCTCCTGTCATGATCTTATTGTTCCTTCAGAAGAATGCGCTATTTGACGATACCACGGGCAGTGGGGTATAGAACGAAAGACATATGTACGTGTTTAAGGGGTTGTCCAGAATTAGTAAAAATTGTTTGTTTTTTGTTTTTTTCCCCAGAAATAGCACTACTCTTGTCCATGGCCTGTGACTGGCGTTCACGTGAATGGGTATGAGCTGTAATACCAGTCACAGCCCATGGACAAGAGTGGTGCTGTTTCTGGGGGAAAAAAAGCAAAGCCTTTCTCCTAATTCTGGACAACCCCTTAAAGGCTTGAAAAGGGCCACTGGCTGTGTCCAGAACTGGAGCCTGATGTTAAGATTTACCCACAGGATTACATGCTGTACAAAGTGATCAGGTAAGATCCTAACCGATCACATAATTCTATCTGGTTTACTAGGGTATTGCAATGTGTTGGACAGTCTGCATATATATACCCAGCAAGATATCGCAGTTGTGGGGCAGTTTTAGGCTGTTCCTAGTCTTCAGCAGTAAGACAAGTCGTGCAATACAAAGCTGTGGTTTTGACATTTTCTGCTATAAAGTTTATTGAAATACAGTATCTAGATAAACATTGTAATACGTTCTGCAGTAATCCAGTCTCTGAAGCAGATCTCGGGGACGTTGGTGGCCCAGGATTTACACCTTGTTCATGTACAAGGTAGAGATACGTAAAACTCTGTGTATACATACCTCATATACGGATGCACTGGATGATGGACTGATGAGGCTGGTGGGTAGGTGGCTTATAGGTGACGTGAACTTGAGGTTCACATGGGGAATTCTTCTTTAATGCATTTTTAGATACATTTACCTGCAGAGAACAGCACTGTCCCCTATTTAAACCATGAAAACATCAATTTGAAGGAAAACTTCTAGTTCCTTTGTCTGTTTAATAGCCTAAAAGGGTAGTCTGAAATGGGGGGGGGGGGGGGGGGGACACTTTCCAGAAGCAGTGGCCATGCCAATGATGTTTGTTTAATATTGCAGCTATACTAAATGTGGCTGAGTGGCAATACCAGACGCAGCCCATGGATGAGAGTAGTGCTGTCCCTTGGGGGGGGGGGGAATTAAAATATTTTTCTCAGGCTACCCCTTTATTCTCCTGGTTACTGGTCTGATGACTGGGTCTCTGCTGCTTTCTCCCATGACTTTTTTTTTTTTTTTTTCCTCTGTCCTCTGCGCTGGTTGGTTTACTGTTACCATAGTGAGATTGTGTGAATACTCCGCATCCACATTATTTTCCACACTGCCATTATTTAAAGAAGCACTCTGACTGAATTTCTACCATCCCCCTGTTTAAAAACTCGATTGAGTGGTATGTAGTGCAGTGTATTGGCCGCTTTATTTTACTGTTAGCTGCTTTGTTCCAGGGTGCCGTTGGGTCACGTAATCCCTACTCTGACCACCCAAATCCTTTGGTGTCTTCTTTAGGCACTGGAAGTCTGTCTCTCAATGCAAGTCCATGAGACTCCCGTCAAGGCTCTTATAGACATGCAGGGAGAGACTGTTTTCCGGTCCACACAGCAGACGATGTAGGATTCAGGGCGTCAGACTGACGGCCCGGTACAGAGCAGTTAACCGTAAAATTAAGTGCCCTGTAAGTGAATGAATCGCACTACCTTTTAATCACGTTTTGAAACGGTGGCAAATTTTTTTATTTTTTTTGCTGGAGTGATGATGGTGATTTGAACACACAATGGCCCACATTAATTATGCCGTTTCCACCAGGTTTTGATGTAAACTGCCCCCCCCCCCCCCCCCCAAAAAAGTCACAAAATGTCTTGTGACATATTTGTGGTAAAAAATGTTGGCGTGCTATTTGGTATTGTGTAACCAAAGTGTGTAGCTCCCGACATTACTTAGGCTGGCATGATATACTCCAGTCTTAGTTAATGTAGGCCAACGTAGCCTAAGGCAAGGCTAGAGCAAAGTGTAGGGAGTGTTGTCATGGGACCCAGTAGCAGAATGGTCGTAATTTCCAGCAACTTAAGGCTATTAAAAAAAACTTCTGGCGCTTCTTCTTAAATATAATCAAATTTTTGATTGGTCCACTTTTGTATGGACGGAGTAGCATAAGTAATAAATATTGATCATTTGCTATTCGCGATAGTAGCTGCGTGTGATGGACTTTTTGATTTGAAATTTAAGAATATTTAGGGCTTCGGTTGAACGGAATTGAGGTGTTTTTGGCTCAAAGTCGGCCGCAGGTCTTGAGTTATATAAGTAGTGTTCTTCTAGAAGGATGTAATGCGTGCAGTGCTTGTATGCGCACACAACATTCGAGAGTCCCGGATAATAGGGGAAAGCCAGGATTCTGTGTGCTAAATAATGGGCTACAATCTCTAAACTAAGTGATAAAATTGGTGCGAGCGAAATCGGAATGTGCTAATAAACTATTGATCCGCCACATGAATTGATTTGTACAGTGGTCTGACATGATATTCTGTTTCTCTGCTTATTTATGAAGGAAAGGAAATGAATTTTTTCTTCTGTTGGAAATCATATTGTGTACAAGTTTTATAAGTGCATCTTGTAAAACTCCGCGAAATAAATTTTGTAATCTTTTATAATCTCTGAGAACTGTCATTTTAATCTTGTTAAACTCATTACTAATGGATTCTGTTACATGTAAACAGTAGCGGGTGTCATTCTGTGAATTCAGCCGGGGTGTTGTACTAAACATAAAGTACACAGCTATGGATGAAACGTCCCCACAGTTTATTGCCGGTGGATAACGCAACTATCTGTTAATGTGGATGCAATATCACTGAGGCCTTGTAAATGCACTAGGACACCGGGGACGGGGGAAGAATTTCAACATTAGCGGGGCTGTCTGGTTTAGGGTTAACAAGGAGAGTCTCTCATTCAGGACCTACATCAATTAGCCAGAGTGGAGATCAGCTACTTAGAGCCCCTCTCACTTTGAAGGGCCTGGCATGTTGTTCATTACATGAACAAGCCATGGATTTCAATGGGCACTATGTAATACCTCATTCCACCTGTGGGGGCGCTGCATGGAAATTGAACCCAACTCATAGCCTGGGGTATTTGAGGACGGGAGGTTGAATGCTGAAGAACCTTCCAGTTTGGTTAATGGATTGTATTTGACGATACTGTTTATTTTATCAGTGGGGGGCAATGAGGCATTGATAAGATTGTGGGAACCCCCTTTTAAGGCTCTATTCACAATCATTTTATTGTATACATCTGGAGTACTCCCCGACTTTTATATGAGACGCATGCCACTGTATAGCCATACAGTGGTGTCCGTCGTACATTACATTATTAAAAAAGCAAAAACATACCCTATGAGTATGAGTACCTCCTAACTTTTAAAAAGTTAAAAGTACAATGCTTTGCTCAGCCTTTCTTGCTGCTTTCAGAGCCCCAAAAATAGCCACATTGCCTTATATACAGTGATAGCTGGTAGACACTATACAAAGTGCCTGCTGTATGCCCTCTACTAAACGACTGCCATATGCCCATTATAAGTGCAAACTCCAGCCCACCAACCCCCCCCCCCCCCCCCTCCTTCCCCATCACTTAGAAACCTCTCCTCCTTTGAGCACTAATCTTCTACAGTGTGTGTCTTCATGGACAGGAGTGAGTAATACTGCGATCTGCTGGCAGCATTGCTGTTGCCCCCTCTAACATTGGTGGTATGCGCTGACATTTGCTCATCTGTCTTTCACTATAGGAGGAACCAAGGTTGCAGGCTAACTTTCGACCGTTGCAATAAATCAGAGAGGGTGGGGTCAGATTTAACCATGACTCGCCATCGACCAAATGTCACCGTGTAGCCGCAGCCTTAAACAGAGGAGATTTAAAGCTTATTGTTGTGGACCCTTCTAAAAACAAATAATTGTAGACCACCTCTACAGTCATTCACCAAATTATGGGACTGGACTTTATAGTTAATAATCTTTTATATACACTTCTAAACATTGAAATCGCAACACCAAGAAGGAACGATTTTGGAATTGTGGAACTCACAGGATTGATAGACAAGTTTAAGGGGTTATCCAGGGAGCAAAAATTGCAATTCATTAATATTTTTATGTAAAAAAGTCACAAAACCGGTGAATTGTTACCGGAAGTCCTGTAGCTTTTCTAATATTGATGACGTGCCGACACGGCCCCACGTGACTGAGGGCTTGCTTCCTGTGTTGTTCGTGTTGGCATGTTATCAATGGCATGACCACAAGGGGCTGTCACATTGCCTATTGCTGTAGTCCCCGAGTCCCCTGGTGCTATTCAAAACCGGTGAATTGTTCCTGAAAGTCCCGTAGCTTTTCTAATATTGATGACGCGCCGACACGGCTCCACGTGACTGAGCACTTGCCTCCTGTGCTGTTCGTGAACATGACCGCAAGGGGCTGTCACATTGCCTATTGCTGGAGTCCCTGAGCAGAGCATCAGCTAGCACTTTGCTCGGGACTCCAGCACTGCTCCCGACACATGGTCAGTGTCGCTGGAGTCCCCAACGCTCAGATGATGCTTTGCCTGGGGACTCCATCACTGCTGCCAACGTCACTGTCCATATATGGACAGTGACATTGGCAGCAGTGCTGGAGTCCAGCGATAGGAAGCCCCTGAAAGTCACTGACCAAATGTCGGGAGCAGTGCTGGAGTCTCGAGCAAAGTGCTAGCTGATGCTCTGCTCAGGGACTCCAGCAATAGGCAATGTGACAGCCCCTTGCGGTCATGTTCACGAACAGCACAGGAGGCAAGTGCTCAGTCACGTGGAGGCGCGTCATCAATATTAGAAAAGCTACGGGACTTTCAGGAACAATTCACCGGTTTTGAATAGCACCATTTAGTACCGAATTTTAAATTACAGTATATTAGTAAGTGACTTCTTTTTTACATAAAAATATCAATGCAATGCAATTTTTGGTCCCCAGAGAACCCCCTTAATGATATGCAAATGATATAAAAATGGAAACAAAATATCCGAACATCTTGATTTATTCATTATCTAGTATGAGCGCCACTCGCAGAAATACGCGCACTTACATGCCTTTGCAATGTGGTTATGAATGGTTGTCTGAGGAATGTTATGTCACGCTGAATGCACTTGGGCACGCAAATCATCAAGATTGGCTGCTGGCAGCTTCCTTTGCAATTGCCGACCAATGACGTCCCAGATGTGCGCGATAGGAGACACGTCCAGAAATGCTGCAGGCCATGGTAGCATGTTTATTCCATGCAGGCAGATCACAGTAGCACAAGCAGCATGCGACCTGACGTTCTCCTGTTTAAAAACCGCTTCTGGGACACTTTGGAGAAATGGCTGTAGCTGTGGTTCCACGACCAAATCAATGCAACGCGGAGCTGTTAGTGCGCCTGAAATGAAGACTAGAGGGATCCGGTTACCAAACATTATGCCATCCCACACCATAATCCCTGGAGTAGGACCGGTGTGACGTTTTCTTGTGAAGGCCTCTTCATGGCGTTGCCCACGTGGTCTCCAGTCCAATCTACAAGTATCATTGCGTCCGCGGAAAAATCGTGACTCATCGCTGAAGAGAATAAACCTTCATGCCAGCCTCCATTCCCGTCTTGCTGTGCACCATGATAGCCTCCAGTGGCGTGTGGTCAATGGAACACCTGTAGCTGGACGTCTGGCTCGTAGCCCAATGTCGTGCAAATGCCTTCTGATGGTTAGTTTTGACATCGTTTTTGGTTACCGACCTAGGCTTGGTATGTGACATCAAATTTCACATGCAGTACAGAATGGATCACTATGCGCCATTCTTCCAATGAGACGATCATCCATGCAGAGGTTCGCCTTCGCGCACCTCTTGCTGTCATTCCCGTTTTTGTTGTTGGTTTCCCGAACTCCGGGACAAGAAACGTTGCACAGTGCTGACATCTCGGCCTAGGCACGTAGTGATCTGCCGGAGTGATAAACCAAGGTCTATCAGTTCAAGGATTCTGACCCCCTCAGTTTGCGACAAGTGGCGATAACTGGCACGTCGATGAACAGGAGGCATCACACAATCATCCCACACAACTTGATCCGATTTTTGAGGTTTCATGTGGCTAAAAAAATAACTTTGCTTTCAATCTGGCTTTTATGATTGTCCACATGCCACAGATTGGAGCTAGGTGCTAGAAAATGTGATCATTTGCAGATCTTAGCGACACCTGCTACGTCCTCGATTTGCATAACCTTACGGCTTGACCTTCTTGGTCTTGCAATTTCAATGTTGAGGAGTGTAGTTGCAATGACAGAAACAATGGGTAATAAAATGATCAGTAAAGGATGCCTTACAGTCGTACTGTGATATTAGTAATAAGTTTTTATACTCCAGAACAAACAATTGCTCTACAGTGACCTGCAGTGCATGAATGATTGATACATTTACAAGGAGATATTCACTTTCCTGTCAGGTTTCATCTTGTGCTGCATCTCGAAGTGTAAGTGATCCCTGTGATCACAGGAGAAAACTCTGACCTGCAGTACGGAGATATTTAGAAGATTTATTATTACAAGTTATTTGCTTTACTTGGATCCTCTCTCCTGATTTTTTTTGTCGAGAGACCTTAGACCCTGAGCAGATTTATTTTTTCTTTTTTTTTTTTTTAAAGAAACCTAATTCGTCTACCTGCCTAATGAGTGACTCTAAACACATTGTAACTTACCTTGTACTGATCCAGAGTTACAGCTGGTATAGTCCAGAGCTGCATTCACAATTGTGGCTTCAGAGCTCAAATCACCCAACATTTCTTGCTGACTTCGTGCCTGCAAAGCTCGGTCTGATGATTGCAATCTAGAAAGTGTCCTCTTTGCACTAGACTTTAATCGGATTGTGGGAAAGCTAACTGTCCCTATCCATTATAGAAGATCAGATAAGCTGTTAGGGGTGTGTCTGACAACAGCTTGTCAACTGTTTCTAATAACCAGGAGAATTGTGAATGCAGCTCTGGAGTCTTTCACAGGTATAAAAGTTAAGTAATGTACTTTACAAAGTTACTCAACTTTTTATGTTGATTTAAATGTATGTATAAATTGTAAAATGGTGTGAAGTTGGACAAACCTGGAAAAGCTTTGGGAATTTGATTTAATCTTTGTTTGGTTTTTGTGTATCGGGGTACAATAAAACTGTGACATTGATTTAATAATAAAAAAAAATGACATCTTTCTTTTCAGTTATATCCCAGGCTGCCAGCTTTGCTGTTTTCTTCTGAAATCTAAGTAGGAGGAAAGTCTCAGCTCAAAGAAAAACCTTGTGGGGTGCCCATACATGTAGTGGTAGTGTGCCACTCCGTTTTACCGTGAATTGCCACGGTTTTAATGTGATTCACCTGCCAGTTGCACGGCCAAAAACGACAGCAATTCATGGTAAAACCACATGGCACAAGCATGTATGGGCACCTCACAAGGGTTTTATTTAAGCTGAAAAATTCTCCTACTTGGGTTTTAATAGCATACAGCATAGCCAGTGGCCTGGGATATAACAGAAGAGATATGTTTGCCTTTTTTTGTTTTATTGACCCTGACACAAAAACTTATATTGTATTTCTGAAGATTTTAAAGGGGTTGCCCCACCGTTAAATATCATTATTCATTGTAGAGGTCATAAAAATTGAACAATAGAAATAGTTTTCTGCCCTGCTTGTCAGGGAAGGAGCAGAGCATCTGCAGTATAATAACCGTATATCTGAGGAGACGACTCCTTCTTAGCATTGTAAAGCTCTGCACCCTGACAGCTGATATGACATCTGCACATACCAACTCAGTCTTTATTGTTTTATTTAATTATATTTTCATTGGTTTCTAAGGAAGTGCATACTGTGGCGTCACACAGTATATCGCTATACTACTCTGGATCCCTTGTTACAAATCTGCAGAGAATGTACGGAGGGGCTATATTGTCAGCTGCCAGAGGCGGAAGGAGATGATTCTGCTCAGTGCCCCTCCTCCAGAAGTGTAAATTAGCAGCAGCACCAAGGAGGACACAGAAGCAAAAAAAGTTGAGAACTGTATTTTTATATGCTAGAGCAGCACTTTTCAGTTAATATATAAATAAGTTGAATAAATAAATTACATTATTTACACGGCCGCTCTGTATATGGGCACCTAACCCTTTATGTTCTAGATTAAGGTGAAGGCATATTCCTGATGGTTCCATGGGCATTTGGGTATTCCTGCCTGATCATAGATCACAACCTACCGATGTATATTCATTTGAGTATGTGTCTGCACAATGAGATGGAGTATCACAAAATGGGAGTGATCGAAAACACAGCTCGATGACAATTATTGTAGTATGGCCGACGATGATCGCTCTCGCACTGCTTCCTCCTGTCTCAAAAACTGTAGCACAAACTTGCACCAGAAGACTGCACAAAGCTACTGCAGAGCGGCCTCAACAGACGCTCATATTATGGCTCTGTTTTTCGATGAAGGTGCATGGGGACCTAATGTATCTCTGTATGCCTCCAATTTTGTATGAATCTGACTGATTTATACCAGTGGATTTCCAGACATTGCAAAACCACAACTCCCAACATGCCTGACTGTCAGGGCATGCTAGGAATTATAGTTTTGCAATAGTCAGACAACTACAGGTTGCAGACCATTGCGCTATACTCTGTCACTATGAGAGTTTGTGTAGGCTATCCCCTAGTTCTAATATGTCAGTACCACTGTAGATTGAACTACAATCCAATTATTTGCAGCTACGATAGGCCTCTGTTTGCATGTTTTGCCATATATATGCTCCCCCTGCAGACCTAGTTTGACTCTTTAAAAGCTCCAATCTCTGTGACCAGCTGCTTTTACCAGGTAAGGCTGTATTATTGTATTTGTAAAGTTGTGGTATTATATAGCACTCATAGAAATGAATAGCTGGCCATGTATTTTATGGTAGTGCAGAGTCCATGGCAGCGGCTATCTTCTATGGCTATTAGGAGGGGGTCCTGGCCAGGGAGCCGCCAACTTGACATTTATTTGCCCTAATAGACACAGCTCCTTAAGGGCAAACACCCCAGGGGCGGACATACCATATTTACGACCTGTGCAGCAGCACAGGGGCCCAGCAGTTAAGGGGGCCCTGTACTACCTCAAAAGCAGCTCGCATAATTTTACTTCTCTATTAGATTGCATGTAAGCGACTGAGTTAATGAAATTCATAGCTCATAATTACCGGTTGATTGTCGGAGAGACGTTAGGGGGTGCTCTATGATTTGAGAGCAAAGGGCCCATAAGATGTTTTTGCACGGGGACCCACTGTATATCTCTGTCCCTGAAACACCCCATAGTGCTATATATTTAGTACCAAAAATAGGATAAGATTTTGTTTGGGGCAATTTTAATGGGGCATGTGTACCTCAATTGGAGATTGAAAACTTAAATTTACGCATATCCTAAGGAGATTTTTTAGTGGATCATTGGTGGCACGTTTTCATATAAATCTGGAACTGAAGCCCAAAAAGAAGAAGAGCTTCTCTTCTCCAGAATTCCCTAAACATATGGCCCCCAAGTATTTTTTTGCCTACATTTAGGTCAGTTCACTAAGTACTGTTTCATGCTCAGTTAATTCAGTCCCCAACAGAGCCGAGAAGAAATATCCATTTGACTTTGGGAAGTTTGCATATGTCTCCAATGTCTCATTGGTGCATTGTTCAGTGTTTTGTTCCTTTATTCCCCGCAGCTCTGCTAAGTGAGTGATTTTCAGGAACAGAACAGATGGTAATAAAACACAGCTGTAGCGCTATACCAGTAAATTCCACTGTAATGGTGCTCGATACCAGCAGAGGTCACTTATGGTCAAGACAGCCAAAACGTATCATTACATCAAATGGAATCATGGAAAAATTGCTCTGATATTGCAACAGATTGATTCCGCAGAATGTTAGCACATTCTAAACGTCGAATACCCCTGCACAGAAGTGAAGTGTTAGGAGTATATCAGCGGGGCTCTTTAAGATCCAGATATTCTGTTTCTATACATTTTTTATTAAATGTCAACAAATCTTAATCATTGTATCATGAAAAGTTCTAAAACTAATCAATAAAACTTTAATGAATAAAGAAAAGTTCTACAACTTTCTATTATCCTTTGTGTTTAAATTCTACACCATTCTTAAGATCCATGCTTTATGTCAGTGAATTAAAAACGTTCTTGGTTATATTCAGAGGTCTAAAAAATGTTTTACATGCATAACTTCTCAGTGTACAATAAAACTCCCTTACAGGTTTGTTTTTTTCCATAAATATGTTATCGGTGGGAGTCCGATCCCTGGGCTCCTCACCAAGGCTGCAGGACGCAGGAGAGCGCCCCAGCCCCGTTTATCCAGGCACGTTGGTTTGTCCATACGCGCAGCTGTGCCTGGTACTGCAGCTAAGCTCCATTCAAGTGAATAGGAGCGAGCACCATGTATCTCATTCTGCTCATAAGTGGGCGTCCCAGGCCCCACCAAATCACAGAATTATAGCTTATTCTAATGGTAGGCCAGTACTGGACTGTATATTTTCAGAAAACTTTAACCGTGTATATGTGTATATATATACACATATATATATATACACACACACACACACACACACACACACACACACACACACACACACACACACACACACACACACACACACACACACACACACACACACACACACACACACACACACTATGGAGAAAAGTATTGGGACAAACCTCGAAACCACTGAATGTGGTGTTTCGTACAGTTCCATTGCTACAGGTGTAAAAGATCCGTCACTTAGCCATATAGTCGCCTTTACTAACATTTGTGAAAGAATGGGTCGTTCTAAAGAGATCACTTAATACCAGCGTGGTACTGTAATAGGACGCCATCATGGGGCGTGGCTTGGACATGGTGGAGTGAGTCTGATTTCTTGAGTTCCGAGACCACGGCTTAACTACAGAGACTTTTATCACTTACCTTTCACAGAAAGCATGCCAAAGGGGAAGAAACCCGACCCTAAACCTTCACCCACCCCAGTCGCCTTGCTGGCGCGTTTCTACGGTCAATCTGCAGGAGAATCACCTTCCTCTCCTCGACCCGTCATGGCGCCCACGCCGTCGATCAATAGACAACTTCCTCTGCGAGGGCCTTCCAGCCCCTGCGCTCTCAGCCAGCCTGTACCGGCTATGTTCCTCTCTCAAAACAGAGAATCATTGTCTAGCTCCATTGGCATCGAGGACCCCTCAGCTGATGTTCCGCTGCTTTTGGAACTTAGGGAAATGTTACAGGCTCTCCCTACCCTCGTGGATTTAGAGGCTCAATTTACCCGCCTTGATGAGCGCCACGCCATGCACATCTCCGCCATTCAGCAAACCGTCCAACAGATCTCCACAGTGGCTCATGTTCAACAATGATCCCAAGATTTGGACGGTTCTCTCCCTAATCTCATGACTACACTACAGTCTCACTCTACCTTGCTAAGCGACCACACTCTCTATATTGACGACTTGGAAAATCGGGGCCGCCCCAATATCAAAATCAGAGGCCTGCCAAAATCGGTGGGTAACGCCGAATTATGGCATTACGTCACTACCCTATTTGGCAGGTTGCTGGACTTACCTGACGAGGATGACCTGGAGCTCGACGGTTCATAGGGTGTATAACCCTAGGATACAGGATCGAAACAGAAGTGGCCTGTGTGATGTCTTTTGCTGCGTCCATTTTTACCAGCAAAAAGAAGCTCTTCTTCGAAAAGCTTGGGATTTGGGTCCCATTGCACATGAAAGTGCATCTATAAGTCTGCTACCAGATGTTTCGCGACGCACCCTCAACATGCGAAGAATAGTGAAGCCCATGTTTGATAAGACCCGCGATGCGGGTGCCTTATATCGTTGGGGCCATCCCTTTCACATAATTTTATGCAAGGTAGGCAATGAATTTGCTGTTAGATCTCCAGAGGACCTACATGATGCCTTTACCTTTTTGTGAGTGGACTCCGTTCCAGTCCCGGACTGGACGGTCCCCGGACTTTTCCTGCGAGCCCCTCACCGTCCCAACTTGGACAGACCACCGGCCCTCCCTCGGCAAATTGATATGATCCGTCCTGCTGATGGTGCTATGGCTGGGGACCCTCTGATCAGGAATCCCCTTACCGCTCCAACGACCTGAGTCCACACTTCTTCCCTCCAGAGTCGATAGAACTTTAGGAGTACTGCTTCTCTGTCCATTGATAGACTTGTTAGTCCCTCTCCAACTGAATTATAAGAACATTGGGCTGTGGGTTTTATGTGACTGATGTACCCGAATTTATATGCTGTACATGGTCTTTGAGTTTTTGAACGAATTAATCCGTATCGCATATTTGTTGGTACCATACTTACTTTACTTGATCTCTTCGGGCAGCTAGTGCACTTCCATTTAGACACTGCCTCCGTATACCTCGTTTCCTTGGAGATTCGCTGTTCTCCCTCTATTCCCTACCTTTTTTCCTCCCTCCCCCCTTTTTCCTCCCTCCCTTTATCCTTCCCCCTGTTGGTTCCCTATCTCTTTCCCTGTATGACCCTCTTACCTACTTCCTCCAATTGCAATTAGACTAGTTAATTTTGAGGGTGGGGTTCCGACAGTTCTCATATGATACCACTAAGCACCCCCCCCCCTTGCGAAGAAGGATGACATATAGTTAACTCTGTCAATATAGAATTCTCTCCTCTCTCCCATGTGCCTTTTCCTGACGGAGCCCTCATGTCTCTGTTATCTTCCCTTTCCCCTCCATGGCCTCCTGCAGTACCCTCTGTTCCCTTATTAATATATACTTCCCCTTTGGTATGCGTATTATGTTATATTTTTTATGAAGTTATTATATTCCGTCTCTATTATGCAGTATATTTTCCTTTTTCAGCTGTTACTTTGTTCATTCCTTCTACGTTCTACACAATTTTGTCAGACAATGTCCGGTTGCCAGTCTGCTGGATAGTCTCTGAACTTACGGTCTCTCCATTGTATACATAGGACTGCCTTGAGTCCTTTTTTTTTTTCCCTCCGCTTTACTTCTTCTTTCCCCCTTCCTTATTTTTTTTTACCCCCGCTCCTGACAGATAGACGGATCTACTCGCCACGGCGTCCCTGAATGTACAAGGCCTTAATCTTCCTGAGAAACGGTTCTCCCTGCTTCACCTTCTATGGAAGAAGCGAGCTTCTGTAGCCTTCTTGCAAGAAACCACATTTTTGACAAGATCAAATCCCAGGACTCTCACAAACGAGACTTCTGGACGTCTTCTACAGCTGCTCCCCTGACTCTAAAACGAAAGGAGTTTCAATTATATTTGCTCGCACTGCACCTTGGGCTTATTTGGTCTGTCGCCGCAATGAAGGGGGACATTATCTCTTTGTCAAAGGTAAGATGGCAGACTCTATTTTTATGTTTGGTATGGCATATCTCCCCAACACAGGGCAGTCTCACTTCTTAGACAGCATGCTCTGGGATGTAGAGGATTTCCTGGAGGGGGTGGTTATCCTGGGGGGGGGGATCTCAACATGGCTTTGGATCCTCTGCTTGATACCTCAAATGGCTCCTCTCCTACTGTTTGTTTCCCTTCGAAAGGCCAAGGCTGCCTTACATCATTTTCAACAGGCGCCATGCCTGTTATACCCCTCTACCCCTCATTACTCACATTTTTCTCACATATATGATTCATACTCACGCATTGACTATTTATTTATATCCCACATTAAACTTTCTTTGTTGCAATCCGCTCACATTGATACCATTTCCTTCTCGGACCATGCCCTAATATCCGTGTCGCTTACCCTCCTGTCCTATCAACCACATTTTTAGAGAAGGCATCCAAATGAAAGCCTTCTACAGGACCAAACGCAGTGGCGTAAATACCGCGGTAGCAGCCATAGCGGCTGCTATGGGGCCCGCGGCTTGAGGGGGCCCGTGCCTCTAGCCGACACGCCCGCCCCATATGTCCGGTGGCGCCGCTAGCATCCGCTATGGCTGCTACAGCTGTAGTGACGCTACTACGGGGCCCGCGCCGCCGAGCCTCTAACATTTATGGGCCTCATGCCTGGGGGCGTCGCTAGCACTGGAGGGGGCCCTGGTCCTAGCGACAGCCACCCCCAACTGCAGTAATTGTACCTGCGTCTATAGCACGCAGGTACAAATACATGCATTAGCGCTGAACGGTCGGGCATGCCAGACCATTCAACACTTTACAATGACGCTGATTGGCGGGGCAAAGTTACTTGCCCCGCCAATCAGCGCCTTTCAACGACGCTAGTGGCGCGATGACGTCATCGTGCCGCTTCCGTGCCTGAAAGGCACTGATTGACGGGGCAAGTAATTCTGCCCTGCCAATCAGCGCCTTTCAGCGACGTGCCGTTCAGCTCCAGCAGACCTGCTCAGAAGAGAGAAGATCTGATTTGCCACCGGACGGTGCAGGAACGGGATCATGTGAGTATGTAAAGTTTTGGGTTTTTTTTCTAATAAAATGATGAGTGGCATTATCTACAAGGGGGTCTATATGTGGGGATGTGTGCCACTGTATACAGGGGAGGTCAATATGTGGGGATGGTGGGGCACTATCTACAGCGGGGTCTATATGTGGGGATGTGGGGCACTATATACAGGGTCTATATGTGGGGCACTATATAAAGGGGGAGCTATATGTAGAACACTATATACAGGGGTGGGCTATATGTAGAGCACTATCTATAGGGGAGCTATTTGCAGGGCACTATCTACAGGTGTGGTCTATATGTGGGACACTATATACAGCAGTGGATTACCTGTGGGGTACTATCTAAAGGGGGTTCTATATGTGGGGCACTATATACAGGGGGAGCTAAATGTGGGACACTATATACAGGAGTGGGATATATGTGAGGCACTATCTACAGAGGTGGGCTATATGTGGAGCACTATCTATAGGGGAAGCTATATGTAGGGCAATACGGTGACTCAGGGGTTAGCACTATTGCCTTGTACCTCTGGAGTCCATATGTGGGCACTATCTACAGAGGGCTGTATGTAGGGCACTATCTACAGGGGCTTCTATGTAGGGCACTATCTACAGAGGCTCTATGGGGGTCACTATCTACTGGGGGCTATGGGGGCACTTTCTACAGGAGGCACGGTGTGTGTTTGTGTGTGTTTTGTGTGTGTGTGTGTGGGACACAGTGTATGGTGCTATTATAATCAGGGACACAGTGTATGGCGCTATTATAGTTAGAGGTGCAGTGTATGACGCTTTATTATATTTAGAGGTGTTGAGAATTTTAACTTCGTTTATAGGTGCAGAAGTGCTTTAAAAGTGAGAAGTGAAGACATCTGAGCGGAAAACTGCAGAAGTGGGTCGTGGCTGGAAGAAATCCATCATAGAGGTCTGGACCGGAGGGAGAAGAAAAGAACAAGAATCTGAGTGTAAAGGATCTGCCAGGCACAACTTCTGTGTATACGCCCATAGGTAATCAGTCTGCACCTGAGTCTATGTCTCTGAGACTGACTCCATCTTCCACCACTCAGGATGGCAGGCTTAGGAGTGGCAGAGCCTATCGCAGCCTGGCCAGACGGAGCTAGCTCCCCCCCTCTGTCTATTTATATCCTGCCTTTCCTGTTCCTCCTTTGCTTGTGATTCTTCTCGTGTGGTTTCCTGGCCCAGCTACAGCTTCTATCTATTTGATCCTGCTCCATACTGACCCTGGCTTACTGACTACTCTCCTGCTCTGCGTTTGGAACCTCGTACACTCCTGTTTTGACTCGGCTCGTTCACCACTCTTGTTGCTCACGGTGTTGCCGTGGGCAACTGCCCCATTTCCCTTAGCTTTGTGTACCCTTGTCTGTTTGTTTCGTGCACTTACTGAGCGTAGGGACCGCCGCCCAGTTGTACCCCGTCGCCCAGGGCGGGTTGTTGCAAGTAGGCAGGGACAGAGTGGCGGGTAGATTAGGGCTCACTTGTCCGTTTCCCTACCCCCATCATTACACTGAGACGTCACCGGTGAGTCACTTAATGTAAATGTTTATTCTGCCTCTAATCAGCACTGTAGTCACTGTATGATCTGCAGTGAGATGATGGTGGTATAATTTTTTTGTGAAACAGCATCTCCTAGCATATCCTTACTATTGCTCGGGCCATGTTGGGAGCTGTAGTTTTACGCCGTGAAAACATATATGGCAGGGGTTGCACTAAATGGAGCTGTATTTGTTCTGGAGTTGTATATATGTACTGAGCTTGATTCTGGGGCTGTATATATGTACTGAGCTTTGTTCTGGTGTTGTATATATGTACTGAGCTTGGTTCTGGGGCTGTATATATGTACTGAGCTTTGTTCTGGTGCTGTATATATGTATGAGCTTGGTTCTGGTGCTGTATATATGTATGAGCTTGGGTATGGTGCTGTATATATGTATGAGCTTGGTTCTGGGGATGTATATATGTACTGAGCTTAGTTCTGGGGATGTATATATGTACTGAGATTTGTTACGGGCATGTATATATGTACTGAACTTGGTTCTGGTGCTGTATTCATGTACTGAGCTTGGTTCTGGAGATGTATATATGTATTGAACTTCATTCTTGTATTATATATATGTACTGAGCTTTGTTCTGGTGCTGTATATATGTACTGAGCTTTGTTCTGGTGCTGTATTTATGTACTGAGCTTGGTTCTGGGGCTGTATTTATGTACTGAGCTTGGTTCTGGGGCTGTATTTATGTACTGAGCTTGGTTCTGGGGCTGTATTTATGTACTGAGCTTGGTTCTGGGGCTGTATTTATGTACTGAGCTTGGTTCTGGGGCTGTATTTATGTACTGAGCTTGGTTCTGGGGCTGTATTTATGTACTGAGCTTGGTTCTGGGGCTGTATTTATGTACTGAGCTTGGTTCTGGGGCTGTATTTATGTACTGAGCTTGGTTCTGGGGCTGTATTTATGTACTGAGCTTGGTTCTGGGGCTGTATTTATGTACTGAGCTTGGTTCTGGCGCTGTATTTATGTACTGAGCTTGGTTCTGGGGCTGTATTTATGTACTGAGCTTGGTTCTGGGGCTGTATTTATGTACTGAGCTTGGTTCTGGGGCTGTATTTATGTACTGAGCTTGGTTCTGGGGCTGTATTTATGTACTGAGCTTGGTTCTGGGGCTGTATTTATGTACTGAGCTTGGTTCTGGGATGTACAGGGTGGGCCATTTATATGGATACACCTAAATAAAATGGGAATGGTTGGTCACATTAACTTCCTGTTTGTGGCACATTAGTATATGGGAGGGGGGAAACTTTTCAAGCTGGGTGTTGACCATGGCGGACATTTTGAAGTCGGCCATTTTGTATCCAACTTTAGTTTTTTCAATGGGAAGAGGGTCATGTGACACATCAAACTTATCGAGAATTTTACAAGAAAAACAATGGTGTGCTTGGTTTTAACGTTACTTTATTCTTTCATGAGTTATTTACAAGTTTCTGACCACTTATAAAATGTGTTCAAAGTGCTGCCCATTGTGTTGGATTGTCAATGCAACCCTCTTCTCCCACTCTTCACACACTGATAGCAACACCACAGAAGAAATGCCTCCCGATCTGACGCCCTTAGACTTTTATCTTTGGGGTCATCTGAAGGCAATTGTCTATGCTGTGAAGATACGAGATGTGCAGCAACTGAAACTACAAATACTGGAAGCCTGTGCTAGTATTTCTTCTGCGGTGTTGCTATCAGTGTGTGAAGAGTGGGAGAAGAGGGTTGCATTGACAATCCAACACAATGGGCAGCACTTTGAACACATTTTATAAGTTGTCAGAAACTTGTAAATAACTAATGAAAGAATAAAGTAACGTTAAAACCAAGCACACCATTGTTTTTCTTGTGAAATTCTCGATAAGTTTGAGGTGTCACATGACCCTCTTCCCATTGAAAAAACTAAAGTTGGATACAAAATGGCCGACTTCAAAATGGCAACACCCAGCTTGAAAAGTTTCCCCCCTCCCATATACTAATGTGCCACAAACAGGAAGTTAATATCACCAACCATTCCCATTTTATTTAGGTGTATCCATATAAATGGCCCACCCTGTATATATGTACTGAGCTTGGTTCTAGTATTGTATATATGTACTAAGCTTGGTTCTGGGGAAGTATATATGTACTGAGCTTGGTTCTAGTGCTGTATTTATGTACTGAGCTTGGTTGTGGGACTGTATATATGTAGTGGGCTCTGTTCTGGTGCTGTATTTATGCACGGAGCTTGGTTCTGGTGCTGTATTTATGCACTGAGCTTTGTTCTGGTGCTGTATTTATGTACTGAGCTAGGTTCTGGGGATGTATATATGTATTGAGCTTGGTTCTGGAGCCGTATATATGTCAGAGCTTGGTTCTGGAGATGTAATTATATAGAATATAATTATAATAACAAAATTGCAGGGCAGATTCAATTCATTGTATATTTCATGGGAACCTGTCTGGTAGTTTTAACCCCTTGAACCGCCACCATGCGGTAATACATGACCTAACAATATTTCAAAATGTATGTTTTTTTCAGATGCAGCAAGATCTTTAAAATCCACGTTTAAAACGGTGCACGCTATATGCTAATTACTCATTAAAGGATCATGGGGCGGTGCCGCTATCCTGAAGAGTCACATAGTCCTGCCTCCAAACCCAACTTTCCAAGTTTTATTGACATCCCCCTGGCTGATACAACTTTCTGGGATGCGCCATTGCCTTGTGGCACTATACACAAGGGGGGCTGTTTGTCACTATACACAAGGGGGAGCTGTGTGACACTATACACATGGGGGAGCTGTGTGGCACTATACACAAGGGGGAGCTGTGTGGCACTATTCACAAGGGGAAACTGTGTGGCACTATACACAAGGGGAATCTGAGTGCCACTATACACAAGGGGGAGCTGTGTGGCACTACTAAGGGGGGGCTGTGTGGCACTATCTACTAAGGGGGGCTGTATGGCACTATTTACAAGGGGAGGGCTGTGGCTCTATCTACAGGGGGCTGTGTGTGGCGCAATCTACCGGCGTCTGTGTGTCCCACTATCTACTAAGGGGGGTTGTATGGCACTATATACAAGGGAGGGGGGCTGTGTGGCACTATATACAGTGGGTGCTGTATAGCACTATATACAGTGGGGCTTTTTAGCGATATCTACAGGGGGCTGTATGGCACTATCTACAAGGGGGAAGTGGGGGGCGCTATCTACAAGCTGGGTGTGACACTGTCTATAGGCGGGGCTGTATAGCACTGTCTACAGGGGGGCTGTATGGCACATTCTACAGGGGGTACTATCTATAAGGGGGGCTGCTTGTGGCACCTGGGGGGCCCAGTCAAGTGTTTGCAATGGGGCCCATTCTTTCCTAGTTACGCCCCTGACCAAACTGTATTCGCACAGATCTCCAGGAGTTCTTTTCCAGTAACACAACACAGGATGTCTCCTCTCCAATAGTTTGGGAAACACATAAATGCTTTATTCAAGGAACATTCATTAAACACGGCGCTCGGCTCAAACGACTGAAAAAGTGAATGTACCCTGGAGAAAGCTGAAACGGTCCCTCGCACTTCAGACTAAAACTGAACTCTGCCAACTTCGGGAACAGCTTAAAAACTTGTCCTTTTCTCATGCGAAAGCCTGTCTGGCCAAATGCTGCCGTCACTTTTTTGAATTTGGGAACAAGCCGGGGAAGACCTTGGCTAGTGCCCTGCGCCTACATAGGGTGCGTCCGTTTATTCCCCATATTTCTGATGAACACGGCCACAAACATACACTTTCTTCCCACATAGCAGACACCTTCCAAGCCTATTACTCCACACTTTATAATATTAATTCCCCCCACTTCACCTACAGGCCCTTACTGATCGTCAAACCTTCATAGACAACTATTTACAACATGCAGGCCTTCCCATTCTCCCCCAGGAATCTATTTTGGTTCTTAAGGACCTTGTCACACTTCCTGAACTCGAGTTCGCTATTAAAGAATCCCGTACGGGCAAAGCCCCAGACCCGGATGGTCTCACGTTGAAATACTTCAACACATTCCTACCTGACCTTCAAACTAATTTTTTCTCTGCCTACAACTCCCTCGCCGCAAGTACCACCCTCCCTCCAGACGCTCTCAGGGCCCACATTTCAGTTATCCCCAAAGACGGTAAAGATCTATCTCAATGCTCGAATTATAGACCCATCTCTCTCCTGAACGTGGACCTTCAATTTTTTGCTAAAACCCTCTCTACCCGCCTTACCCCCCTGCTACAGCACATTATCCATCAAGACCAGGTTGGATTCATGCCCTCCAAAGAAGCTAGAGGCAATACTACTAGGGCCATTAACATCCTACATTACATCTCCACCTCCCCTAACCCGGCTGTCTTCCTATCCACTGATGCCGAAAAGGCCTTTGATCGAGTTGATTGGGAATTTCTTACCCAGACCTTGAAACACTTAGGACTTGGATCCAACATACTCCGATGGATCGGATGTCTCTATTCACACCCCTCTGCGGCAGTTAATATTAATGGTGTACTATCTGATGATTTCCCTATCACGAACGGTACCCGTCAGGGTTGTCCCCTCTCATTTTTATCCCCACGTTAGAACCTCTCCTTAGACTTATTCGCCAGAATGCTGATATTGCCGGCGTCCAAGTTGGTGACACTAACCATAAAATTTTTCCTATCTAAACCGTTACTCTCTCCCTAACCTTATCTATGAACTCTCTCAATACGCGCCCCTATCTAACTACAAAATTAACCTCCAGAAATCAAAAGCCCTCAATATTTATCTAACTCAGATGGCCCTTGCATCCTTATCATCATCCTTCCCATTCAAATTGTCTCCATCTACATTACAATACCTGGGGGTTCAATTTACCCTGCACACGTCAGGACTTTATGAAGCAAACTTTCCTTGCCTATTATCCTCGGTTAAAAAAGATCTAGACAAGGTGGAATCAAGGTACCTTTACATGGTTTGGTCGTTGCTCAATACTGAAGATGAATGTTGTCCCTAGGATACTTTATCTGTTATAGGCCATTCCCATCCATATTCTTCGCTCTTTCTTCAACGTATTTGCCACCCTCTTCACCAAATTTGTATGGAATAATAAACCAGCTAGAATCTCAAAGTCGTTACTATATAGACCTAAACGAAATGGAGGACTTGGTTTACCTTATGTTTATGCCTACTACAGAGCCACTCATCTCAATAGGTTGGTAGACTGGCAAACTAAGGGTCCTATTGGAGTCTCATTTTTGTTCCTCGCCTCATCAGATTCTACCCTGGTTACCCAACTTCTCATTACCCTCTCCACCATTTCTTCCACCTTGGCAATAATCAAAAAGTCTACTGAGGACCAACTTATACCCTATCCTTCTCCTTTGCTCCCGATATTGGGCCATCCCTCTTTCACACCGAGCTTGTCGGACTCCGTGTTTCAGAGTTGGGTGTCCTGTGGCCGATATCGGGCCACTCATTTTCTGACAGGAGACTCCTGGCCCTCGCTGGAGTCTCTTAGTTCTACTTCTGACCCGTGTCCACTGGGATTCTGAAGAACAAACCAACTCTATAATTTCCTTATCTCCTTTCCATCCCCATCTTCCGTTTCCCATTCCAAAACACCATAGGAAACCCTTTGCGCTGCTAAGGGACCAGTACGACATGCCTTGTCCTCTATTTATGCTATGTTGGCATCTCCCCTGACGCAACCTCAACCTCCCTTCGTGCGCAAATAGGAACATGATTTGAACCTGTCTTTTTCTGACTCTCAGTTAACGAGATCTAACGCATGGGTCGTCTATCTCTAGTCGCAACTAAGAAGCGGGATACAATTTTTTATCTCGATGGTACTTTGTTCTGTCTAGACTTCATGTCATGTCTCCTCGCACTGTTGGCGATGCCAGTCTGCTGAGGGTTTCCCCCTACACACTTTTTGGGACTGCCCAGTGTTGTTCCCTTTCTGGCAGGAAGTATGGAGAGTAACCTCCTCTTTTTCTGATTACACCATACCTTTCACTCCAGCCTTCTTCCTTCTTCATCTGAGCGATATTCCCTTTGTACTAAAGGTCTATTCTTAAACACTTGGTTAACAGTGCCCATGCTTGTATACCTGCTCTGTGGAAGTGCACGGAACCTCCCTCTCTTCGGCTCTGGTTCCTCAAGATAGAGGAAATTAAACACAAGTAGGACCTCACTTCTCGGGTTGACAAATCGACATGACATCTTTTCTAATACCTGGTACCATTGGATTGTTTATCAAGGCACCTCGGAATATAAGTTCATCATGGCCACCTGAGGTAGAGATATGAAGCGTCCTGTGATGTGGTGTAGCTCCATGTGTCTACAGTGGTGGAACCTTCTCCCCTCCCCCACCCCTCCTTTTTTTTTTTCTCCCGTCTCTCTCTCCCCTCTTCCGTTCTCCTTTCCTTCTCTCTTCTGATGTTGATTTACCGAACTATATTTGTTTTCGGATGCAATATATTGGGCCTGCGTACCCTTTCCCCAACATATGTTTTATTTTTGTACCCCCCATGTGAGATTTTCCACAACACCTTTTCTCTTTTTGTATTTCCAACCTCTTACACTTTTGAATTTGTATAATTGTTAAATAAAGAATTTACAAAAATAAATAAATAGGACGCCTCCGTTACAACAAGTCAGTTCAAAAAATTTCTTCCCTCCTAGATATTTCACCATCAACTTTGAATGATATTATTGTAAATTGGAAGGGTTTAGGAACCACAGTGACTCAGCCACGAAGTGGAGACCACGTAAAGTTACAGAGCGGGGTCACCGAGTGCTGAAGTGCACAAAAGTCACCAACGCTCTGTTGACTCAATAACTGCAGAGCTCCAAACCTCATCTGGCAATAACATCAGCACAAAAACTGGGAGTTCATGATATGGGTTTCCATGGCCGAGCAACCGCATGCAAGACTTACATCACCAAGCACAATGCCATGCATCGGATGGAGTTGTGTAAAGCACGTCGACCATCTTTGGAGTGATGAATCACACTTCTCTGTCTGGCAGTCTGAATGACGAGTCTGGATTTGGTGATTGCCAGGAGAACGTTACCCGCCTGACTACATTGTGCCAACTGTAAAGTTTGGTGGAGGGGGCATAATGCTACGGGGTTGTTTTTCAGGGGTTGGTCTAGGTCCCTTAGTTGCAGTGATGGGAAATCCTAATGCTTCGGCATAACAAGACATTTTGGACAATTGTAGCTTACAACTTTGTGGGAACCGTTTAGGGTTCGGCCCTTTTCTGTTCCAGCATGACTGTGCCCCAGTGCACAAAGCAAAGTCCATAAAGACATGGTTGGGGGAGTTTGGTGTGGAAGAACTTGACTGACCCGCACAGAGCCCTGAACTCAACCTCATCCAACACCTTTGGGTTGAAATAGATCAGAGATTGTGAGCCAGGCCTACTCCCCCAACATCAGTGTCTGATCTCACAAATGCTCTTCTGGATGAACATACAAAAATTCCCACAGACACACTCCAAAGTCTTGTAGAAAGCCTTCCCAGAAGAGTGGAAACTGTTTTACCTGCAAAGGGGAACCAACTCTATATTAATATCTAGAGATTTACAATGGGATGTCATAAAAGCATAACATATAGGTGTCCCAATACTTTTGTTCATATACCGTAGTGTGCGTGTGTGTGTGTATATATATATATATATATATATATATATATATACATATATATATACACACACACACACACACTACAGTTCAAAAGTTTAGGTTCACTTAGAAATGTCCTTATTTTTTAAAGAAAAGCACAGTTTTTTTCAATGAAGATAACATTAAATTAACCAGAAATACACTCTGTACATTGTTAATGTGGTAAATGACTATTCTAGCTGCAAACATCTGGTTTTTAATGCAATATCTACATAGGTGTATAGAGGCCCATTTCCAGCAACCATCACTACAGTGTTCTAGTGGTACAATGTGTTTGCTAACTGTGTTAGAAGGCTAATGGATGATTAGAAAACACTTGAAAACCCTTGTGCAATTATGTTAGCACCGCTGTAAACACTTTTGCTGTTTAGAGGAGCTATAAAACTGACCTTCCTTTGAGCTAGTTGAGAATCTGGAGCATTACATTTGTGGGTTCGATTAAACTCTCAAAATGGCTAGAAAAAGCTTTCATGTGAAACTCGACAGTCTATTCTTGTTCTTAGAAATGAAGGCTATTTATTCCAAGCGAGAAATTGCCAAGAAATTGAAGATTTCCTACAACGGTGTGTACTACTCCTTTCAGAGGACAGCACACCAGGCTCTAACCAGAGTAGAAAGAGAAGTGGGAGGCCCCGCTGCACAACTGAGCAACAAGACAAGTACATTAGAGTCTCTAGTTTGATAAATAGACGCCTCACAGGTCCTCAACTGGCAGCTTCATTAAATAGTACCCACAAAACGCCAGTGTCAACGTCTACAGTGAAGAGGCGACTCCGGGATGCTGGCCTTCAGGGCAGAGTGGCAAAGAAAAAGCCATATCTGAGACTGGCTAATAAAAGGAAAAGATTAATATGGGCAAAAGCACACAGACATTGGACAGAGGAAGATTGGAAAAAAGTGTTATGGACAGACGAATCGAAGTTTGAGGTGTTTGGATCACACAGAAGAACATTTGTGAGACGCAGAACAACTGAAAAGATGCTGGAAGAGTGCCTGACGCCATCTGTCAAGCATGGTGGAGGTAATGTGATGGTCTGGGGTTGCTTTGGTGCTGGTAAAGTGGGAGATTTGTACAAGGTAAAAGGGATTTTGAATAAGGAAGGCTATCACTCCATTTTGCAATGTCATGCCATACCCTGTGGACAGCGCTTGATTGGAACCAATTTCATCCTACAACAGGACAATGACCCAAAGCACACCTCCAAATTATGCAAGAACTATTTAGGGAAGAAGCAGGCAGCTGGTATTCTATTTGTAATGGAGTGGCCAGCGCAGTCACCAGATCTCAACCCCATAGAGCTGTTGTGGGAGCAGCTTGACCATATGGTACGCAAGAAGTGCCCATCAAGCCAATCCAACTTGTGGGAGGAGCTTCTGGAAGCATGGGGTGAAATCTCTCCCGATTACCTCAGCAAATTAACAGCTAGAATGCCAAAGGTCTGCAATGCTGTAATTGCTGCAAATGGAGCATTCTTTGACGAAAGCAAAGTTTGAAAGAGAAAATTATTATTTCAAATAAAAATCATTATTTCTAACCTTGTCAATGTCTTGACTATATTTTCTAGTCATTTTGCAACTCATTTGATAACTATAAGTGTGAGTTTTCATGGAAAACACAAAATTGTCTGGGTGACCCCAAACTTTTGAACGGTAGTGTATATATATATATATATATATATATATATATATATATATATATATATTACATACATATATATACACACTCCTCAAAATTGCAAGACCAAGAAGGGCAAGCTGTAAGGCTATGCAAAACGAGGGAGTAGCAGGTGTCGCTAAGAGCTGCAAATGATAACATTTTCAAGCACCTAGCTCCAATCTGTGGCATCTATGGTGCATAAAAGCCAGATTTGAAGCATTGTTTTTTTTAGCCACATGGAACATCAAACATCGGATCAAGTGGTGTAGGATGATTGTGGGATGCCCTATTTATGAATATATACTGTATATATATATATATATATATATATATATATATATATATATGTGTGTATATATAATATGTATGTGTATATATAATACATATAATGTCTCATGAGCCAGGGCTGTAGAAACACAGCCCTGATCATGAGTACGGTTGTCAGCAATTAGCATTGCCCTGCTTTGTTTGGAAACCATGGAGACAGGAGATAGTTTGATCCATTTGAAATCTCCCGCATGCACGGACGGTCTTGCGCACACGCGCGGGATTACGCACGGGCGCTCATGAGTCGGCTGGTAATACATTATCACGATGCCGACCCATGCTAGCCGGTGGCGAGCGCCACTCGTCCCCCGCTGCGAGCGTACCGGCAGGATTAAATAGCCCTGCGTCGGTGCGCTCAGCAGCTGAAGCTAGCTGGGGCTAGCAGGAAATTACCTCACCACTCCACCAACGAGTAGCAGCTGAGACCTGCCTGCCTCCCACACCTGCCTCCCAATCAATGTCAGTTCACCTGTCCTGACACACACACTCACACACACACGCACACACTAAAACAAACACACACACACACACACACACTAAACAAATCAATTACCAGCCTATTTTAGACCTTAATGACTAAGCCATTTTTTACGTTTTTCAATCGTCTCATTCTAAGAGACCTTTCTATTTTTGCGTCGACATGGCTGTATAAGGTCATGTTTTTTGCGGGACAAGTAATTTTTGTAATTTTTAATAGCACCATTTTGGGGTACATAGAATTTATTGATTAAGTTTTATTAACTTTTTTTTGGGGGGGGGAATAGAAAAAAAACAGCAATTTTGCCACACTTTTTTGCGTCCTAAATTTTCGCCGTTTACCGTGTGGTATAAATAACACAAAAACTTTATTCAGTTGCGATTGCAATGATACCCAATTTGTATAGTTTTTGTATGTTTTACTACTTTTACACAGTGAAAACACTTTTTTTTCAAAATTATTTATTTTTGTGTCTCCATATTTGAAGAGCCGTAACGTTTTTATTTTTCGCCGATGCAATTGTAGGAGGGCTTTTTTTTTGCGGGACGACTTGTAGTTTTTATCGGCACCATTTTGGAGTAGATGCAACTTTTTCATCACTTTTTATCACTGTTTTTTTAAGGCTGGATTCAAAGAAAACAGCAATTTTTGCATGGTTTTTTATTTTATTTTTTACGACGTTCACCGTGCGGGTCAAAGGATGTAATAAGTTTATAGTCGGGGTCGTTACGGACGCGGCAATATCAAATATGTGTAACTTTATACTTTATTTTGTTTGTTACTAATAAAGCAGTTTGTAAGGGGGAAAAATGGTTTTTTCATTTTTATTTTTTTTCACTTTTTATTAAACTTTTTACTAATCCCACTAGGTGACTTCACTATGCGATTATCCGATCGCATTTATAATACACTGCAATACTTCTGCAATACTAAAACTGACAGGCCAGAGGCATGATCTAGCAGGTATTCGCTACAGGCAGACCTGGGGGCCTTTATTAGGCCCCCGGCTGCCATCGGAGACACTGACACTCGGCGATCTTATCGCCGGGTGTCAGTGGGATGAGAGGGAGCTCCCTCCGGTCGAGCAGGGACGCCCCCAGCCCTCAGCTACCTCTGGTAGCTGAGAGCAGGGATATTTGACAGCTCCCTGCTCTGTTTATTTATTCCGATGCAGCGACGTAAAAAGTCTATTGCATCGGAATAAAGCCCGTTAGTGGCCGACGTAAAAACACTATGGGGCGGTCACTAACGGGTTAATGGATCTGGTTAGACACATTATGCCAGCACTTTCACCCAGCCCTATATACCGCTATCATTGTCTGTGACTGTCATTGTGCTTCATCAGTGAGATCTTTTGTGTGTTTATTGAATTATAGACAATGATGTAAAATATTAATTGTCAAGTGTGGCTCTGGGCCTGACATTACCAGTATTACTCAGTTAATGCCCTGACTGACGGCAGCCGTCCTATTATTTACCACTTGAGTAAAATCACTGTATCTGTGAATAGTGTAAGCCGGTCATTACAATACAACGTCCTTCAAAGCACATAAGATTACTTCTGTAATGGTAAAATTATAAACTAGTGAAAATATATCCAAAAAAATTTAAAGTCATATTTCAGGAGTTATTACAAGGGATCTGGATTAAATAAATACATGTTTAAGGACTTTTTTCCAGTGGCGTAGCTATAGGGGTCGCAGCGTTCACAATTGCGACCGGGCCCCGAAGCCACGGGGCCCACGGTCCCCCGCACCACATCAATAAAAAGTTACTATAGTAACTTGGGCCACGGGCCCCTGATACTATAGTAACAGACTGTACTTACCTTCCTGGTTCCGGATTGCAGCGGAGGTCCTGACGTCAAGCGCTGTGCGCAGCGCATGACGTCACAGCGCTATGCGCCGCGCACAACATCGAGAGGACAGGACCTCCGCCGTGGCTGAAGAGGAAGGTAAGATTAGTAGCCCTGACTGCTAAAGCTGACTGGCGGGGTCCGACTCCCGGGACCCGCCAATCAGCTGTTTTGAAGGGGCCACAGCACTCGTACGAGAGCTGCTTCCCCTTCATTCCGGTCACTTCATTCTGGTCACACTGTGAATCGGTGTCGGCGATTCGCAGTGTGAGCGAGTAAGTGAAATGAAGTGGAAGCAGCGCTCGTACGAGTGCTGCGGCCCCTTCAAAACAGCTAATTGGCGGGTCCCGGGAGACGGACCCTGACACATCAGCTTTTGATGGCCTATCCTGAGGATAGGCCATCAATATTTAGAGACTGGACAACCCCTTTAAGCCTACGATTTAGCAGGCTTAGAGGGCCCATGAGACAGGATCACAGATTGTGTGATGCTGTCTGCTGGGCCCTGTATCTAAGCCAATCACATGGTAGGCTTAGATAGATGGCCCATGTGTTATCCTGTCTGATGGGCCCTCTATTTAAGCCTACCACACTGTAGGTTTAGATACAGGGCCCCAGCACACAGTAATCTTATACTGTATAAGATTACTGTCTGCTGGACTCTGTATCTAAGCCTACCTTGTCGTAGGCTTAGATACAGGATCCCACAGACCGTATCACACATGGGCCCTGTATCTAAGCCTAACACATGTGTTACTAATCGTTTTTTTTTTGTGTGTTTTCTTACAGGTTCGGTCGTTGGACTACGTCGGATTCCAGGACTACTTCGATGACGTTTTTTTTTTTTTATCAATAAAATGGTTAATGAGGGTTGTGTGTTTTTTTTTTTTATTTCAATAAAATATTTTTTCTATGTCTGTGTTTTTTTTTAAAACTATATTACTACCGACTTAGTAATGGCCGCCGGCTGATTGACAGCGTCCATTGCTAAGGCGGGGCTTAGTGTTAGCCGGTGCAGAGGCTAACACTAACCCCCTTTATTACCCCGGTACCCACCGCCACCAGGGGAGCTGGGAATAGCCGGGTACCATCCAGTACTTGACCATCTGTAGTGATGGTTGGCCACTGGGGCGGCCGCAGGCCGGTATTATCAAAAGGGGAAAGGCCAAAAACAGTGGCCTTTCCCACCCTGGTGATGCTAAGCTGCTGCTGCTTTATTGTATCTGGCTGGTTATGAAAATGGGGGCGACCCCAGGTCATTTAAAAAATAATTGGAAAGAACGATGTGGGGTCCCCCCTCCCAATTTTCATAACCAGCCAGATACAACACAGCAGCAGCAGGCAGCATTACCAGGGTGGTAGGTCCCACTGTTTTTGGCCTTCCCCAGCCTAATACTACCAGCCTGCGGCCGCCCCGCTGCTTGCCCGTCACTACAGATGGTCGGGTACTGGTTCGTACCCGGCTCTTCCCAGTACCCCTGGTGGTGGGTACCGGGCTAATAATGGGGGTTAGTGTTGGCCTTTGCACCAGCTAACTTTAAGCCCCGCCTTAGTAATGGAGGTTGTCAATCTGCCAGCGGCCATTACTAAGGCGGTGATAATAAAGTTTAAAAAGATACAAGCACATAGAAAAAATATTTTATTGAAATAAAAAAACACAACCCCCATTAACCATTTTATTGACAATAAAAAAACGCTGTCATTGAAGTCCTCGAATCCGAAGTCCAACAACCGAACCTGTAAAAAAAACACAAACACACAAAAATAATCCGTAACACATAAAGAAGCAAAATTATTATTATTACCTTTCCTGGGTCCAGCGCTGGAGCTGCAATGTCAGCGAGCGGAGTCCTGTATCTAATCCAATCATGTGTGATACTGTCTGCTGGGCCCTATATCTAATCCAATCATGTGCTATACTGTCTGCTGAGCCATTGTATCTAATCCTATTATGTGTGATACTGTCTGCTGAGCGATTGTATCTAATCCTATCATGTGTGATACTGTCTGCTGAGCCATTGTATCTAATCCTATCATGTGTGATACTGTCTGCTGAGCCACTGTATCTAATCCTATCTATAGTTGATAGGGTCGTAGTGCTATAGATATGCTATGCTGTCTCATATACACACATAAATTTTTTTTGTGGGAGGACACATATGTATTGGGGCTATTTCCCCTGACATTTTAAGACCTTAGTGATGCCCCTGGCTGCTAGTGCTGCATTGTTGGATCACAGCGATGCAGCTGAAAGCTGCGGACCGTCGGCCATGAGAAGTTTGCGGGGGGGGGGGGCCCAATAAGAACTTTTGCATCGGGGCCCATGAGCCTTTAGCTACGCCCCTGCTTTTTTCCCATGCTTTGGGGCTCTGCTGTGTTCTGCAGACATTGTAATAGGAAATATCTAGGTATTGTCCTGTCTGGACCTTCTTGCTCCATGACTTCACCATAGAACTACATTTCTCTGCATTTCTTGGTGTGGAGGAGGTTTATAAGACAAAAAATATGCTTGGAAAAATTTCAGGCTTGAAAAAACGCCACTGACCCCCCAAAAAAGTTAAAAATAAAAAAATGGCACATTTGGATGGTCTTTTAAATTTCCCCATTGACTTCAATCTAAAATCTGGCCGCAGCGTAGTTTTGCCGCAAAAAAAACCCACTACAATTTTTTCTTAAAAATGCTGCGTGTGAATCAACCCTAAAGGAGCTAAAATACCTTTTAACCCACCACATCTAGTCATTTAAAAAAAACGAACAACCACTTCTTTTCTCTCAACCGCGCTTAGCTATAACTGCATTAAAACAAATCACAGCAAAGAAGGACATATTTACTCAAAAAAACACAGAAAGAGGCTATACTTAGTAATACAAGGGCAGGTTCAAACACCAATTCCCAGCAGGATGCAGACGAGCCACAAATGCTACATAGAGGAAGAGTTCTCATGTGCAAAATACTGATATCCACTTTCACACATACTATTCATGAGAGAGGTGGCTGCTTAGTATTATCTTTGCACACAGATGAGTGCCAGTCACACCGTTATGTGTATCACTGAGCAGCCACCACCCTCATGAATAGTAGGTGTGAGAGTGACCGTTTATCAGTATTTTGCACCTGTGGGATCTCATCTTATATAGCATTGTGGCTTGTCGGCATCCTGCTGGGAACTGGTTTTTGAACCTGCCCTTGTATTAGTAAGTATGGCTTCATTCTATGTTTTTTTTAGCCATAGCTTCGGCCCACTCCGCTGCTCTCATTCACGCTTTGTGGGCTCTGCTTTTCTCTAACTCTCTTTGTGCCTACCTGAGCAGCTAAGACCACCCCTCAAGACCATACCATAAAATACCAGTGTTAAGAGTAGTGAGTAAACAAATCAATGGGTACCTTTAAAGGATGAACAGAGGGGAGAAGAATATGATGTATAGGCGTCTACCAGACGCTCCAATGTGAGTAGGAGAGCGAGGCAGCGCCTGCGTTTAAATATGATGAAAGGGGAAGGTGGAAAACACCAGAGGGAGGCAGCGGAGGCTGCACTCCCTTCCGGAGTTTGGTCGGATGTAATGACGTTAAGCGTGTTTTTCAGAGTGATGTCAGCGTGGTGACGTACTGGAGGCAAACAGCAGCCAAGTCTAGAAGGGCATGTGTGTAGATGTCACGATGCACGTGACATGTTGTCAGGCAGAGTTATGTAGAGTAGGGAAAAATGTCATGCAGAGTAGATCTGAGCGGAATGAAGAAGAGAAAAGGGGTGAGAAGGGAAGGAGTACATAATGTCTATGTGTAAGCAGGTAGATATAGACTAAAGGATATATTCAGAGTATGAAAGTAGGAAAGAATGAGAGAAAGGAGAAGATGAATAATTAGATGGAAAGCAGATGAATATGTCAATGTATGAATTAATGCGTGACATAATGAAGTGGATATAGAAAAAAAAGAGTAGAGAAATGAAAAGTAAAAAATAATAAATATAAAAATAGATAAATATATAAATAGATATGAAATGAATAAAATGGAGGGGGAAATGGCATTAGGAGAAAAAGGTGTCGTGTAGAGGAAAAAGGATGGAAAGAGAGGGAGCATCCCACGAGGGGTATGAAGAAAGAAGGGGGATTTTAGAGAATTAAATAATGTATAAAATTAAATTAAGTATAATCAATGAATATTGATGAGTGAGAAGAAAGGAGGTAGCAGAAGCATGGATGAAAAGGAAACAACGAAAGTGTTAGCCGGTTTTATGGTACCTGTATCTGGTTGAGTGCAGAAGAACATAACTCTACAAGAAATGGAAGATAATATGTAATATACATATTGACAAAACATTGTAACCGATAAGAAAAGTCTGTTGAGGGAATAAGTAAAGAAATGTCCCAACTAGAGCAAGAAAATGTGCTCATGTCAGCAAATCAAAATCCCTGTTGAGTTTATAGGGTCGTAGTGCTATAGATATGCTATGCTGTCCCCTATACACACACACTTTTTTTGGGGCGGACACATATGTATTAGGGCTACTTTCCCTGACATTCTAAGTCCTTAGTGACGCCCCTGGCTGCTAGTGCTGCATTGTTGGGTCACTTAGGAGACCCAGCGATGCAGCTTAAAGCTGCGGACCGTCGGCCATGAGAAGTTTGCGTGGGGGGGCCCAATAAGAACTTTTGCATCGGGGCCCATGAGCCTTTAGCTACGCCCCTGGGTGCTATGTAAGTACAAAGCCTGTGTCATGTTAACTGTTTATATAGATCGCAAAGTCCGGTGCTGAATCATGCACAGTGGACGTACGACTGGTGTCTGCTATGAAGCCAGGTCTCTTCACCGGGCAGTAAAATAAGGCCCAGCAGAGCAGTGGAGAGGCCCCACTGAACAGTGATAGGATGCACCGCAATCACAAGTGTCGTCCGTGTTTGGACCTGCATAGGAACAAGCAGATGACGTACCTCGCGACAGATGATAGCTAGCTCACTGCCCGCACTATTGTGAGAAGGTGGCCAGAAAACAGTTGGGAGAAAAACGGAAGAACTCTGGTAAGAGATTACCTAAATGCAGTCAACCATGCTCCACGGAACCTGCGTGCAGTGGACGTGGAGAACGGTGAATGCATGTGCCAGTGAGTTTAAATAACCCACAAACATAGTTATAGGTGTATGACTATAATAGTATGGTCATCATTCATTTGCATAGGAACAAGTAGATGACGTGCCTCGCGACAGGTAACAGCTGGCTCACCGCCCACACTGTTGAGGAGGCCAGAAACCGTAAGAGAAAGACAGGATCAGACTCTAGTAAGAAATGACCTAGATGCCGTCAACCATGCTCCACGGAACCTGTGTGCAGAGGACGTGGAGAACGGTGAGTGCATGTGCCAGTGAGTTTAAATAAACATGGCTATAGGAATATAACTATAATAGTGTGGTCATCATTCATGTTACCCTGATAAATGGGTTAAAGAAGACTCTGTGAGGTATACATTGGAAAATTAAAAGTTGTTACCAAACACCCGACGCGCGTTTTGCCGGAAGTTCCGGCTTCTTCCAGGGGTGGCAACCACTATATGGGCTGCATTCATATAGGTGTAAGTTTTGATTGACAGGTCAATATGCCAATCACGAAAAAATTTGCCAATTACATCGTATCTGTAATGTCGGGGTAGGGAGACAGACAGGTGAGCCCTAATCTACCTGCCACTCAGTCCCTGCCTACTTGCAACAACCCGCCCTAGGCGACGGGGTACAACTGGGCGACGGTCCCTACACTCAATAGGTGCACGACAGACAAACAGACAAGGGTACAAAGAAGCCAGGGAAATGGGGAAGCTGCCCACGGGGACACCGTGAGCAACAAGCGAAGTGAACGAGCCGAGTCAAACCAGGAGATGAGCGAGGTACAAAAACGCAGAGCAGAAGAGTGGTCAGTAAAGCCAAGGTCATTCACAAGCAGAGGATCAGTAGTTCAAGAAGCTGCAGCAGGGCCAGGAAACCAGCATAGAAGAATCACAAGCAAAGGAGGAACAGTAAAGGCAGGTATAAATAGACAGAGGGCGGGAGCTAGCTCCGTCTGGCCAGGCTGTGATAGGCTCTCCCACTCCTAAGCCTGCCATCCTGGGTGGTGGAAGATGGAGTCAGTCTCACAGACATAGAAGCAGGTGCAGACTGATTAACTATGGGCGTCGACACAGAAGTTGTGTCTGGCAGATCCTTTACAGTATCAGTGTGTACAGCTGGGAAGCTGAGTGATTGACAGGGTTTCCAGCTAATCAGAGGAAATTCTGTTGGCAAGACTGGACCTGTGCATATGGACCATGTTATATACGATTTGTTTACACAATCACAAATACATACATATACTCAAAATTAAATGTTATATTATAATCACCATGCTGGTTAGTTCACAAAATTGGTTATTTAAATGTTATGATGCAGCAAGCTACCTTTTAGGCTATATCACAATGAAATTGATATGGAAAAAATAGTTCAATAGATTTATTATGTGATATTTGAAGATTGGATAAATAAATCATTTATGGAGATTTGTGAGTAGCGAGATAAAATAATTACAAAAAAGCAACCAAAGTTAAAACTTGCATTTAGACCGTATGGATTGACGGAGTTCATGCGGAAAATCCACTGGCTGCCTCTTCTCAGGAGTGCCTCATCCAGACTACCACCCCTAATTCCCAGACACATCTTGCAGAAACCCCAACCTCTAAGAGTGGTCCAGTCCAAATTATGTCTCTTCTTAAATTGTCTGGCGGTAGGGGTAAAGGGTTTATTGGGAACTTTGCGGTCATGCTCATTTCTGTCTAAGTTGATAATGGATCCTATATGTTCCCTAATACGAACCCTGAGTTCCCTTGTAGTCTTACCCACATACTTTAAGCCACATGGACATTCCAGACAATATGACACCCTTGGTTGTGCATCTGATGTGATCTCTGATGGTAAAGATTTTTCCAAAGCCATCAGTAAATTCTTTTGTACTGTGCAGAACTCTGCATACATTTTGCATGAAAAGAAACCTGGGGTCAACGTATGTTTACTAATGTCATTGCGAGAGAAATGGCTGGAGACTAGTAGGTCAGATATGGTTTTCCCTTTGCGGTAGCCGGTTGGAATCTTATCACCTAGAATTTTAATGAGATCTGGATCTGTTCCATTCTGCATTAAAGTTTGTTATAAACCTAGGTTGACTTGGGAATGGTTCGGCTCTGATGATGGAACTTGGTTAGTTGTGTCCATGTTTTTATTTTTCTTTGGAATGAGCAAAGTCTC
This sequence comes from Rhinoderma darwinii, assembly GCF_050947455.1. Taxonomy (NCBI): domain Eukaryota; kingdom Metazoa; phylum Chordata; class Amphibia; order Anura; family Rhinodermatidae; genus Rhinoderma; species Rhinoderma darwinii. The sequence goes on along the minus strand of NC_134687.1, from coordinate 46,871,318 downwards.
TCTATCAGTTCTAAGGGCTGCATTATATGCTTCCTTGATATTTCTATTAGAGTAATTTCTATCTTGGAGTCTAAGTTTAAATTCTGCTGCTCTCTGTTTGAAAATAGGTCATGTAGAGCAGTTGCGTCTCAAGCGCAGAAATTCTCCCTTAGGGATTGCTCTTATAGTATTTTTTGAATGTGCACTATTAGCAGCTAGTAGACTCTTTGTAGAGATCTCCTGTCTAAACAGATCTGTGTGTATGTCTCCCTTCATGTCGGTGTATATATTGACATCTAAGAATGGAATCAAATTATTATTGTAGCTGAGAGTCAGTTTGAGATTAAATTCATTGTCATTTAAATAAATCAATGAATTTATGAAAATCTGGTATTGTTCCACCCCATATTACAAAGATGTCATCTATAAAGCGTCGCCAGAGGCTCACATTGTCTGTAAGGCTTTTCATGTTGTCAGCAAAAACAATTTCTTCTTCTCACCACCCCAAATAGAGGTTCGCAAATGTCGGTGCCACGGCTGCTCCCATGGCAGTACCCCTAATTTGCAGATAGTACCTGCTGAAGAGAAAATAGTTACGTTTCAGAATGAATCTCAAGACCTGGAGCATAAAATCCTTCTTATTGGGCTAAGAGTTTCATCCCTGGAAAGGAAGAACTCCACTGTTGCACAACCTACATCATGGTCAATGCTAGTGTAGAGGCTCTCTACGTCAAAGGTGACCAATAGCTCGTTGCTACTAAGGTTAACCCCATCTACTTCTCTCAGGATCTGCATGGTGTCACTGGTGTAGGACAGAAGTCTGTACACTGTATCTCGGAGCTGATGATCCAGCCACTTATTGCACTTCTCCGTGACATTTCCCACACCAGAGACAATCGGCCTGCCAGGGGGATTGGTGAGATCCTTGTGAATTTTGGGTAGCATGTAAAATGTGGCAACACGTGGATCTTTGACTGAAAGGAAGTTTTTCTCATTGAGGGTTATTGCCCCTCGTCTATAACCCTCATCAAGCAAGTTGGTATATTCCTGTACCAAGGACCAAACTAGCACGAGCTCGGGGAAGAATGAGGCAAAACGCTCCAAGTCTAACCTTATCAAAGCAATCAATTCCCCCAGTCAAAATGAGCACAGGTCGTTACTCCCAATGTGAAGAGCCAATACAGTTGGCACCAGCCAGTGCCGGCTAATATCAACCACCTCCGGCAGCGGCTGTAACCATCTTAGGCCCATCAATCCTCTCTAGTATACTTCCACGTCCTGAAAACCCAGCGACAGGACCCCGGGCCGTATAGCCGCCCTCCGTTCAGCCCAGAACAAATGGAGTGGTCCAATATCCAGACTTAAGGCCGATAACCTACAAAATAAAATAAATTAGTACAGAACCAAATCAGGGCGAACATAACCTGGAAAGCAATCACAACGCCAACGCCCAATTCTACGCACATCCATATCCGTAAGACCGAATTCGCTGGCGGTAGTAGCCACCCCTATACAAAAGAGTGAGTGCCGAAGTCACCAGGGGGGAGGCCAGAAGACAATAAGGCCTTCTTTAACACCGCAGTAAACTGAAATTTAGTAAGGGGCTGCCGTCAATCTGCGGTAAAAACTGTAAACTGGTTTTTCGCACGCAAAGGTAGGAAGTGACTGCAGCAACCGGACAACCCTCGCCTCCGACCGGGTGCAAAGAAACCCAAAAACGTCTGTTTTGGAACGACGAATGCGAAAACGCAGCCCCATAGAAGACAGACTAACGTCTTCAAATAAGAGGCCGCCCGAGCGAGATAAACTAAGGGGCACTAACTCCGATATACGCAAAGCACCGAGAAAGACAAGAGAAAAAGCCGCCGTAAAAAGAGACTACTCAAAAGGGGAGGCGCACACCCCCCTAAAACTATGTAACAATTTTTTCCAGCCCATTAGTGCCTGTAAAATAAAAAAAGGACTTGATGACATCCGACCACCCATGAAGTTTAAAGAAAAAGGCCAAACCCGCCAGTAGCCTCTGAGCCACTAACCCAGACACTCCCCATTCTGACAAACCTGACAAATATTCAATAGTAAATGTCAATTGCGGATGGCCCGTGGGATCGGTAATAGGTTCACCAACTACTTTAAGCCATTCATTCCAAGCATTACCATACGCTGTCCACGTAGACGGAGCAAGGGAAGACCTGACAAAGGGCACTAGCTGGGATCCAATAGCCTCCATAGATAATCCGGGCACGCCGTCCCCTCCAGATCTGCCTGCGGGCAAAGAGAACGAAACACCTGGAAATTAAAGCGGGAAAGAGAGTCAGCTATCTTATGGTCAATACCGGGAATGTGCCGGGCCCTAAAATGAATGTTATGTTGCAAACAGCACAGCACCAGCCGACGCAGCAATACCACCACAGGCAATGAGGAAGTTAAACGGTTAATAGCATGCACAACACTACCATTGTCAGACCAAAGTAACACAAAAGAGTTTGCCATTGCGAATTCCCACAATTCCACAGACACGATGATAGGAAACATTTCCAGGAGTCAAATTCCCACACCAACCTCTGGATTGCCAAGCGTCAGGCCAGGGGGCCACAGACCATGCTGTACCAAAGAGGGCCTCAAAACCCAGGCTGCCTGACATCTGTGAACAGCTCGAAATCCGGGCTGGAGACAGTTGGAGACCGGCAACATGTCCGTCCATTGTAGTCCTGCAAGAATATATACCAAATTCTCAAGTCAGCTTTAATATCCGCCGTGATACAGACTAAATGATGGGGTGACGAAGCTCCCGCTGTAGCCATGGACAAGCAATTCTACCCATGGGCATAACCCTGCTAGCGAAAGCCAAGCAAACCCGACAGCGACAATCTGTTTTAATTGCATCTTTTTAGCCGACAATGCTGAAGCTAGAAGGGATTACATTTTATAAATTTTTTCGGCCGGCAAACGGAAAACTATGTAGACTAATCAATTTCTATACCTAAAAAGGGGTGACGGTGGTGGGACCCTCGGTTTTCTCTGCTGAAAGATGGACCCCGAAACGGCTGGACAAAAAACGAAACGAATCAAGCAAAAATTAACAACGAGGTGAAGAGGGAGGGCCGACAAAGACAAAATCATCTAAATAGTGCGTGACAGATGAAGAGCCAGTTTGCTCCAGTAAAACCCATTCGAGGAATGAACTAAAAACTTCGAAATAAAAACACGAAATGGAACAATTCATGGGCAAGCACATGTCAGAATAGTAGAAGCCTTCTAACTGACAACCCAACAAATGGAAACAATCCTCATGAACAGGCAAAAGTCGTAATGCTGACTCGACCAACTCCACCGCCCGATTTAGCGAAACATAAGAAACCGCCGCTATCTCCTTACTAATGCCGTAGTTAACCGAGAGACCTTTAGGGTATGACAGACGATGTATCAACCGATATTTACCAACTTCCTTTTTAGGGACTATGCCGGGCGGGGAAACGTGAATGTTAGGGAAAGGCAACGCAAAAAAGGGGCCTGCCATGCGACCCATGCTGACCTCTTTCATAACTTTCTCTTTAATAATGGAGGGGAACTCCCTGGTAGATTTTAAAAATTTTGAAAATACTGGCGTGGGGCTATAAACGAAGGGTATGAAAAAACTGAAAATTAAACCAGTTCTAAGTAGGGCGGCTTCCCCCATCTTGGGGTACCGTTCAAGCCACTGCCACATCGCGCTGACGCGTACCGGGGTCCTCGATTCTAGAAGTGACCGGTGGCCATCCCCGCAGTTGGAACATTCGTGCTTAAATTTGCACGGGCCGTAGAACTTGCAATGTCCTTCATTGAAAAGCCAGCAGGATCCAGACCGATGCGTAACGGGGCCCCCAACCCCAGGAGAGGGGCCGGTAAAGGACGTGAAGGAGGGGGAGGTGGACTGAAAGGGGCGCTGCGACATCATAAGTCACAACCATACGTCGGTCGCCTTTGTAACCCAACCTATTCTCCTAAACTCCTCGTTATAAACGCCACCAAGCTGCGCCCCCATGCGTCCTATATGCGCTGAAAATCGTGTCTAGGTATACAAATAACTGATAATATTTCTTTGGAAGATCGCTCAACTTTCGGTTTCGTATAAACCTCGCTCTCAAAACTACACTCCTTATCGATGGTCACCGAATCCACCGACACCAGGGACCAAATATCAACATAAGCATTCTGACAAATTTTTTCCCTGGTATCGTCAGACAAACGAGCATGTAGAGGAGCTATTTCACAAAAATAAGCATCTCTAAAGACGGGCAGCACAGGGGTAGATGTAGAAGCCTCAACCAGAGACTTTGAGGGTTGCTGCAACCACAGACCCGCTCTGCACCCGCGGGTTGATCATCAAAGATTTTAAAACAGACAGTAAATCAGCATTGGAAGCAGAATTAGAAGTACACCATACCCAAAGACAGTCAGACTCACCCGGACCATAAACAGAAGCGGCGTTGGACGTCAGCAGTGGAGGTACAGGTGTCTCAGGTAACGGAACAGGTGCAGCTGAGAAAGTTGGTACCACTGTGCGAGAAATCCTACTGGATCCACGAGCGCTCCCCGAGGATACGTGGCCACGTGTGGTAGTGCCACGGTTCAAGGAATGACCGCGGGAACTTCTGGGGGTGGCCTCCGATGAACTGCTCGATGATTAAGTCCTCCTTCGCCTATAAGAGCGTTATCCTCAACGACGCAAGGATCGCCTACGCCGAGAATGTGACCTAGAACTAGCAGACACCTCCCGTGAACGGGAGGACCGGGATCCGGAGTGATCAGTTGGTAAAATATATGCCGGCCGTAAGTCCCTATGTATGAGCACAGGAGCAGACATTGCAGATGGAGCCGCAGCAGGAACGGAGGATTGGCCCTGTTCAGGAGGGAATAAATAATCTCCACTGTCACACAGGGAGAGTAAGGGTATGTGCAGACAACCTCTTTTCAGACGTAATGGAGGCGTTTTACGCCTCGAATTACGCCTGAAAAGACAGCTCCAATACGTCGGCATACATCTGCCCATTGCTTGCAATGGGTCTTATGATGTTCTGTGCAGACGAGCTGTCATTTTACGGGTTGCTGTCAAAATACGGAACGTAAAATGACGGCTCGTCAAAAAAATTGCAGGACACTTCTTGGGACGTTTTTGGAGCTGTGTTCTCATAGACTATTGAAAACAGCTCCAAAAACGTCCATAAAAAACGCAGCGAAATCGCCGCGAAAAAAACCGCTGCGAAAAACGCAAGTTGCTCAAAAAACGTCTGACAATCAGGAGCTGTTTTCCCTTGAAAACAGCTCTGTACTTTCAGACGTATTTTGTTAATCGTGTGAACATACCCTAAAGGCTCATCCACAAGGCGTGGTGGGGACAGATTGTGCCATGCGCCCCATACAGCACCCAGTGGTGCACTAACAGCGGGATCTGCAGCTGTGGATGTAGCCACTGGGGTAGGCCGGAAAGCAGGAGGAAGGGGGGCGCCCCTGGGCAATTCAGCAAGGCCTCCTGAGCTAGCAGCCAGCGACACTAACCTCCTGAGAAGCAGCCCGGCGGGGGCCAAGCGTGACCCAACCCTGTTAATAGCACGAGGCCAGGGAAAGGGAGATGATATCCACAAAAACGGCCTCCGTCCAGAGGTAGGTAGTCCCCAACAGAGCCGATAGGGGGGGATCTGATGCGGCCTGGTAAGGGGAGATTACAGGCGTTCCTCGTCGCAAGGACGCGGAGCGCTGACTCACATGAGGCGACGGTGATAGCCGTGCAGGCGGCCTGGATTGCCGTGCCGACCTCCGGACCGGAAGTGAAGCAGCAGCATCGGGAGCTGAGTGGCAAGTCTCATCCAGCAGAGACTGCAGCCAGCCAGGAACCACCTGCATCAAACGCTGCCGAATCGACTCCTCCATAGCCTCTTGCCGGTGAGATTTCGGCCAAAGAGGAGGAAGCGCGGGAATCCCTTAGGCCCCATGCACACGACAGTAAAAATGGCCATAATTACGGCCCGTAATTACAGGCCCATAGACTTGTATTGGCTACGGGTACCTTCCCGTTTGCGTACGGGAAAGTGCCCGGGCCATTAAAAAATATAGAACATGTCCTATTTCAGGCCGTAATTATGGCACGGGCAGGCCCATAGAAGTCTATAGGGCTCCCGTAATTACAAGAGCGTTGCTAGGCGACGACAGGGGATCTCAATTTTTGAATAAATAGAAACAAGTAAAATGGCGTTTGTGCGATCATGTGACCCTTTTAAGGGGTTTGGACATGATTGTGACATTTCCAGCCCCCCTTTTTTTAGGGGTCCGTATATACGGGTGGAATACGGGTTAAAAATGTGTGACAAAGGACCCGTATTTACCCTTTCTAAATTTAACCCCTTGCCGACTGCTGCAGTCCCAGACCCAGCAGCTATATGCCTACGGTTCTATAAATGTCATCTACTTTGCTGCTACTGTAAACGCTGCGGAGTTTCCGCAAACAATTCCGTTCCGTAAATTCCGCAGCGTTTATGCTACGTGGGACCCTGGCCTAAGGCTACAGTATGTTCACACATCTTGATTTGTTGCAAAATTTGGAGTCAAACCCAGAAGTAGATGCAGGAGAAGTAGAAGTTATTTCTTTATATTACTTATCACTTTTGAGACCACTTCTGGCTTTGGCTCAAAAACCTGTACCAAAATCTGCAACAAATCGCAATAACATAGCCTTAGATCAGAGCACAAGAACATACTGCACAAAAAGGTGTGAACCCAGTCAGCTGCACATTATCAGCATCAGTCAATAGTACTTGGTTACGTTAACACGATATGTTGCAGGTTTTGCTGCGGATTTAAATTAAGATTTTTGAGTCAAAGCCAGAAGTAGATCCAGGAAGAAAAAATGTACGTCCTCCCTTTATACAGTATTTCCAATTCCTTTTAAAACCACTTCTGGCTTTGGCTCAAAAATCTGCATTAAATACGTGACGTGTGACCTTGGCCTTAGGCCCCCTGCAAATGCTGCAGATTTTTTGGCAGAAACTTCTGCCACTGAAAACTAGTTCCATTCATCTGAATGGGGTTGTTTCTGCAGCAAGCACAAAATCTGCTGCGTGTTTAGACTGTTTTACTATAGACTTTTATGGAACATTTGGCTGTACTTAAAACTGCATGAAAAAATGCTGCAAAAAATGCCATGACAAACACACAAAAATGCCGCAAAACAAAGTGTCTGAATCCCGCCTTACATTAAAAAGTGTGAAATCCACAGTGAACATCCAGAACAGAAGGAGCATCCTCTGATTTTTGTGTGAAAAATGTTCAGCAGCAGGTGGGTGACATTTTGAAAATCTCGCCCACTTACCTGCTGCGGATATTGAGCCCGAAAGCCAGACGAGACATCCGCATCGTGTGCAGGGCGCCTATGGGAAGCATACACGGTTTGATCAGGGAAGTATCTGTCCTTTATACAAACCCTGGTCTAAACCTGCACGTGTGAATACACCCCTAGAGTATGCTCACAAGTGGCAGATTTGTTGCAGAAATTCATCTGAAAAGGACTGGCAGAAATCCATTCATATGTTGCAGAAACAACCTCATTCACATGTATAAAACAGTTTTCCAGTCGCAGCAAATCTGCCGCATGTGAACATAGCCTTATTTGTCCCCCACCCCTAATCCCTCATTTACCAGTAAAGTCTTTGAACTTTCCACCATATGAACTATCAGAAGATCTACAGGTTGTGTAGCCTTGTCACGTCTGTGTCCTGCGTCCCCCTCCTATGAAAGCCCCTTTAGGCAGCGATTTATATTCCGCCTGACTGATCCCTTAAAATGTTCATGGATAAGAGAGTGAGATGGAAACATCCACCTTGCAGCAGCAGCGAGGAGCTTTCTGTCTGAGCTTTGGATGTGGAGCCCCTGAGAACTAGATCATGAATAATTCATAGTTGGGTGGTCTTAGCGCGGCATTGAAGATTGTCATTGGGTTGAAACAGAATGACTCTTCCTTCCAGTGAGTGCTCAATGAGGATGCAGCAGATAGACTCACTGCAGGAGAGGAAACCCAGCAGCTGGGCACTGCCATAGACCCAGCAAGTCATTACTGACCCCCAGGGGGCATCTCATCAATGACATACAGAGACTTCACTCCTGATGAAGAGCAGCATGCTAAATCCTACCTCTGGGGTCCATGTCTTACAGGTAAGTCCACATGACATTGCACTTGTAGCTGACATACAATGTTATTCTACATGCCCAGAAGTCACAGAGTCCTCCAGCGAGTCCCTGTGCCAGGATGTCCTTGCTTGAGGACAGGTGAATTATTCTGGATGGCTGGTGCTGTGAGTGACACCTGTGCCCAAGCATGGGCACTATCACAATGTAACCCATTGAGGACAAGCATTGCTTTAAAGTCCTCTGCTGTTGAGGAAGGTGGAGGTGTGATTAACCAATTCATTGCCAGGTGATTATGTACCATTTCTTTTTACTACCCCCCAGCAGATGCATTTCGTCCACCTGTTGTGTTTGTGACAAGGACCTGACGTGCTTTTCCTCCTGTTAATAGGCTTTGGGTGTGAGAGGGAAGGCTAATATCGTTCCTCTTGGATGGCAGCATGAGGGGTGGTCTGCTATTGACAGAGTTGTAACTGAGAATCTCCCCTATTGACTCCTAGTGAACACCTGGATTAGTTGCCCTCTGCTCCTCCCCATCATTAACTCTTTCTCTGCCAGGAGCTATACCCACTGCTTTTAAAATACAAATTGCAAAGGCAAGTAAAGCCCATGAAGTCTGTGTTCACATGTTGCAGTCTATTTTTTTTCCCCACCATTTTCTCGAAATGGTGAATTTTTCAGCGATTTTGCAAAGATCAATGCTAAGAAACGCAAACTGGCCGCAACGTGTGAACGCAGCTTAATAGATTTCACAAGACTTCATCACAGGTTTAGAAGAATAGCAAACCTCACGTTGCTCCACTTTTTTTCTAAAATTATTTTCTAATAAGTTTTATAATTGTTTTTTAAGTTAGGGTATGTGCACACACACTAATTACGTCCGTAATTGACGGACGTATTTCGGCCGCAAGTCCCGGACCGAACACAGTGCAAGGAGCCGGGCTCCTAGCATCATACTTATGTATACTTATGTCCCTGCCTCGCTGCAGGACAACTGTCCCGTACTGTAATCATGATTACAGTACGGGACAGTTGTCCTGCAGCGAGGCAGGGACTCCTAGCATCGTACATAAGTATGATGCTAGGAGCCCGGCTCCCTGCACTGTGTTCGGTCCACTACTTGCGGCCGAAATACGTCCGTCAATTACGGACGTAAATAGTGTGTGTGCACATACCCTTAGGGTATGTTCACAAGCAGTGGTTAAAGACGTAATTCGGGCTGTTTACGCCTCGAATTACGCCTGAAAAAACGGCACCATTACGCCTCCAAACATCTGCCCATTGCTTGCAATGGGATTTACCGTGTTACGAACGCGAGCTGTTACAAAAACGTCTCAAAATCAGGAGTAGCTTGAAAACAGCTTAGGATTTTCAGACGTATTTTGCTAAGCGTGTGAACATACCCTTAGTACCCTCAGGGTATGTTCACACAGAGTTTTTTCGGGCCGTAAACGCCCAAAAGACGGTCGAAAAATCTGAAAAACGGCCGTGAAAAAGAAGTGCAGGTCACTTCTTGGGACGTTTTTGGAGCTGTTTTTCATTGACTCTATTGAAAAAAGCTCCAAAAACGGCCGTAAAAAATGCAGCGAAAAGCACCGCGAAAATCGCGAGTGGCTTAAAAAACGTCTGAAAACAGCTCCATATTTTCAGACGATTTTGAGTTTGCGTGTGAACATACCCTTAGGGTATGTTCACACGCAGTAGCAAAATTCGTCTGAAATTACGGAGCTGTTTTCGCCTGAAAACCGCTCCTGATTTTCAGACGTTTTTGTAGCAACTTGCGTTTTTCGTGCCGTTTTTTACGGACGTTATTGGAGCTGTTTTTCGATGGAGTCAATGAAAAACGGCTCCAAAACCGTCCTAAGAAGTGACATGCACTTCTTTGACGCGGGCGTCTTTCTATACGGTACATCAGCAACATCTTTCTTCTTTCCTGGTAGTTTGTAACAATGTTTCAGGCTGAAGTTCAGGTTGTTTAGCTCACAGAGGATTGTCTGGACTGGATACAATTGTATCTGCCTCTCAGCTGCGAGAAGTATTCAGTCTGTAGGAGTCTTTAGCCTCTGGATTTAAACACAATGTTTCCATTCCCTGACAGCAAGCAGAGATTTAAGAAAATAAAATTGTAAAGGATTGAAAATCCCGAAGTGGGGAATTTGATAATGGCTGTATGTCGGTATTATGGCGTTAAAAAAGTTGCAAGTTATGACACACGCCATATTTTCACCTTGATTTGTGCCTTTATGCCATTTTACGCTGTCCCTTACAAATTTTTAAAAAGTGGGTTGGGCTTAGCATAAAGGGTGGGTGCGCCACAGTCCAACAAATTCACTATAATTTATGCCAAACACTGGCATACATATTTGCAAAAATCTTATAGCTGGAGTAGATTTCCATTACTGGTACACGGGCAGCATAACATAGGACAAATTTATTAATGGGTGCTCCTCATAATAAATTAGTCACATCAGGACCGGATAAGTTCTTGAGGGTATTGATGTGGATTTTGCCATTGATTTTACGCGTTGCATATAAAGGGTGAAAAGTTTAGAGCATGCCCTGGTGGGGGGTATCGTTAAACTCATTTGTTGAAACCATAAGTGGTGCCATTCTCCTCCAGCTGGTCTTTAAAACTATTGGCCATATAACTCACCTTACAGTAATGCAGTCGGCAACTTGTCAGGCAAGTAGTGCAGGATCCACACCAAATATCCGCAATTAGAGTACAAACTATGTGAGTGGGGTTTACTAAAACCCGTGCACATGCAGAGAAAAAATAAATCTGCATAGATTTGAGGGCATGCTACAGACTTTTGTTCTGGATTTGAAGCTATGATATGTGACATATGCAGATTTTCCAGCGGTTTTCAGGCCACTCCACATTGAAAAAAAGCCGCTGAATGGGCACATTGCCTTATATACCCTCCTCGACATTGAAATTGCAACACCAAGAAGGAAAAGATTTTGAATTTCAGAAATCACAGGATGGATAGACATGTTAATGATAGAAAATAAAAACAAAATATTTCAAACATCTTCATTTATGTATTGAGTATAAGCGCCACGCGCAGAAATACACGCACTTACACGTCTTGGCATGGTATCAATGAGGTTATTAATGGTTGTCTGAGGAATGTTATGCCACGCTGAATACACTTGGGCAAATCAACTAGACTGGCTGCTGGCAGCTCCCTTTGCAATTGCTGACCAATGACGTCCCAGATGTGCTCGATAGGAGACAAGTCTGGAGACGCTGCAGGCCATGGTAGCACGTGTAGACCACACATGCTGCTCACTGTAGCACGCGCAACATGCGGCCTGGCGTTCTCCTGTTGAAAATTGCTTCTGGAAAACTTTGGAGAAATGGCCATGCCACTGGTTCCACGACCAACTCAATGTAACGCCGAGCTGTTAGTGTACCTCAAATAAAGACTAGAGGGGTCCGGCTACCGTACATTATACCACCCCACACCATAATCCCGGGGGTAGGACCGGTGTGACGTTTCCTTGTGAAGGCCTCTTGGTGGAATTGCCCACGTGGTCTCCAGACTAATCTCCGGCTATCATTGTGTCTGAGAAAAGAGTGTGAATCATCACTAAAGAGGATAGACCTCCACCCAAGCCTCATTTGCAGTCTTGCTGTGCATCATGATAGCCTTTGAGAATGGTGGCGTGTGATTAATGGAACACCTGTAGCTGGACGTCCGGCTCGTAGCCTAATGTCGTGCAAATGCCATCTGATGGTTTGTGTAGACACTGGTTTCCGCCCTAGGCTTGGGATTCGACGTCCAGTTTCACATGCAGTACAGAATGCATCACTATGCGCCATCCTTCCAATCAGACGATCCGTCCGTGCTGATGTTCGCCTCCGCGCTCCTCTTGCTGTCAGTCCCGTTTGTTGTTGTTGTTCTCCCAACTTCCGGGACACGCAAAGTTGAACAGTGCTGACATGTCGGCCTAGATGCGTATCTGCCAGAGTGATAAGCCAAGGGCTCTCCGTTCAAGAATTCTGCCCCTCTCAGTTTGCGACAAGTGTCGATAACTGGCACGTCGATGAACAGGAAGCATCGCAGAATCATTCCACACCACTTGATTTTTGAGGTTTCATGTGGCTAAAAAACTTTGCTTTCAATCTGGCTTTTATACCTCCCACATGCCCCAGATTGGATCTAGGTGCTTAAAAACGTTATCATTTGCAGATCTTAGCGACACCTGCTACGTCCTCGATTTGCATAACCTTACGGCTTGCCCTTCTTGGTATTGCAATTTTAATGTTGAGGAGTGTATGTGGACTATACCACTGTTCTCCTAAAACACTGTAAAGTATATGGTAAGCAGCATGGAGGCACCAAGAAATGTTACCTGCCTGCTGCTGCCGCCCCTTGTACCGCCCAATAGATTCCAAGTCCCTCTCTGGTAAATTTGGCTGGCAGGGCAGGCAGCCAGGGTTCATCCTCCTCTTATCTAATATGTGAAGGCAGAGGGTGCACGGCACGGAAACCGGCCATACCGGTCAGCCTCTCTCTATGTACCGCAATACGCACTGGCATGCTCCTCTCTTCTTGAGGCTCAGCTGACCGGCTGCTCCCAGGAATAAAATATAGGTGGATGGAAAAAAGATAAACAATGGTACCACACACATTATCACCCACAAGTAAAAAATTGAGGATGGGGCATCAAAACCCAGATCAGCCCCCAAAATAAACTCAGTCCTCAGATCAGACCCTTAAAACGTACCTCCAATTATAAAAGAAAAACTATTAGAGTGTTAGGGTATATTGATGTTAAATTGCAGCACAGACCGGCAGGCGGCATGATAGTCAGCAGGAGACAAAGCGCAAATGATGGCTCTTGTACTGGACAGTAGCCTAGCAGTCAGAGCAGGACGCTCTGTCTCCTACTGTCTAGCGTGCAGTCCGGCCGTTCTGTGCTTTAGTTTAACATCAAAATTCCCCAACACAATGATTAAAAAAATTATTAGAACTCCTGCACTATTATCCTTTTTTTTTCTAATACACTTTAAATTCGGACCACACTTCCAAAAAATTCAGACCCCAGACCAGATTGTGGCGTTTCTTACCGATCCCCTCTCCCGGGTCCTTTTTCCTCTTGACGCCACCTCACTAAATCCTGACACTGGCCAGCGGGTGTTGTTTGGCATCAGGACCCAGTCAGGTGTTTTTGGCGCTCTGGAGGAAAAAAGGACCCAGGACCAGGAGCAGTGAGGGTGACGGCATTATGTATTGGATTTGATTTACATGATGCTTATATAGAAAAGTAAGTGGTAAGCAGTATATGAGTGCAGCGTTACCACATCACTGCCTGTCCCTACTCCTCCTCAGCTCAGTCTACAAATAGCACTGTGGGGGTTGAAGCATATGAGCGGCTGGTGCTGCTGCTCTACCTGCTGAATCCGGTGTAGGGGTAGGGTTAATATTACAGATGTAGTACACCTTGCTTAGCGTCTATGATTCAACACCTTGCCGCTTCCCTGGATGAAGGTTTGGGAGAAAGGTAAGCATTCGCATAAAGTGCTCCCAATGTGATATCCACTATTATAATGTTTGTCTATAATACCGTACATGCAAAAATATTTTGCTAACATAGTAATAATATCTTATGGTTCCTAGACTGCAGCAAAAGTTACTCCCCCTTGATTCTCAAAATGTATAACCGCCCGATGTGGGTAATTATTAGTGAATTGCTATTAAATGCTATTGTCATGGTGCTAATAATTAGGGTCCAAGAATAAATTATAGGCAAGTTTGATTAACCCCTTGGCACACCTTGTGTTTCAGCCCTGGCATTGTGATCACCTGGGCTGACCGTTATATAGTGACAATCAAGAGGGTAAGTAAGGCCCCCCCTGGGGCTGTCCTGTGATAACCACTGTAAGGGTATTTTCACACGGCTTATTTTCGGCTGTTTTTCGGGCAATAAACGCCCGAAAAACGGCCAAAAAATCGGAAGCATAATGCCTCCAAACATCTGCCCATTGATTTCAATGGGAAAAACAGCGTTCTGTTCCAACGGGCCGTTTTTTTCCGCGGGCGTTTTGAAAAACGTCCGCATAAAAAAAACAGCCTCGAAAAAGAAGTGCATGTCACTTCTTGGGATGTTTTTGGAGCCGTTTTTCATAGACTCTATAGAAGAACAGCTCCAAAAACGGCCGTAAAAAAAACGCAGCGAAAATCTCGAGTTGCTCAAAAAACTTTGGAAAATCAGGAGCTGTATTCCCTTGAAAACAGCTCCGTATTTTCAGACGTTTTTGGTTAAGCGTGTTAACATACCCTTAGGATGAACCATATTATCTATTAAAAGCCTTATCCAGGATTACAAACATTGGTCTGCTTTTTTTCCCCTCCAGAAACAGCACTACATTTGTTTATAGGTTGTGTCTGGTATTGCAGCCCATGACCAGTGGTGCTGTTTCCGGGAAATAAAAAGTAGACTGTTGTTTCTAATCCCAGAAAACCCCTTCAGAAGAATGTCAAAAAAACAATTTGGCATCCCTTCAAGGGTCAGGTCAGACATGACAGAAAATCAGCAGCATGTGTTACATTTTGTAGTGGAATTGCCGCTGATTTTACCCTTTGCATTGCTTTAAATAGGCATGCTGTCGATTTGGAAATCCTCATATAAAAGCAAACATAGTATAGTATAGGACCCATGCATACAGACATATTATGACTCCATACATCCGAGTTGTACAGCTCTGTAATGCAGCATCCATACAGGTTTATGGGCCCTTACTGTACCTCCGTTTGTGGCATGCTAAATTAGATGATGTACGTATGTAAATATGGCAACCGATGGAGCATGGAACGGCAGTAAACAGAGGTTATATGGCTCTGTGCTAGTGAGTCGTATGGTATCTGTGTGCTGGTATACCGGCTCCGTGAATATGGCTCCGCAGTGTGCATGGAGTCTTATTGTTAAGACAATAGAACCCCTGAAGACATGGCACCTTTTCTTGCATTATCAACAGCTTATGTTGCTCATTCCCCAAGTCCTTTGCTTATTTGAGTTCATTAACAATTAATGTATATAATTAAAATCTGTGATTGTTAATGATCAGTGGCTTGTAAGAAGTGATTAACCCAGTGCGATCAACTCAGCACTTTTATTGCCACGGTATGAAGACTTTGGAATTTTATCCATTGATTGATGATCTCATGTTAGTGTCAGGAGGTCTTAAAAATATAAAACGTGTGGGAGACAGCCGAGAGAATTCTTGTCTTTAATCATTACTTTAAGACACTTTCAGAGGAATTTACTGTGTATACGGCCCTCCACGAATGTCTTACAGCTCACGCTGTGTGGGTGTCAGCCAGATATCAAAATGACTGTGCCAATCCAGAATATAGAATACGTGTGAAGATGACAAGTCTAATCCACGGTTTTAGTCATTTATGGAAAAAGGAGACACTGCGAAGAGGGAGTTGGCTCATGAATGGCTATAACTGCTCCCCAGGAGCGTAACTATAAGGGACCCAAAAAGTTGCCTGCCTCATGTGAGGAGACCAGTACTATAAATTATGCTTTATAGTTGGGAACCTGTTACATATTTTGCATTGGGGCCCATGAGCTTCAATTTATCCCTCTGCTGCTCCCTTAAAGAGGCTCTGTCACCAGATTTTGCAACCCCTATCTGCTATTGCAGCAGATCGGCGCTGCAATGTAGATTACAGTAACGTTTTTATTTTTAAAAAACGAGCATTTTTGGCCAAGTTATGACCATTTTTGTAGTTATGCAAATGAGGCTTGCAAAAGTCCAAGTGGGTGTGTTTAAAAGTAAAAGTCCAAGTGGGTGTGTATTATGTGCGTACATCGGGGCGTGTTTACTACTTTTACTAGCTGGGCGCTCTGATGAGAAGTATCATCCACTTCTCTTCAGAACGCCCAGCTTCTGGCAGTGCAGACACACAGCGTGTTCTCGAGAGATCACGCTGTGACGTCACTCACAGGTCCTGCATCGTGTCAGACGAGCGAGGACACCGGCACCAGAGGCTTCAGTTGATTCTGCAGCAGCATCGGCGTTAGCAGGTAAGTCGATGTAGCTACTTACCTGCAAACGCTGATGCTGCAGCAGAATCAACTGTAGCCTCTGGTGCCGGTGTCCTCGCTCGTCTGACACGATGCAGGACCTGTGAGTGACGTCACAGCGTGATCTCTCGAGAACACGCTGTGTCTGCACTGCCAGAAGCTGGGCGTTCTGAAGAGAAGTGGATGATACTTCTCGTCAGAGCGCCCAGCTAGTAAAAGTATTAAAAACGCCCCGATATACGCACATAATACACGCCCACTTGGACTTTTACTTTTAAACACACCCACTTGGACTTTTGCAAGCCTCATTTGCATAACTACAAAAATGGTCATAACTTGGCCAAAAATGCTCGTTTTTTAAAAATAAAAACGATACTGTAATCTACATTGCAGCGCCTATCTGCTGCAATAGCAGATAGGGGTTGCAAAATTTGGTGACAGAGCCTCTTTAAGGTGGCTGTACACTACAAATTTCAGATGGACATTCAAGGTTGGTCTTTTAAGGTTGTCTCAAAACACAACTCCAACACACAAGGTAGGGAGGTACATGTAACACCCCCAGGTCCCAGCCCAGGGGCGGGGGACTGGAAAAAGGTAACCTTTTATATTACTATGGAAAAGGAGGTGGTGACAATTCACATTGGCTGTTAGCTTCCAAGTCACTACCACTAGCAGAATAATGGTAGGGGGATAATGGAAGGCACATTAACTGTTAGACATAGAAATGGGGGAGGTAGCACATAAATGGGACGTAACTTCACTGCCTTCTCACATTCTGCTACATTGCCCATCATTCACATAGCTGGTTGTGCTGCTGCTTCTGACATAGATCCCACAACACACTGCTCCTGTAGGGGGCTGATGACACTAGTTCTCCCTGACCGTCCCTCCTTTTCTCAGTGTTAGAGATAGCAGCAGGAAGGGGCAGGAGGTTGTACACGGCAGATCAGAGTGTGGAGGGGGAGGAAAGAATCCAAGTCTTTGGGGAGAGCAGATTACATTAGGCTGTCAGTATTAGAACAGAAATCTAGAAGAGAGCACACTGGGATAGGGGGGGGGGGGGGGGGGGGGACAGATAACACAGGCTGTGTAGCACCCAGGCTCTGCAGGGGGAGGAAGTGGTGATCACACACTCTTCAACATCAGTGTCTGTGTCAGCATAAGGAATAAAAAAAAGTTAATGGGCTGTAGAACGTAAAAGTAGAACAGAAATTAAGCTGTACTTATACATGAGAGCTAGTGAAGGAAGCAGCAACCTGGACATACAAAAGTCACATCCAGCATGTATTACTAGAAGAGGGACACCTACAGGAGATAAGTCTGAAAATAGGAGCAGGTTGTAAAATGCAAATCATGGGGTCTGAACATGAATGAATGAAGATTGCAGCCTAAAACTTAGTGCAGCTGTTTTAACTCGAGGTAACTACTAACATATATAAAAATATTTTTTTTCCATGTCAAATGTGTCCATAGCCTTTCTTTACAGTAAATCTGGCTACTATTTAACAATTGTTAAAAGCTTCAAGACAGGGTGTCACTTACATTCATAGAGTATTGTGAAATGTAGTGAAGACAACAGGAGATAGTAGTGTCATATATCAGAGGAGGAGAACCGACATGAGGCAGAAAAACAGATCACTTGTTATCCCTGCCCCCCAAAAAAAGAAATCATTTTCTTGCACTTTACTGGGCCCCCTCATTCTTTGGGTCCCATAGAGCCTGCTATGGCGGCTACGGCTATAGTTAAGCCAACGTTTCAAGACACTCTTCCACTCTTGTGGGCCAAACATGCATGATAGGGGGGGGGGATCAGGGGTCATACCACTTTAAATAAGCAATTATCTTCTATGTGTTGGAAGCGTTAGAGTTATTATGATCTGATCTTGTTCACGTGTGTTAATATGATATACCAAATACAATATTGTATCATGGCTTGGATGAAAGTTTAGTAGAGGGAAACTAAGCTGCAAACTCCAATAATGCTGTGGCTGGACGCCAACTTCTGGTCTACAATACCAAGCATAAGAGGGTCGGATTACTTGAACCAAATACTTACTTTTCTAAACCGCAGTCAGTGTCACTTAAAGAGGCTCTGTCACCAGATTATAAATGCCCTATCTCCTACATAATCTGATCGGCACTGTAACGTAGATAACAACAGTGGTTTTTATTTTGAAAACTATATAATCTTTGAGGAAGTTATGAACAATTTTAGATTTATGCTAATTAGTTTCTTAATAGACAACTGGGTGGTTTTTAACTTTTTACCATATGGGCGTTGTAAAAAGACCAATCAGCGTCATACACTTCTCTTCATTCATTTTTAGCTGTACTCGCAGCACAGCGTGATCTCACGAGATCATGCTGTGCTGTCACATACTCCCACATTAACTTTACCGAAGTGTCTTGAGAGTGAATAGACATCGCCTCCAGCCAGTAAGCGATGTCTATTCACTATCCCGACACTTTGGTAAAGTTTCTGTAGGACTTAATCACAGCACCAGCGTGATCTCGTGAGATCACGCTGTGAATGACAGCACAGCGTGATCTCGCGAGATCACACTGTGCTGTGAGAAAATCCCACAGAAACGTTACCAAAATGTCGGGAGTGTGAATAGACATCGCATAATGGCTGGAGGCGATGTCTATTCACTATCAAGACACTTCGGTAAAGTTAATGTGGGAGTATGTGACAGCACAGCGTGATCTCGCGAGATCACGCTGTGCTGCGAGTACAGCTAAAAATGAATGAAGAGAAGTGTATGACGCTGATTGGTCTTTTTTACAACGCCCATATGGTAAAAAGTTAAAAAACACCCAGTTGTCTATTAAGAAACTAATTAGAATAAATCTAAAATTGTTCATAACTTCCTCAAAGATGATTGTTTTCAAAATAAAACCACTGTTGTTATCGACATTACAGCGCCGATCAGATTATGTAGGAGATAGGGCACTTATAATCTGGTGATAGAGCCTCTTTAACTGCTGTCCAACTGTTGAGGTTGCGTATGATTAACATTGACTATTATAGAAAAGAAGGTTTCACATCACATAGTCAATATACAGCCCCAACCTGAAAGACACCAATTAATGACCAGTGGAAGCCTAAGAGTCGCAGCATTGTAAGGCCAAAGTACCTGTTTAAGCCCTGGTCTAAGATCAGACCAAAGAAATTATCACAATTACAGTGAAGGAAATAAGTATTTGATCCCTTGCTGATTTTGTAAGTTTGCCCACTGTCAAAGATATGAACAGTCTAGAATTTTTAGGATAGGTTAATTTTACCAGTGAGAGATAGATTATATTTAAAAAAAAAAACAGAAAATCACATTGTCAAAATTATATATATTTATTTGCATTGTGCACAGAGAAATAAGTATTTGATCCCTTTGGCAAACAAGACTTAATACTTGGTGGCAAAACCCTTGTTGGCAAGCACAGCAGTCAGATGTTTTTTGCAGTTGATGATGAGGTTTGCACACATGTTAGATGGAATTTTGGCCCACTCCTCCTTGCAGATCATCTGTAAATCATTAAGATTTTCGAGGCTGTCGCTTGGCAACTCGGATCTTCAGCTCCCTCCATAAGTTTTCGATGGGATTAAGGTCTGGAGACTGGCTAGGCCACTCCATGACCTTAATGTGCTTCTTTTTGAGCCACTCCTTTGTTGCCTTGGCTGTATGTTTCGGGTCATTGTCGTGCTGGAAGACCCAGCTACAAGCCATTTTTAATGTCCTGGTCGAGGGAAGGAGGTTGTCACTCAGGATTTGACGGTACATGGCTCCATCCATTCTCCCATTGATGCGGTGAAATAGTCCTGTGCCCTTAGCAGAGAAACACCCCCAAAACATAATGTTTCCACCTCCATGCTTGACAGTGGGGACGGTGTTCTTTGGGTCATAGGCAGCATTTCTCTTCCTCCAAACACGGCGAGTTGAGTTAATGCCAAAGAGCTCAATTTTAGTCTCATCTGACCACAGCACCTTCTCCCAATCACTCTCAGAATCATCCAGATGTTCATTTTCAAACTTCAGATGGGCCTGTACATGTGCCTTCTTGAGCAGGGGGACCTTGCGGGCACTGCAGGATGTTAATCCATTACGGCGTAATGTGTTACCAATGGTTTTCTTGGTGACTGTGGTCCCAGCTGCCTTGAGATCATTAACAAGTTCCCCCCGTGTAGTTTTCGGCTGAGCTCTCACCTTCCTCAGGATCAAGGATACCCCACGAGGTGAGATTTTGCATGGAGCCCCAGATCGATGTCGATTGACAGTCATTTTGTATGTCTTCCATTTTCTTACTATTGCACCAACAGTTGTCTCCTTCTCACCCAGCGTCTTACTTATGGTTTTGTAGCCCATTCCAGCCTTGTGCAGGTCTATGATCTTGTCCCTGACATCCTTAGAAAGCTCTTTGGTCTTGCCCATGTTGTAGAGGTTAGAGTCAGACTGATTCATTGAGTCTGTGGACAGGAGTCTTTTATACAGGTGACCATGTAAGACAGCTGTCTTTAATGCAGGCACCAAGTTGATTTGGAGCGTGTAACTGGTCTGGAGGAGGCTGAACTCTTAATGGTTGGTAGGGGATCAAATACTTATTTCTCTGTGCACAATGCAAATAAATAGATAGAATTTTGACAATGTGATTTTCTTTTTTTTTTTTATATATATATAATCTATCTCTCACTGGTAAAATTAACCTAGCCTAAAAATTCTAGACTGTTCATGACTTTGACAGTGGGCAAACTTACAAAATCAGCAAGGGATCAAATACTTATTTCCTTCACTGTATCTAATTTTAATGTAAATCGAAGTTTCATTGTCAGTACTTTTTTACATAGCGGAAATAAAGTAAAATATTAAAAAGTTCTGCATTACGTATTTGTTAGGGAAGGAAACTTTTTGCACATGTGCTAATTTTAGAGTAATGCGTATTAATAAAACATCTTATTACTTCTCATGCTCTTTATTTGGACTTTCATGTTATTGGTCGTAACAAAAATGTTAGAAGATTAAGAATTTATAAGGCTGTTCATACTCTAAGTCATATATATCAGTAAACTCAATATGGTGTTAGGCTGGATTCACACGAGCATCTTCGGTCCGTAAAGGACGGAATGTATTTCGGCCGCAAGTCCTGGACCGAACACACTGCAGGGAGCCGGGCTCCTAGCATCATAGTTATGTACGACGCTAGGAGTCCCTGCCTCTCCGTGGAACTACTGTCCCATACTGAAAACATGATTACAGTACGGGACAGTTGTCCCACAGCGAGGCAGGGACTCCTAGCGTCGTACATAACTATGATGCTAGGAGCCCGGCTCCCTGAAGTGTGTTCGGTCCGGAACTTGCGGCTGAAATACGTTCCGTCCTTTACGGACCGAACATGCTCGTGTGAATCCAGCCTTAGAATTGCACTGTAATAATGGTAGTCCTTAGAGGTTGTCTCGTTTAGAAAAAAAAGTCACATTGAATACTCTATTTCACCGCTCTGGAGGACCCGACACATTCATGCATTGCCTAAACAGCTCATTAATTACTATGGACACTGTGTAATGCTAAATTTCCCCTGTGGTGGTGCTGCAGAGGAATTGAACAATTTCTGCCACAGATTACAGATGATCGCTAAAGGTTCCCAGCAATGGGACACCCTGTGATCAGCTTATCTTTGGATAACCCTTTAAACAAGAAATAATTGTCCAAAGTGGGCAACCCCTTTAAAAACTGTCTATTTATCTCCACCTGATTTCTTTCCACATTTTACAGATTTATTATATGTATTTAAAAACCACATAATGTAAAAACAATTTTAATTAGAAGAAATAAGTTTGTGTAATTAAAAAGAGTCTTGGAATAAAAACTTTAGCCGATTTAATGATGACAATCTAATTGTCACCGTTTTGCTACCCAGCAAATGATGTGCAGTAGTTCTGTATAAAAGACTCATCATGATTATTAAAAACTATATTTGGTAATTTCTTCAAAATCACAATATGTGATTAGCAAAATCTTGGATTATAACCATTAAAAAGATGCAGACATTCTGCTGGGGGATGGAGGGACTTCTGCCCTCCCCATGTCCTACACATGTTCAATGTACTAATTAGACCTGGGCAAAATGGAACATGAAGCCTGGAGCCTCAGGAAGCCCAAAAGGTCCCCCTGCCCCATATCAGGAATACTAGAACGATGAATGATGTGTGACAGTTTTACAGATTTTGCATTGGGGCCCAGGAGCTTCATGTCTACATTAAAATTTCTTTGCTGCAGTTTGTGGTTGCACCTATACACGTTCCATGTTCTTGTATTTTATTGTTGATATTTTGGAAATGTTTGCCACTTGCTGCTTGGAAGTATGGGCTGAACAATTCAGAGGAAGAGCTATAGTCTAAGTCATTTCTATGCGGCCCACCAGATGACGGGTCCACAGACTTCACCCGTCGGAGACCTCCGTGTCCACCATATAACCAGCAGGTGTCCCTTATCTATAGTTGGTACTAGAGAATATTACGTTTCCTACCACTGATAGCTTTTAATGGTCCATAACTGTTATCAGCAGAATATCTTACTCTGAATGAAGTCACTGTACAGTCAAAGTTTGCCACGTTTCTCAATATATTGTTAAAATGACACTTTATAAAGGAAGATTAAAGCATTTAATTTGGCATATGTTCAGTCAAAGTCATCAAAATGGCGCACACTACATTATACATTCGGTGCTAATCACGTTATTCTACTCACATACGCGTCACTTCATGACTGTCAAGCGTCCCAAATAATTAAGCCACGACCTGTCAAATATTGTAGTACAGGATTCAAAAGGGCACGTCTTTCATTAATGTGTCTAGCACCGATTTTATAATGCACTTTTCATTTGATAATTATTCTGCAGGTCCTAATCTCATTGCCCTGGAACCTACATCATTGTTAATTTTCCCCTACTGACCATCAATATAATTAGTAACCGCAACCCTTGAAGGTGAAGTTTATCATATTAATATTCAATACTAAAATACCTGTCATGATAATAACTTCCCAAGCTGCAGCTCGTAATGTAATGTTTAGCTCCTCAACAATTGCAGCATTTATTGTCAAATATTCTAGGATAAAGTTTAAAAGACATTGATAGAGGCATTTGTCATTCTCATCCACTTTTTTTTGGTTATATAAAGCAGATACAGATTACAGGTTTTTATATATATATATATATATATATATATATATATATATATATATACTACCGTTCAAAAGTTTAGGGTCACTTAGAAATTTCTTTATTTTTGAAAGAAAAGCACAGTTTTTTTCAATGAAGATAAATTAATCAGAAATACACTCTATACATTGTCAATGTGCTAAATGACTATTCTAGCTGCAAACGTCTGGTTTTTAATGCAATATCTACAAAGGGGTATAGAGGCCCATTTCCAGCAACCATCACTCCAGTATTCTAATGGTACATTGTGTTTGCTAACTGTGTTAGAAGGCTAGTGGATGATTAGAAAACACTTGAAAACCCTTGTGCAATTATGTTAGCACCGCTGTAAACAGTTTTGCTGTTTAGAGGAGCTATAAAATTGACCTTCCTTTGAGCTAGTTGAGAATCTGGAGCATTACATTTGTGGGTTCGATTAAACTCTAAAAATGGCTAGAAAAAGAGAGCTTTCATGTGAAACTCGACAGTCTATTCTTGTTCTTAGAAATGAAGGCTATTCCATGCGAGAAATTGCCAACAAACTGAAGATTTCCTACAACGGTGTGTACTACTCCCTTCAGAGGACAGCACAAACAGGCTCTAACCAGAGTAGAAAGAGAAGTGGGAGGCCCCGCTGCACAACTGAGCAACAAGACAAGTACATTAGAGTCTCTAGTTTGAGAAATAGACGCCTCACAGGTCCTCAACTGGCAGCTTCATTAAATAGTACCTGCAAAACGCCAGTGTCAACGTCTACAGTGAAGAGGCGACTCCGGGATGCTGGCCTTCAGGACAGAGTGGCAAAGAAAAAGCCATATCTGAGACTGGCTAATAAAAGGAAAAGATTAATATGGGCAAAAGCACACAGACATTGGACAGAGGAAGATTGGAAAAAAGTGTTATGGACAGACGAATCGAAGTTTGAGATGTTTGGATCACACAGTAGAACATTTGTGAGACGCAGAACAACTGAAAAGATGCTGGAAGAGTGCCTGACGCCATCTGTCAAGCATGGTGGAGGTAATGTGATGGTCTGGGATTACTTTGGTGCTGGTAAAGTGGGAGATTTGTACAAGGTAAAAGGGATTTTGAATAAGGAAGGCTATCACTCCATTTTGCAACGCCATGCCATACCTGTGGACAGCGCTTGATTGGAGCCAATTTCATCCTACAACAGGACAATGACCCGAAGCACACCTCCAAATTATGCAAGAACTATTTAGGGAAGAAGCAGGCAGCTGGTATTCTATCTGTAATGGAGTCGCCAGCGCAGTCACCAGATCTCAACCCCATAGAGCTGTTGTGGGAGCAGCTTGACCGTATGGTAAGCAAGAAGTGCCCATCAAGCCAATCCAACTTGTGGGAGGGGCTTCTGGAAGCATGGGGTGAAATTTCTCCCGATTACCTCAGCAAATTAACAGCTAGAATGCCAAAGGTCTGCAATGCTGTAATTGCTGCAAATGGAGCATTCTTTGACGAAAGCAAAGTTTGAAAGAGAAAATTATTATTTCAAATAAAAATCATTATTTCTAACCTTGTCAATGTCTTGACTATATTTTCTAGTCATTTTGCAACTCATTTGATAAATATAAGTGTGAGTTTTCATGGAAAACACAAAATTGTCTGGTTGACCCCAAACTTTTGACCGGTAGTGTGTGTGTGTGTGTGTGTGTATATATATATATATATATACATCCATGACGGCGCCTCTCCTATACATAGCATACTAGAAGCTACACTGATAACCTTACAGTATCTTTGCATGTATTTCTTTAATGTGGATGGTCCCAGAAAGTAAGTAAGACTTCTGTTGTCACAGGAGACCATTGTCAGGATAATCTCGTGTTTGGAGAGTTAGCTTCCCTGCCTTTCATCTCTTATCCTATTTCACGGCTGACCTCAGGGAGTATCAATAAAGGAATGTTCTGTTTTACTATTTCATGTGGATTTTTAATTGCTAAGAGGGTTAAGTTTGTCTTTTAAGAGCCGACTTTTATACAAAGGATTCAGATTCAGCTCCATGCCCTATGTAAGCTCATAATGCCTCCGCTGTCATAACTGTTCTGTTGATGTATGTAAGAGTTTAAAGTGTATAACAGAGTTTCCTAAAAGGTTTCTACTAGATTTTAGATTGTCAGCTTTTCTCTTTAAAGGGGTTGTCTGGTTTAGAAAACCAATTTTATATACCCTATTATGGAATTTTGAGTTAAGAGAGGGGGGTTCTCTGTTCATGATCTTCATCTCTTGCTCTGGAGGACCTGTCCAGTCTTGCATTACTCAAACAAACTATGTATTTGAATGGGCACTGTGCAATGCTTATTATTCCCTGTGGTGGCGCTGCAGAGAAATCTAGCACTTACTTTCAGGGTTTCTCACATATTACAGTTGATCGCTGGGATTCTCAGCAGAAGGACACTTTGTGATCAGCTTATTGTCTAGGGACTCTTCTAACAAGTAGGGATTGTCTAAAGTGAAGAACCCCTTTAAGGCAATGGTATCCTTTACATACCTATATATAGCTATACATTTATCAAGTATTTAAAGGGATCTTATTAAATATAAATATAGCTGAAATAGTACACAGCAGGGGCAAAGTAAAAGGGGGTGCAGTGGTAGCAGTTGCACCCCGACCCTGATTCCATGATAAAAATACATTAGTATTATAAATGGCATGTGGGGGTGGGGTGTTTTTACATATTTTGCATTGGGGCCCAGAAGCTTCGAGTTATGCCTCTGACACACAGAATACATATAAAGCTCACACCTTCCAATATATACTGTT
The DNA here is from genome assembly GCF_050947455.1 of Rhinoderma darwinii. NCBI lineage: Eukaryota > Metazoa > Chordata > Amphibia > Anura > Rhinodermatidae > Rhinoderma > Rhinoderma darwinii. The sequence goes on along the minus strand of NC_134687.1, from coordinate 46,845,163 downwards.
TGGAAGAATGGGTGGGGATTCACCTGTCCATATACGCACGGCTTCTCCAAGTAGAACAAGAATGTAACCGCACACAGACTTTGGTTTAAAAATGATGTGCTGGTTTATTCCTCACATATGAACACGCAGTGTTTCAGATCACTATGGAGCCTTCTTTAAGTGGCTGGAGAAAGGCGCCATAGTGAACCGAAATATCGTGTGTTCACATGTGGTGAATAAATCAGCGAATTTCTTTTGAAATTAAAATCTGTGTGCTGCTACCTTCTTTTTCTACTTGGGGTATCTATGAGATGAGGGAGTTATCAATCCCTGCGGTATAATACATAACAGCCCCTACTACTATTGTAAATAAATAATCTGCGAAAGTTGAGCTGTAGCGCTCCGGAACCAATCCTGTTGCCCTTGTTATTTTTCCATGGTCCTCTGAAAAATGTAAGCAGGAATCTGATTTGTTGCTATGGTTAGATGCTCCACTTTTACTTTGCACAAGTTTAGATAAATCTCCCCATTGTGTAGTGGCAAATGTGAACACTAGAAGCGCTCTGATATTTTAGTCCTATTTATATAAATCTATGAAACCTTTTTTTTATTAACATATATTTTCAATCATTTAAAAAAGACACCTTTCTCTTTAAAGAACACTTTTTTTGTAAACTACTATACAGTGTACATAATATTATTTTATTATTTATTACATTATATATTATTATTTTATAGCCACACAACATCAGTTTCACAGCATGCTGTAAAATAAGTTTGACTTTTTTTGTTTTGCTGACCTCTACTGGCTACTATTGAAACTGCAATATTTAACAATACATTTTTATGTAAGTACTATTTTTTTTTTTAAATATACCACCAGTAATGAAGTACATTTAACATGATGCAATGTTTTCTTTGTGCTGGAACATAGATCTCTGATGGTGATTATTTTACTGAAGGGGTCATGTTTACAATTGGAGACCCCCCTGTCTGCTTATATGGAAGCTATAGGAAATAAAATATTATTTGGCCATCATATACTACAAAGCCTCTGCTTTAAAGAGTTTATAAGGAAGTTGTAATAATAAATAATCCTCATTAAACAAAAAGTCTTCTGAGAAATAATATATTATGATATACAATATATGTATCTCAGTATTTTCATTAACTGCATCCATTCTGGTATCCTGGAAGGCAGCTATTGAGTTACCTCCCTAATCCATGGACAGTAATACGGTTTGTACTTTTTCTTCCCAGCAGTGACCTGTAAGATCCTGTCAACTAAATCCCTTCCTACCTCCAAGTGAGCAGACGATCAGATCAGACACAGGACTGAGGACATCAGCTGCTCCCAACAACACTACAATAAAGAAGCTAGTTTTATCTCAAACCCACCACCTCCGAGTCTGATGTGGTTTTGACACCAATGGCTCTTAAACTTTATATAGTATTGCTGCTGCTCTGTAGAAGTACTGTCTCTGAAAAATCCCTTTCTTACAACAGCGCTCCCTTGGATTTTGGATATGTACCTACTGGAAGTTATGACACTATCGCCTACCATGAGCCAGGACCTATAGGCCTGTTATTTCAATTAGTGCATGGATTCCTATATCTTGTGCAACCACATGAATTCCCTCAAGGTACGTGCCTATAAGTGTATTATTTTCTTCTGTCCTTAATTGAGATGCTACAACAGGTCACTTTTGTATGATTGATAGAGGTAACCCTACTACTGTTTTGTAGTTGTGTAATCTGAATTAAAATTCTGGGAACATCGTTATTGGTTCACGTCATGGGTATATACTAAAGGTATATTGTACTGTAAAGGTATACAAAATAGCAATAGGAGTCAGACAATTAAACCATAACAACCGAATCACAGGAGAAGGAAATTTACCCCATGAGTACATAACCGTACAATATGTACATCCCATGCAAGTAAATAACAGTATAATATGTAGATCTAATGTGAGCACAGAGCGATATTATATGCACTTTATAAAATGTGGGAAAAAATAACTATTGTCATTGATGGTGTAGCATATTAAGACTAGGGTTACATCACTTTCAAGAGAGCCGTTCCTTTGCACGTCTTTTTAGATCCAGAGAATCCGAATGTGGCAGAAGGGAGAAACATTCCCTAATATTTCCTTATGAAATTATTTCCCTCTACCTTGTGCCCCGATCCAGCCTTCCTTTTCATCTAATGACGTACTGGGAGAACAGATCACCTTAAAGTGATATAACCGTAGACTTTGGCAAATTGGGCCCTTCAAAAAGAGAAATGATAGAGAGTCCTCACACCCACAAGATTTAAATAAAAATAGAGCAAAGTGCACGGGTAGACCGGAAAAAAGCTTACGATACATTAGGGATTTTTCTGAACGGCTTGTCCCCCCAAGGTTGGTTTGTGAAGGTTGTCGTTTTGGACAACCATGCCATAAGTTGAAACGGTAAATCGCTGATCACTCTCTGCCTTGATCTGTGGCCTGGTCTGGGATTCCATTGATGGGATCCAGATCTGTTGTTTGGCATGAAGGACCTTACAAGACTGCACCTGACAACGACTGAAATAATCCAGCACGGCAGAGCACGTTTTCCACAGATATCTGTCTTCGGTTGGTGTTTGTCACCGTCATCAGAAGATTGTCTAGATCGCTTTTTAATTTTTTTTAAATCTGTAGTATATGACCTGCTTGGGGATGCTTTCCTGAAACTCTGAGTTAAATATTTCTAAAATATAAGGTTATTTGCAGAAAAAAATGAGACGGTGTGTGATAAGAACAATCACAATGGAAGGTTCGAATTTTAGGAGATAAATATAGGCATAATGTGCTCCCCCATTGCGGTTCCAGATTCTTTACATGCTCATGATATCTGTTTGAGCTTAAAAAAATCAAGAGATTTTTTTATAATTACATTAGTTGCCCATGCTTAAAAGCTTTTTAGTTTATAATAAAGCAGGATATTTTTGCTTTTGCCAAAACCAGACCGATAATAGAAATGCTCCCAGATCTTTTAAACAAAAATGTATCCTGAAAAAAGTAAAATTTAATAAAAGACCAGCTTTTTGTTGACTGCAGCCTGGTCAGATGTTGCATGTTGGCAGATTACTGCTCACCCACAAACAATTGTCTATGTTTTTTACCCAAAGACCAATTCAGTTGAACATGATTTTTATCTTTTTAGTTTTTCTTAATCCAATAATGTATAATAATCATCTGTAAATATTGCAGCGTAAAAATCTATGGCAATGTTCCTTTAATTTTTCTGAAATAAAAGAGCTATGGAATTCTGGCTTCCAGCATTCTTCTAGCAAAAAAAGAGCTATATTCTATAAAACCATGGAAACGGAATTCTAAATAGGATAATGCACATTTAATTTGAAGGTTATGAGTAACTTCTTGTATGTATTTTCTTAAATAAAGTGGTTTTGAATAACAATCATGTAGTAAACATTTTCCTCCGAGCTTAGAAGCCTACTGGCTATATGCCCAAGAAGACCAAATAGACCTCCATGTTGTAGATCAAATGGTCATTTACATGGGTTTTCAGGATTTATTTAAATCAACTTTATTTGTTGAGCAATGAAAGTTATGCAACTTTGCGTTTCAATTTCTCATCATTTTCAAGATCACTGCTTTCTATTTTTATAATATTCCTTACTGTTTGCAGGCTTAAAACCTGTCCTGATCATGTCCAACTCACAGAGGTGCATGGCTCCTTACAAGTGATGGCTCTCATACACTGTAACTAGCCCTGCACCTGTGTCAGTTGGACATGATTAAAACAGGTATTCAGCCCTCTCACTGTTAACATGATTTTCTGTCCACCCCCAGCAAACAGAGATCTTGAAATTATTTCTAGATAATCCCTGACAACCTTGAAACCAGAAATTGAGTCTGATTTATTTTTAGGATTTGAAAGAAATTTTAGGAGTAACTGAGGATTAGGGCCCAGATAGGGCAGGTCAGAAGGGATGTTTCCATGTTAGTATATTCCAACACCCTACTTTCATAGAACTAGTCTACAAAACTATCTTGACATATGGATGTTACTATTTGGGGTGTTTTAGTGTTGGGATTGTGCGAAATTGCTCCACATTATAAGATTTAGTGGTTAACAAAACATGTCCTAGGAAAACCGGGGCACATGGGTGCACAGTCCACGACCAACCAACAATAGATAAGTCATGTCCAAAGCCCAACTGGAGTTTGTTTTGTGCATACTGTGAATGTGTCTAACCATACTGCAGTAGGAGGTGAAAGCTGAAATATCCTTTCTCTTATATGAAGGTGACAGGACCAAGATTAGAGAATAGGTATAGTTGTCACTTTTATTTTTTTTTAACCTAACCCAAATTCCACCAAATATCATTCATAGAAAGATATGTTTCATGTGAAGGAGTTCAAGCTAGTGGAATTAATTTTCTAGATAATTAGAAGATGGTTTGTTTGCGGGTCCTTTGACAATTCTGTGGAAAGTAGGTCAAGAGCAGAAACCTGTTTTAAGGCCAAGAGGAACATCTAAGGAGCTTTAATTTGAAGGGACCTGCTCAACACATGGAATTTCACGATTATAATTCTTTTACATCATATCATTAAAGAAAATGGAATACTACTAAGTTTTAATAAAATATACCTGAGTGCATATATATATATATATATATATATATATATATATATTGTGAATTATATGACAGCAGAAACTAAGGTATCATCATATTTAAATACTGCACGAATGGGCTGCAGAGTGTCACACGCATTTGCGGACCGTGTTCACAGTAATGGAGCACGATCCTTAAATGCGAAAAATTGGACATGTCCTATTTTTTTCCTGTAAATGTACGGGAAGGTGTCTGTGGCTGATAGAAATGAATGGGTCAGTAGTTTATTCACAATTACAGATCCGTAATTGCCGATAAAAATAACGGTAGTGTGTATGAGGCCTTGTGTATGGGTAGAGTGTATGGGTGCTGAAGATTGGATTTGAGACTTTCTGGGGAAAACCAAGGAACAGCTAGAGCCCAGGCCTGGACTAGGTGTCTGGCAATATGATTGATCTGGTCTTACTGTTTTGGCTACACTTCTTATTTTTGGCCCTTTTTTAAGAAAAGTTGTACATTTTTGTGCTGTCAATCAATAGGAACCTTCATTGTTTGATTTCAGTGGATACAAATCTATCCCCACAACTGTCTGGCTCCGATGAGAACACCTAACCATCTGCTTCATTCAAAGCCGTAACATGGACCCCATTCCAAAATCTGGGCCTCCCACCTACCATGTGCCATTTATAATACTGGTACATTTCCACGTGGCACAAGAGCCTTTGTGCCCCCTTGAACACCTAGGCCGTGGTACAATGGCTACCTCTGCACCATCTGTAGCTACTCACCCTGCTTTAATTTCTAATACATGTTTATAACTCTAATTATATCGTTCTTATTCACAAACTGCTATATAAAAAATAGCCGTGGTGTGAAAACCAAGTCAATAAAATTACTTATTAGCACTGTTGGGGCCTAAGTTGGTATACCAATAAGGGCAAAATTAGTGGGTGAATTCTCTCTTGTATTACAGTGTGTACTGTAGCTTATTTCGAGAGTTAACTACACAATGATGCCCAGTGGTCAACACTTTGTTGTTGAGCTTTTCTCTCATCATGCACTATGCTATGTTACTGTATCATCTCAAAGTGCTTACTCAATTTTTATTAAAAATACTTTTTCTTCAATAAGACCAATTCCACAATAAATATCCATGTACAGTACGTTTAAAATTATCCTTAATGCCGTCTGTATTGTGGACCATAACTAATCTCGGCAAAGAACCTAACTTAAACATTTCCTTGAATAAGTAGGAAACCTGTCCTCCCCTAAGGTTGAAATCTCACATGCTGCTTTTGGCAGGTTTTTCTTATGTCTTTTTTTTGTACTAAACCCAGGAGTGGATCCAAAAATAAGTAAAGGTATAAAGGGAAGACTGATACTCCTTTCCTTTGTATCCACTCCTGGTTTGGTTAAAAAAAAACGGCACCAAAAAGCTGTATTTCATATGGGAGGTGGCGTGGGTCCAGCTCCTGACAAGCCCAACAAACAGCTGATTTTGCTGAAGGAAGCCTCCGACATCCACACATTTCACCTGCAGCGTAAATGTAGTATTACACGGCGGCCATTCAGATAAATGGCTATCCATGTAATACATGGACGGCTCGTGTGCGTCCGATGTTGTTAGTTGGGTCATTAGACCAGCATATATACATTGCCATATCTTTGCCTGTTATATCTGTACATTATATAATGGTGATATAAAGCGTTCCTATATATTTCTCCTACACCCCCAGCATTCCTCCTGTCAAAACAAGAAACTACTGGGCCAAAACTGCCATTATCAATTACTGGCATGTATCCTGGTATAGATCAACACTACTGTGGATGGTGTGGAGATCTGAGTCATGCGATTTAATTAGCTAATCCTTTAATCTTTTTTCTACCATATGTCAGTCAATTTATAATCCGCAGTGAGGAATATGTTCAGCGTTCTGTTGGCTTTTTTTATTGCATGTTACTGGTTGTACGGCACTGACGACATTAACCATTAATGCACTTAAAATGCTGGGAATTTATCCTGTAATTGTTCCTGAAGGAGAAACTAAGAAGAGATAGAAAAGGGGAGGCAGATATAGGGTAAGGCCACACAGTGCGCTCACGGTGCGTTTATGTTGCGTTTTTAAACTGCAGCAAGTCATTTTTCAATAGAAGTCAATGGTGAAATGTTTGTTATGGACAGACTGCAGCTGTTATATTACAATGTGTTCTTTGTGCAGTTAACTGCATCTTCATAATGTCTGAGCGCATGCAGTTAGTGACCGCGCTGCCAAAGTTGTTGCTGAACTGCTTGCGTTTTTGCTGACCGTTCTGCAATGCCTTGTAATGAACTATAAACAGGCAGCACCTCACAAACTTCAACACGGGTGAAAACTATGTCCATCAATTATTTCCTTTAAAACCGCAACAGAACTGCAGCATTACAGAGACAAAAAACACATGCAGTTGACCGCATGCGGTTTTCAACCGCAACAAAACCGCATCATCGACGCACCATGTGGCCTTACCCATAGGTAAAGCTTCTGTCACACTCCCGACTATCATGCCTAATCGATAGCAGGTGGCAATTGAAGTGATAAAGAAAAGTGCTTCTTGCAAAAGTCCCGAATGCAAATGATAAATTATGAGGGTACAAAGAATTGGTGTTTTTTGGTGGAAAATAAATAAATCATAGTTGGCATATGCAAAAAACAAATCAGGCTAAATGATACAAGTCTATGATGTTACATAATAATAGAGCAAAGCAAAATAGGATTACACTAACAGGTCAAATAGAATGCAAAAGAAGACACAATGAGAGGTAATAGTAGAAGAATACAGGACTATGATTCCTAAGTTAAAAATGAAACAAATAAAATACAAATAATAGTCCAACTATAAAAATGTCTTCGATGTCTGTATAAAATGAATAATAAATAACAGATGGGAAACAGGCAAACGAAGCAAAGTCCCATGTCCAAGAGTGGGTCCTTGACAGGGTGCTTCAAAGTGGCCATGACCGGATTTACCTATAGCGATAGTAGGACTTTACTATACATGGTCCTTGGGGAATGGCGCCTGCTAAAGAGAAAATGTATATATGTATAAACTGAACAGTGTGTAGTCATATGTATATTCTATGTTTTTATAGTTATGTAAGGCTATGAAAAAGCTGCGTTTGCAGAGCACGTTCTCTCAGAATCCATAGGGCCCTAAGGGTATGAGTTTATTGCAGGAAGAAAATTCTGCCTTAAAATTCCGTTTGGAATTTTGAGGCAAATTTTGATCTGCCTGCACGCCGTTTGCCCCGTTTTCCCATTGAGCGTCGCAGGCAAAAACGCTGTGAAATATGCTTTCTCTGCCTCCCATTGATGTCAATGGGAGGTCAGAGATGTAAACGCCTGAAGATAGGGCATGTTGCTTCTTTTTCCCACAAGACGGTTTTTCCACTTGCAGGAAAAAACCGCCTCCGCCTCCCATTGAAATCATTGGGAGGCATTTTCGATAATTTTTTGGTGCGTTTTCTGACGCGGTTTCCTTGTCAAAAAAACTCTGTGTGAACTGGCCCTAATACCAGACAGATACCAACATTCCAACTTTTTTTTTTCATTGTATAAAAAATGCATAGCTGTGCTTTTCTATACAGATCATCCTGCAAAAAATGGATTCTGCGTGGTATAATTTTTTTGGGCAGGAAGCCTATCAGTGACGTTTGCCACTGTAAAGAAAATTTTCAAGAAATACATAGCACTCATTGAGTTTGAAAAGATATAAATCCAAATTTTAATAAGAACCGATTGGCACACGTCAAAGGTTTACATCAAGGGTATATCCTGACATATACATCAGACTTAGACGACTGCAAGCACAGTGTGCACGTAATTTAGACACTCACAATGCTGTCGGTAAAAAAGTGGGTGTGGTTTTGGGGACGTGATTTCACATTGAGTATTTTTTGCAATTGTCTGGCAGCCTCCGATAATGACTCCCTATGGGTAAGTCTTAATGGCGCAGCCCTGACCATGTCGGGACGCAGCCAACAACCTCGCCGGCAACATGTTCGGCGCGGCTGTCAAATAGCCTGGTAATGGTCGCACATTATTGCGGGTAAAATGGCCATTTACCTGCAAAATTGAGCGGTCGTTAATTAATACACCCTTTATGGCCGCACAATTTTGTAGGCAAAGGGACCTTTTACCCGCAATAACGCGTGGCCATTAACAGGCTATTTGACAGCCGCACCGAACATGGTGCGGTTGCTGGCCACGTTGCCACCATATCAGGGCCGCTCCGTTTAGAATTACCCTAAAACAGTCAGTATCCTCCTCCCCCAGCCTCCGCTCCTTACTCTTGGGGCTGCACAGACAGGCAGTGCCCGGGTGTCCAGCTACTGAATGTGAGTGTCTCCCGCTTTCTGCTCCCTTGCCAGTTGCAATCTCACACTTGACCTAGTCATGCTGCTGCCTTTCCTATACCTGGGTGGACTGGCAAAAGAGTAGTATCTAATCCAAATAAGAAGTAACCTGTTTATTATGCAAAAAGACTGGCACTTGCTATTTATTGCCAGTAAAAATATTTTACTTTAACCGGCTCCAAGTGTAAATGATGCTAGGCTAATGGTTTACCGGCAAGATGGCAACCCAAACTAGCACCACCCTGGCCCATATTTTCTTCTGCAATGTGATTGAGTGTAACAGGTCAGTCATATCATATACTATTGTATATGACATGAGAAAAACATTGTAAAAAAACACCGCCATCATCACGACAAGAATAGGAGTTATTGGAGATACATTTATGGATACCTTCTCTATTTGCTAATGTTTAGTCCAAGGGTCTGCAATAACATTGATGTGGCCCTGCTGAGCAATAACTACATCATGAAATGCTACTTAACCACAGAGGACTATGAAGATGGAGTGGAACAGCTCCCAGGACTCGCATTAATATTGGATAAATGCACCAGCAGCAGCTGTAAATAAACTACTCTCAATGGTGCGGTGGTTACATCTTAATAATTCATGACACTCCGTTAAATATAGTATAAAGGAGATGAGCAGCGAAACATAATCCCGTCATTCAGGATTTTAATAAACAGGCGGAAAGTAGCAGAAAATTATCCGTAATATTTATAGCACAAAAGACACATTTCATGTATTTATAGATCGCCATATCACAAATATGACAAAAATCAGCAAACTATGTATTACCAAAGGATATTTATGACCACATAAACGCACTGCAGATTATCAAACGGACAGTTAAAGGAATATTCCAAGCACTGGAACCCAGGTGCCGTCTTCCTTCCTATAAATGGACCAGAATTGCTGATTGCACATATGAATGCACCTCTTTAAAATGCAAGAGCATGGAGATCGGCCGGTGTTCATAAACATGGGTGTTTACACTATAACCCTATTACCTAATTACAGTGGGTTCAGAGGTTTCTAGTCACACTTGGGCCTGTGGGGGCCTAGCGACAACTCTGCCACTTAAGAGAATAACTGTTTATTCTCTGTACAGTGACATCACTGCATTAATTATCCCTGTACTGTGACATGACTGTGTGCATTATTTTTAGGTTTATCATCATTTTTATAACGCGTTTGCTGTGACATCACTGCATTAATTATCCCTGTACTTTGACATGACTGTGTGCATTATCTTTAGGTTTATCATCATTTTTATAATGCGTTTGCTGTGACATCACTGCATTAATTATACCTGTAGTGTGTCATCACTGTGTACATTAACCCTGCATTATGATGCTGTGTTTATTATCACTGTGCTGTCACATCATTGTAGTTCTTAGCAATTAGCTATGACATCACTATGTTTATTATTCCTGTTCTGTAAGATAAACCCTTTTCTGTGACATCACTGTGCACAATATTCTCATAAAACTTTCTGGGACCTGCACCTATCTCCATATTGCGGGTCCTGCGACCCTCGTCCTGCCATTGCATCCAGACAGACATGGAGGATGTCTGATGACAAGTTGTCAACTGTTTTTTCAATAACTGGCAGAATTGTAAATGCAGCTCCAAGCTACAATAGAAGACAAACAGCACATGATAGGCAATGCAATATATTTACAAGTTGAATCAACTTTTTTAAGTGGCATAAAGAATATCTCTGGGAAAACATTGCTCCTGATTTCTCATGTGCTTTAAATGTGTGAAGTCTTTCTGTTCCATGCTCAGTTCTTAGTGATACAGACTTCCCCTGCCGCCTAATTCAGAAGCAGGAATAGTTTTTCATTTTTTCAAGATGGAGTGGCTGCTTAGTCCCTTGGGCAGAACCTTGCTACTGTACCTTCGTTATTCTCTATGCCTTGCACCCTGTAAGTTGCTTCTTATTTAACAACCCAGAGCCAATGAACTGCTAAACTGTGACATCACTGTGTGAAATGTCCTGGGTGGGCTGTAGTGAAGCATCCCTGGAACAATCTCTACAGAAATGAATGGATCACAGGTCTAGGAATAGTATACCTCAGATTCAGTTGCTGGTTATTTAGCAAACTTGTATGCTCTAGCACAGTAACCACTAGTTTTATTAACTATAAACACACCCTGAGTATGTTTCCTGTCCCCTACATAGAGTTCAACTGGTGGACACTGTCATACTCCAACTAAGCTCCATCCAGGGAACGCAACGTTTACAATGGTATTCCTGTCTGAAGCATTTATGGAATATAAACAGGACACAACTGGTGAGTGACACCACTAATCTCCAAACTCTACAGATCCTGTAGTGTCACTAGTAGAAGAGGTAGAAAGATGGTGGCCAGGACACAGTGACAGATTGTGGACTGCTATTTTTATTTTTTTTTGCTGTGTTTTTGGAGGGGGTTGGAGCACGGGACTGGCAAGGAACTTTGTGTCCTCCTGCTAGAGCTTTTCTTAAAATTGTGGTATCAAATATAACATCTCCTTTCATTGTAAAGTAACCCTAAATCTATCTAGAAATGAATAATGAAAGTATACAGAATATAAATGTGTCTATGCTGTCTGTCAGTCTGCAGGATTTTCTGCTGTTTCTGAAATATAAGGTGTTGGACTTCTGCTGACAGATGTATGTGAGGGCAGGACATAGCCAAGGGGGGTAGAGTTAGCATCTCTGGTATTCTATTACAGACAGAGCAGTCGGGGAGGGTTCCTGCTGCAGCCAGTTGCCTTACAGCCAGACACATGTTATTGATAAGGAGTAGGGGAAATAATTGTTGATCTTCTTGTACAAGTATAGGAGAGTTCTTTATATATTTCTTTGTAGAATTCTCACAATAATGGGAAAGAGGAGGATATTAAAGAGGTTTTCCAGAACTTTGATAATAATGGCCCATGGCCAGGGGCTTAACTAGGAAAGACTGGGCCCCATAGCAAACTTTTGACTGGGGCCCCCCCTCCCCTGGGTGTCACACAACCCCCACTTGTAGATAGTGCCTTTTTTACAGCCCCCCATAGATAACGCCATACAACCCCCCCTGTAGATAACGCCATACAGCCCCCTCTGTATATAGCGCCATACATCCCCCTGTAGATAATGCCATACAGCCCCCCTGTAGATAACGCCATACAGACCCCCTGTAGATAACGCCATACAGCCCCCTTTGTAGATATCTACAAAGGGTGCTGTATGGCGTTCTCTACAGTGGGGGCTGTATGGCGTTCTCTACAGTGGGGGCTGTATGGCGTTCTCTACAGTGGGGGCTTTATGGCGTTCTCTACAGTGGGGGCTGTATAGCGTTCTCTACACTGGGGGCTGTATGGCGTTCTCTACAGTGGGGGCTGTATGGCGTTCTCTACAGTGGGGGCTGTATGGCGTTCTCTACAGTGGGGGCTGTATGGCGTTCTCTACAGTGGGGCTGTATGGCGTTCTCTACACTGGGGACTGTATGGCGCTATCTACAGAGGGGGCTGTATGGTGTTCTCTCTAGTGGGGGCTGTGTGGCGTTATCTACAGAGGGGGCTGTATGGCGCTAATGCCATACAGCCCCCACTGTAGAGAATGCCATACAGCCCCCACTGTAGAGAACGCCATACAGCTCCCTGTAGAGAACGCCATACAGCCCCCCTGTAGGTAACGCTATACAGCCCCCCCTGTAGGTAACGCTATACAGCCCCCCTGTAGGTAACGCTATACAGCCCCCCCTGTAGGTAACGCTATACAGCCCCCCCTGTAGGTTATGCTATACAGCCCCCCCTGTAGGTAACGCTATACAGCCCCCTGTAGGTAATGCTATACAGCCCCCCTGTAGGTAACGCCATGCAGCCCCAACCCCCCCCCAAAAAATCCGACCTACAGTGTGTCCTACAAAAGTCATGTATAGATGTGTGATCGCTGGCAGCGATAGGGAGAACGGGGGACCGAAAGTCCCCCAAAGTTCTCCATGACTAACCTCTGACTTCCGGCGTCTGCGCAGCTCAATAAAAATGAAAGGAGCGCTGGTCACGCATGCGCACAAGCGTGACCGGCGCTCCATTCATTTCTACGGAGCTGCCGACACAGACCCCGGAAGTCCGAGGTTTGTGATGGAGAACTTCAGGGGACTTTCGGTCCCCCATTCTCCCTATCAATGACAGCGATCACACATGTATCCCCTGTCCTGTGGATATCCTGTGGATAGTGGATACATGTCTTTTGTTTAATGGCAGAGCAGGGAGATACCTCCCTGCTCTGACGTAGTGTTCAGTGGCATCGCGCGACACGGGCCCCCTCATGCCGCAGGCCCCATAGCAGCCGCTACGGCGGTAGTTACGCCACTGCCCATGGCTAGCATAGGTCACTAATATCAGATCAATGGGGGTCCAACTCTGGATACCCTCCTTCATTGTTTACCAGACACAGCACAATACATTTTGTTGTGACTTTTCCTGGTATTTCAGCTCCGTTCTATTCACTTGAATGGGAAGGATCTGCAAACAGCAGCAGTATTTGACACAGTCACTATAAACTCTATGGTGCCGTGCTAGTAAATAATGACCGGAGCTCCACGGCCCTTTCACTCAGCTGATCGGTGGTGGTACTGGAAGTTGGACCCCCAAGATTTGATAATTATGGCCTATCCTATGGATAAAACACCTTTTTAAGGGAGGAATTGCTGGGATTTTGTGTGTGTGTTTATTTTTTATATTTAGCGTTACTTTAATTGTCCACAGGGAATTAATAGGAATATTGTAATGAGCTTGAATTAAAACAAACATAAAGAAGGCATCAGTAGCTGAAACCATGAGTAAAATTGTATCTAATATCTATAAACCTATTTACTAACATCCCAATTCCTGTGAATCTTCAGCTGTATCTGTGTCTATGGCAGCCAGGTGTTCATCTCAGTCAGATAATATTAATCCAAGATTAGTACATCAGTGGGATATGAGCGACAAATCAGCAGCTTTGTCTTTCATTGTATCCAAAAAATTGAGCCATCCGTAAAGAATGGGATTAGTGAAACAAACACTACAACTGTGACTCTTCCAAAAACAGAAGAATTTGCTGCCTGTGTTTTCCATGCCAGCTCGGCCATGTGAGACTGTGTTAATCACCCAGTGTTGTCTATTAACTGGGCATGGCAGCTATTGTCATCAAGTCTTCCTCTTATTTATTTCTGTTGTTTATATAGAGCCAACATATTCTGCATCCCTGTACAGAGACTAACATCAGTCACTGTCCCCAGTGGAGTTCAGAATCTAAATTCCCTATCTGTATTAATGATATAATTAATGCAAGTTTGCAAATAGTCCTGATTTGGGGGAAAATTGGTTTTTAAAGGAAGTTTTCCAAATGCATACTTTTCAAACCAAGTTATTATAGCCACATTCTCGCTACCCTCTGGTTTTTACACTACGAGTATTGGTCTGCACTTATCTACCAGACTAGCCCTTAATATTACAATAATATAAAGGGCTCGGCTAGTGGATACGTGTAGACCACTACTTGTAGTGTAAAAATCCAGCGTAGATAGTGCCACACTCCGTGCCCCTTGTAGATAGTGCCCTACACTGCATCCTGTAGATGTGCCACACACTGCCCATGTACATAGTGCCACACACTGACCGTGTACATAGTGCCACACACTACCCTGTAGATAATGCCACAGTGTCCCCTGTAAATAGTGCCAGTGCCCCATGTAGATTCACACACAGTGTCCACGTAGGTAGTGCCACAGTGGCCATGTCCACGTTCCCACTCCGTCCTCCAGCAATGCAGGCCTGGTCTCTTCTGACTAGGCCTACTCCGGCGGGACAACGGCAGCAGCGCGATTACTTCATTGTGCCGCCTGCATCACAAGAAAAGTGCCAAATGTCGGAGAAGGTAACTGATGATTCCCTTAAATTGCCAGTGCTGTTAATTGTATCCGTGTCCTAAGGACGAGGACACAATGGCGTACAATAGTATGTAAGGGCCTTCCAGCCATGGTCACAGGGGGGTTTCCGGGAAACTGGGACCATGGCTGGAGTTGTGAGCGCAACTGTGATTTAAAAAAACTCCTACTGTATATTTTTTTTTGTATGGTCTACAGCAGTTATGCAGACATATGTGTCTCTGTAATTACAGACTCTTCCATCAGGTCATTTCCACCTGTTCCCTACTTCTTGCTCTCATACATTTAGTATAGAGTATGAATGCAGGATCACACTACATAGATTTTGTTTGTAGCCATGTAGGCACCTAGGTTTTGCATAGACGCTGTATACAAAAAATGGAGGGAGATTCATTTGCGAAATTAATAATCTAGTTGACGGGCATTGAACTAAAAAAGAGAAATTACCAGTAAGTATTTGTAAGTGTCCCTGAAACTATTTCTTCCACTTCACATCATAGGAAAGCAACCAATATGGTCATCATTACAGCTCACTTACAGATCCCGAATGGCCAAATCTTCCTAGTTATGATTTAGTACGGGAGTGGTGAATGTATCCTTTCATAATCGGAAGTTGGGCAGCTCCACTGCTGCTTTGATAAAGTTTGCAATGCAAAGGGTGAAATCCAAGGCAAATCTGCAGCAAAATCTGCATGTTATACATGCAGATTTGCTGCAACTTTGCATCATAATTCACGGCGGAAGTTATCCGTCATGTTTTAATTAATCTAACTAAACATAGATAATTTACTTCAGTCTGAAATCATATAATAGTTTAAGTAGGCATCTTAAATAGTTCAATATAATAATTAAATATTACATAGAACATGTAAATGATGCGCCTATTAGTGAACTATGGCTAAAAGATTAAAAGTGTTGTCCAGTTTAGAAAACCTATTTTCAGATACCCTATAAGGGAGTTCTGAGTTAATAGAGGGGGGTCCTCTGTTCAGGATCCTCATCTCGTGGCCAAAGTGGAGGGCAGTTACTAAGATAAATAATGCATTCACTTACTTTTCTCTCTGCCTGCAACAGGGAAATTAGATTGTGAGCTCAATGGGGACAAACACGCATAAAGTGTAAGAAAACTACCCAGAAGAAACCCATGTAAACACGGGAAGAACATGCAGGTGTTTCCTTGGTTGTAGTTCGCAACAACGGACCCTAATGCTTCCAAGATGCCGTGTGTTTATATGGAGGGGAAAAGTTAATACCGTTCTCCCCTAATGAATGTGATTTTTTTTTTAAATTTATTTATCTTAATATGGGTCACCTCACCAAGTTTCATAAAATATGGGATGTGTGGGGTACTTCACCCCTTACTTTATTCTCCACCCGCTCCTTACAGGGTTCTCTATCCTCCACCCCGGAAATGCTCAGACACTTACTATTTCTCTATCCCTGATAAAGTACCGTCGTGTCTATCATTGTAATCATATTAAATCATTGCTAAAACCATTATTGTTTGTTCAATGTATGTATTACTACTATATGACAATTTGACAACTCCTTTAACACCTGAGCTCCTATAATGAGGTGGGGCCAGTAGTTTCCCCTGCATTTTCTCCAGTTTACCATTGAGAAGATCTAACAAAGCTGTTACTTTTTTACACAAGTAATTGATAAATATATAGAGGGGGGCGGCTCATGCTCTGGCGGACTTGAGCCGTCCCTGTAAAACACACACAGCCATTCATCTGAATGTCCGCCATGCAATGCTACATGCACTACATACTTTCCCCGACAAAATCACTTGTTTGCCGGAAGCCAATTTAGCGGCTTCTATCTGAGAGGTTGTCTCTGACTAGACAACTGCTTTAAAGAGTGCTTTGTAAAGAGATAAGTAATTGATGTAAATATTTGACCAAAGAGGTCTCAAAGATCTTATTAACCCCTTAATGAAATGCCCCGTACATGTATGTGGCAGTCATTAAGGGGAAGTATGGAGCGGGCTCACGGACTGAGCTCACTCCATTCATAACAGGTGATGGCTGCGTAATACAGATCACTTTGATTCAACCCATTTGACCCCTTAAATGCTGCGTTCAATCGCGTAAGGGGCATTTAAATGGTTAGGATCAAGGGGGAAGCCCCCTCTGATGTGCCTTCGCAACTCCCCCGCGACGCGAGCGCAGGTTGCTGATGAATGCCCCCGGGTCTGCCATGTTTATACGCCTTTGAAGCCCTTTGTACCTCCTTTGAAGCCTTCTGGCAGGGCTTCAAAGGAGAATGTTAGTATAGCGATATTGCAGTATATCATCCAACGATCATTGTTCAAGTCCCTTGGGGGGGACTAGTAAAAAAACAGTTAAATAAAGTTTTTTAAATGTTTTTTTTTTCCCTAGAGCCAATTTTTTTTTTAAGCAATTTTTTTTTTAAAAAAAAAGAGTGGTAAAACATAAAAAAAGCATAATTTTGGTATCGCCGTAATCATATCAACCCCTAGAATAAGGTGAACATGTCGTTTTTACCGCCTGATGGACTCCGTAGAAACAAAACTCCCCAAAAAAACAGCGTAATCGCTGTTTTTTTGCCCATTTCACCCAACAAATATTTTTTTTCCAGTTTTTTTCCAGTTTCCCAGCACATTATGCAGTACAATAAATGAGGCACGAAAAACTACAGCTTGTCCCACAGAAGAAAAGCCCTCGTACGGCTATATCCACGAAAAATTTAAAAAGTTATGGCTTTTGAAAGGCGGGGAGGAAAAAACGAAAATGAAATAACAAAGATTGTCCGTGTCCTTAAGGGGTTAAAAAGCAGTGGTAGGTAGTGGTAAGTTTTCTTGGTGTTTAAGGCTATGTTCACATCTGCGTCGGGGGCTCTGTTAGGGGCCTTAGTCGCAGATCCGGCAGGGTTTGCTGGAGTTTAACAGAGACTATATTGTGTCCGGTAAAAGCATGGACACCCCGATGCCAAGTTGACGAAATCCATTAAAGTCAATAGGTTCAGTTGGCAACTGGCGCTATCCATTGTGCAACAGAACCGTTGGTTCCGTTACTCCCTTGTTCTGCTCCTCTGACGGAGCAGAACAACAGAACACACAAAGCAGGTGTGAACCCAGCCTAAGGCAAAGCTGGAAATTGAAATTATTATTTTCTTTACCTAATTTCCTTTGTGTGTGTGTCCCTGGCTCCTGTGCCTTTTGTGTTTCATGTTTAGTGATTTTATTAAATATTATTTTTGTTTGTTTTAGTGGGTTAAAGGAACATTAAACCTAGAAATGAATGATAAAAGTTATTAGAAGAAAAGCTTTAATCTTACTGAGGTCATTGTGCAGGGAGGAGAAGGATGGAGGACGAGCTGAGTTGTCCTCATTACAATGGTGTGATTGTATGTTATCTGCTTTCAGCTTTATAACAAAGGTGTTACCTTTTCATTTTATTCATTTTCGTTCACTGCTGACCCTGCCCCCAGTGTACACAGAACAGGCTGTAATAAAAATATAGATTTTTTAATATAGTGAGATAAATATATTTATGCTAATGAGTTTCTTAATGCCCAAGTGGGCGTATTTTTACTTTAAACCAAGTGGGCGTTGTACAGGGGAGTGTATGACGCTGACCAATCCTGGCTCTGCTGTTCCAGCTATTACTATTGACCTCTGCTTCATATTGACCCTGGCTTTACTGACTACGCTCCTGCTTTGCGTTTGGTACCTCGTAAACTCCTGGTTTGACTCGATCGTTCACTACTCTTGTTGCTCACGGTGTTGCCGTGGGCAACTGCCCCATTTCCCTAAGCTTCTGTGTACCCTTGTCTGTTTGTCTGTCGTGCACCTACTGAGCGTAGGGACCGTCGCCCAGTTGTACGCCGTCGCCTAGTACGGGTCGTGCAAGTAGGCAGGGACTGAGTGGCGGGTAGATTAGGGCTCACCTGTCTGTCTCCCTACCCCGTCATTACATAATCACAGGCCCATATACCTTTTCTACCCTGGTTCCTACTACTGTGGACCCCCTTGAGACCCTGGCGCAGGAAATGCAGGGTCTCTCCCTACAGGTCCAAACCCTGGCTCACAGGTGCGACCAGCGTGATGTTAACCTCCTCACCTCTTGAACCCCATCCCAAGTTGCCTGACCGGTTCTCAGGGGACCGGAAGACTTTTTTCTCCTTTCGGGAGTGTTGTAGGCTCTATTTCCGTCTAAGGCCCCACTCCTCAGGTTCTGAGAGTCAGCGAGTGGGTATAATTGTCTTCCGGCTCCAGGACGGCCCCTAAGAATGGGCCTTCTCCTTGGCTCCTGACGCCCCTGAACTTTCCTCTGTTGACCTTTTTTTTCCGCTCTCGGGCTCATCTATGACGAGACTGACAAGACTGCCTTTGCGAGAGTCAGGTGTAGACCTTACGTCAGGGTAAGAGACCCGTTGAAAAGTACTGCTCTGACTTTAAGAAGTGCTTTATCTCTGCCCCAGTGCTGATTCAGCCTAACCAAATGGAGCCGTTCATCGTGGAGGTTGACGCCTCCGAGGTGGGAGTGGGTGCTGTTTTGTCCCAGGGTACCAGGTCCCTCACCCATCTCCGTCCCTGTGCCTACTTCTCCAGGAAGTTCTCGCCCACTGAGAGTAACTATGACGTGGGCAACCGCAAACTCTTAGCCATTAAATGGGCATTTGTAGAGTGGCGCCACTTGTAGGGGGCTATGCACCAGGTAACGGTCCTTACCGACCACAAGAATCTGGTCTTCCTAGAATCTGCCCGGAGGCTAAACCCCAGACAAGCTCGATGGGCGTTGTTTTTTACTAGATTGAACTTTGTGGTCACCTATAGGGCTGGGTCTAAAAATATTAAAGCTGATGCAATGTCGCATAGCTTCATGGCCAGCCCTCCTTCGGAGGAAGATCCTGCTTGTGTTTTGCCCCCAGGTATAATAAAATCCTCTGTTGATTCTGACTTAGTCTCCGAAATTGCGGCTGATCAAGGTTCAGCTCCCGGGAACCTTCCTGAGAACAAGCTGTTTGTTCCCCTGCAATTCCGGCTAAGGGTACTCAGGGAAAATCATACTCTGCACTATCTGGCCATCCAGGCATCCTGGGTACAAAGCACCTCATTGCTAGAAACTATTGGTGGCCTGGGTTGCCTAAAGACGTTAAGGCCTACGTCGCCGCTTGTAAAATTTGTGCTAGGTCCAAGACTCCCAGGTCTCGACCAGCAGGCTTACTATGTTCTTTTCCCATTCCCCAGAGACCTTGGACCCATATCTCCATGGATTTTATCACCGATCTGTCTCCATCTCAAGGCAAGTCGGTGGTGTGGGTTGTAGTAGACCGCTTTAGTAAGATGTGCCACTTTGTGCCCCTCAAGAAACTACCCAATGCCAAGACATTAGCTACCTTGTTTGTCAAACACATCCTGCGTCTCCATGGGGTTCCTGTCAATATTGTTTCTGACAGAGGGGTACAATTTGTTTCATTGTTTTGGAGAGCTTTCTGTAAAAAGTTGGAGATTGATCTGTCCTTCTCCTCGGCCTTCCATCCTGAAACTAATGGCCAAACTGAAAGGACTAATCAGTCTCTAGAACAATATTTAAGGTGTTTTATCTCTGACTGTCAATATGATTGGGTCTCCTTCATTCCCCTCGCCGAATTTTCCCTTAATAACCGGGTCAGTAACTCGTCAGGGGTCTCCCCCTTTTTCTGTAATTTTGGGTTTAATCCACGGTTCTCCTCCGTTTCACCTGGTGGTTCCAACAATCCCGAGGTAGATGTCATTCATCGGGAACTGTGCACAGTCTGGGCCCAGGTTCAGAAGAACCTAGAGGCGTCCCAGAGCATACAAAAGACTCAGGCAGATAGAAGACGTTGTTCTAACCCAGACATGGGCAAACTACGGCCCGCGGGCCACATACGGCCCGTTAGGCTTTTTAATCCGGCCCGCCGAACTTGTCCAAGATATATCCGTCCTCAGCAGCTGCTAGTTCGCGCAGGAGGACGGATATATCCGTCCTGTGATCGCGCGGGTACTGACAGTTTACCCACGCGATCAGCGGCAGGAGCACGGCTGTTATACACAGCCTGGCTCCTGCTGCAACTGCCGGAATTGAAGCACGCGCCGATTCCGGCAGTTTAACCCATTAAATGCCGCTGTCAACAGTGACAGCGGCATTTAATGTGTTTGACAGAGGGGGGAACTCCCTCTGTCTCCCGATCGGCGCCCCCGCAAACAAATCGCGGGTCGCCGTCGGGTTTCCATGACAGCCGGGGGTCTAACAAAGACCCCCAGGTCTGGCTTCAGCATCTGCCTGTTAGGCGATGCCGGAGGCATGACCTAACAGGTTGCCTGTCAGTTTTACACTGACAGGCAATAATGCTTTGGTATACGAAGTATACCAAAGCATTATATATGCGATCGGCACATCGCATAGTGAAGTCCCCTGGTGGGACTAAAAAAAAAAAAGTAAAACCGTTAAATAAAGTTTGTGAAAAAAAAAATAAAAAAAATTACAGTCAAAGTCAAATAAAACTACTTTTTTGCCCCAAAAAGTGGTTTTATTTAATAAAACGGTCAAAACAAATCACACATACACATATATGGTATCCCCGCGATCGTAACAACTTGACCAATAAAATGAACACATTAATTAAACCGCCGGATGAACGGCGTCCAAAGAAAACGCAAAAAACAACGGCAAAATTCTCTCTTTTCTCCCATTCCCCCCATAAAAAATAAAATAAAAGTTCATCTATAAGTCCTATGTACCCCAAAATAGTACTAATGAAAACTACACATTGTCCCGCAAAAATCAATCCCACGTACGGCCACATCGACGGAAAAATAAAAAAATGACGGCTCTTGGAACGCGGCGATGCAAAAACAAGTAATTTTTTTCTAAAAGGGTTTTTATTGTGCAAACATAGGAAAACATATAAAACCTTTACATATTTGGTATCCCCGTAATCGTGCCGACCCGTAGAATAAAGGTAACATGTTATTTATGCTGCATAGTAAACGGCATAAATTTATAACGTGAAAATTAATGTTGGAATAGCTGCTTATTTTCAATTCTCTCCTAAAATAAAGTTAATAAAAGTTAATCAATATATTGTAAGCATCTAAAAATGGTGCAATTACAAAATACAACTCGTCCCGCAAAAAACAAGCCCTTATACGGCTATGTCGACGGAATAAAAAAAGAGTTACGACTCTTGGAATGCGACCATGAAAAAACAAAAAATAATCCTTGGTCATTAACGTGCAAAATGGCCCGGTCATTAAGGGGTTAATGTGGCGCGTATTTCTCTTTATTTCACTTTAATTTTCACTTCGTTTCACGTCACCATTAAGCCCTTCGGTTTTCAAAGAGTACAATATCAGCCGTCACTTTGCCACGAAGCATGCAAACTATGCTAGCAAGCAGTCAACACAAGAACGGGCGGCTACTGCTCAGAGGTTGGCAGCTAATTTACAGAGTCAACAGAACTTTTTTCTTGATAAATCACAGTGCGTATGTTATTTTAATCTATTTACATTTCCTCCTCCCAGTATCTGCGAAATAGTATGTAAATGCCATATCTTGCATATTCCTTGAGACAAATTTATTAACTGATAAGGGCTATTTTTCACATTTGAAAGACAGTTAATAAATTGGGTTGTAGTGTTCTTACTGTGCTATGAGGTTTGCACACACTACATTTAATGCTTTAGTATATCCGGCCCAAACACTCCCTCCAAATGCTCCTGGCCCGGCCCCTCTGTCAAATTTTAGAACCCATTGTGGCCCGCGAGTCAAAAAGTTTGCCCACCCCTGTGCTAACCCCTTGTTTGTGATCAGGGATCTGGTGTGGCTGTCTTCAAAAAATTTGCGCCTTAAGGTTCCGTCCCAAAAAATTTGTTCCCTGGTTTATAGGGCCGTACAAGGTCATTGAGGTCCTTAACCCTGTCTCCTTCCGGCTGGAGTTACCCCCATCTTTTCAAATACACGACGTGTTTCATGCCTCCCTCCTGAAACGCTGCTCCCCGTCTTTGGTTACCTCGAGGAAACCTCCGGTCCCTGTTCTCACCCCTGAAGGGGTAGAATTCGAGGTGGCCAAGATTGTGGACAGCAGGAAGGTCCAAGGCTCCCTCCAGTACCTGGTCCATTGGAGAGGATATGGGCCTGAGGAGAGGACTTGGGTACCCTCCCGGGATGTTCACGCTGGGGTATTGCTCAGGAGGTTCCATCTTCGGTTCCCCAATAAGCCAGGTCCACTTAGGAAGGGTCCAGTGGCCCCTCATAAAAGGGGGGTACTGTAAAGGATCTGCCAGACACAGCTTCTGTGTCGACGCCCGTGGTTAATTAGTCTGCATCTGCTCCTAGGTCTGATAGAGTGACTCGATCTGCTACCACTCAGGCTGGTAAGCTGAGGAGTGGGAGAACCTATCACAGCCTGGCCAGACGGTTCTAGCTCCCGCCCTCTGTCTATGTATACCTTCATTTGCTTCTTGTCCTTGCCTGTGATTCTCTCTTGTTTCCTGGCTCTGCTGTTCCAGCTATTACTATTGACCTCTGCTACATATTGACCCTGGCTTTACTGACTACGCTCCTGCTCTGCGTTTGGTACCTCGTACACTCCTGGTTTGACTCGGCTCGTTCACTACTCTTGTTGCTCACGGTGTTGCCGTGGGCAACTGCTCCATTTCCCTTAGCTTCTGTGTACCCTTGTCTGTTTGTCTGTCGTGCACCTACTGAGCGTAGGGACCGTCGCCCAGTTGTATGCCGTCGCCTAGGACAATTCGTGCAAGTAGGCAGGGACTGCGTGGCGGGTAGATGAGGGCTCACCTGTCTGTCTCCCTACCCCGTCATTACACAGAGGAAGCGAGATCTCGCTGTAAATGACAGGTTACAACGAGTTTACGCTTCCTCTGCTGTAGCTACCATAGAAACAGTAACAAAGTGCAGAGATTGTGAATAGACATCCCGTGGAATGTCTATTCACTGTCTAAACACTTCAGTATTGTTAATGTGTTAGTATAAGACAGCACATAAGGATCTAGCAGGATCCCTATGCGCTGAGTAAATGAATGGAGAGAAGTGCATGACGCTGATTGGCCACTGATTGGTCAGCGTCATACACTCCTCTGTACAACGCCCACTTGGTCTAAAGTAAAAACACGCCCACTTTGGCTTTAAGCAACTCATTAGCATAAATCTAAAATCGCTAAGAAAGTGGTGAAAACATATAGTTTTTTTAAATAAAAAGCACTGCTGTCACCTACATTATAGCGCTGATCTCCTTATGTAGGAGATAGGGCACTTATAATGTGGTGACAGAGTCTCTTTAAATCCCTTCTTGGTTTTTTTTACACAGTCACTTTTTGAGGACTTTTTGACGTAATTGTAGATCTTCCGATGACCAATATTTTTCAAAAACCTTTTCATGCATGGATATAAAACACAGATCTATGATAATGCCTTAACAGCGTGCGTAGTGCGAAATAGTGCATTACAACCCACGCAATGACCCCTCGAACTCCCAAATGACTGGACAGTCAAGAAGCCCATGCTGCATGCAAAACTGCTCTGCAAGAAATGTGACCGTGAGCCGCTCAGGTGATTCTCAAATAAAAGTGACACATTTTGTGTGCACTGAGTGGTACCTCCTTATCTAGCGTTAAATAGCATAGTACCATTATGGAACGAAGAGATATCCAAATATGAAGAATTACGTCTTGTAACATATTCTATGTTGTAACTAACTCTATAGTGAGAAAATGCTAAATCTTTAGAACTTTTCTTTTCTGCTTTTTACCCTTTTTTTTTTCGTTTCTTTTCATCTTGTGCATTCTAGAAAATTAATCTTACGTTCCCACTTGAAAACCAGCAACGAGTTGCTGTTAACAGATTACTCATTCTTTTTATGTGTCTCTCTTTTAGTACTTTGAGTATATGATTTATACTGCTGTGAATGGACTGTAGGTCTGAATGGCTTGTTTACATCTAAATAACCACCACAGACCTATTCACTAAAGCTGGCCATACACAAAAGTTGGTCAAACACCCTGACTTTTGGCAGGATTGCCAAAGATCTCATATGTTTGGGGGCCTCCAAACTGTCCTCTAAGTGCAGATGATTGGGGAAAGCTGGATCGGACATCGGATTTCAACATGCCTGATCCTTTGTTCCCATGGGAGATCAGTCGTTGCCAGAGCATTCGGCCAAAATCTATTGTTATGCCGCTGGTGGTGCACAAGACCACAATACCAGACAATCGCTATCACATGGATGAAGCATGCATCAATACTGACAGAAAAGAAAAGGCACAAATAACTCACCAGTGGATGAGTGGAATTGAATACTGAAGGTAGTATAAGATGGAGATGATACATGAATAGAGTGTATGGCAGATGAATAGCATGCAAGCAGTTAACCGATAAAAAGACAGTGGACAAGAATTGTATAAAGCAGAGATGGGAACTGCACTCCTTGTGAAGTCTTGTGGCTCTATGGTGCACGCCACACCAGTGGCATGGTCCCAACTTCCCCCAAGATATTCAGAGCAAATAAAGAAGGTTGGCAGCATTCAATCAATGACCAGTGGTTTATTACAGTGAGTGACGTTTTGGCTTGTGTAAGCCTTTATCAAGAATGCTTGATAAAGGCTTACACAAGCCGAAAAGTCGGAAACTGGAATAAACCAATGGTGATTTATCTCCACTAATTGAATACTGCCAACCTTTTTTATTTGCAGTGGACAAGAATTAACACCACTCACTGACCCTATCTGAATACTATTCCACATCTTGGCAGCAGACCAAACATACAGGAAAGGCAAACAAACCAGTGGAACTACTGATCCCAGGATACACATAAAACCACTATACAGAAACCAGATCTCTCAGAGGACTAACAGGTCCCACAGTCACCAACTAGAATCTGGAAAGAGTTTAGCACATGCCAGAAACAGTATAACCAGCACCTGAGTAATTTAGGCCTGAAGTGTATATATAAGCCCAAGAAAAATACTCCACCCTAATTAACCAGGCAAAGTAAATTGATGAACAAATCCAGACTCGGACCAAAGGCATTGCCTAGCAACGCCCAAACACAGAGATATCAGAAATCACTGATTAACAGTAGTCCTGCTGCTAATCGTAACATTACTCCCCCCCCCCCCTATCAAGAAAGGCTGAAGATCCCTTGATCCTGGGTTTGTCTGGATTGGCTGCATGAAATGCTCTTATCAATCTATCAGCATGGATGTTTCTAGCCGCTCCCAGGACCTTTCCTCTGCGCCATAGCCCCGCCAACCAAGGTCTACAGATCACCCTTCTGAAACTAGACACATGCTTAAAAAGAGAACAATGAAAAGACCTGGGTATTCTCATGCTTTGTGGTAAATCCAAAATAAAGGAAACTGGATGAATTTGTCTTAAAATCTTAAAAGGACCAATAAATCTAGGCCCCAACTTGCCACATTGTTGTCTTAACTGGATGTTTTTGGTGGACAATCACTCTCGATCTCCCACTTTGTACGTATGTGTTCTGCGGTGGTGATTAAACTTGCGTTTAGCATGAAGGGCAGCTGAGCCCAAAGTCCCATGGACCTTACTCCAAACTGACTTTAACATCTTAATTCTCAGTCCGAGCAGTGGAATGTCAAAGCCCACACTGCCGGTAAATGAAGATGCCTTGGGGTGAAAACCATAATTACAGAAAAATGGAGAGACATTAGTGGATACATGACACAAATTGTTATAAGCAAACTCTGCCAATGCCAAAAACTAGACCCAATCATCATGCAGTTCTTAAACATAACACCAGAGATATTGCTGTAATGTCTGGTTCACTCTCTGTTTTAGCAAAACTTTTTTTACATCAACACGATGTTCTTCCAAAGATGGGAAAAAAATCAAGATATCATCTAAGTAAATCACCATAAATAGACCCAAATATTCTTTGAACACATCGTTCATAAAATCCTGGAAAACAGCTGGGACATTGCAGAGCCCAAAAGGCATCACAAGATATTCTTAATGCCCCAACTGGGTGTTAAAAGCTGTCTTCCACACATCCCCCTTCTGGATCCTAACTAGATTACAGGCCCCCTTAAAATCAATCTTAGATAAGATAACTGCCTTTTTGAGTTGTTCAAATAATTCAGAAATAAGGGTGAGAGGATAACGGTTGCGTATGGGGATCTTCTTAAGTCCCTTATAGTCAATACAGCGACGAAGATCACCATCTTTCTTGGCCACAAAGAAAAACCTAGCAGCAGATGGGGACCTGGAAGGGCAAATAAAACCCTTCTCCGGGTTCTCCTTAATATAATGTTCCAAAGCTCGATTCTCAGGAGCGGACAAGAAGTAAATCCTCCCCTTGGTGATCTTGAAACCAGTATCTAGATCAATGGAACAGTCATACTCTTTATGAGGGGGAAAAACTTCAGCACATTTTTCACAAAAAACATCCACATATTCTTTATACTCAACAGGCAGACTGGTAACTGTGACCAGAATTGGGGAACTAAAACATCTCCCTGAACAAAACTTTCCCCACTGCACTAATTCTCCTGGAGTTCATTCAAACACTGGATTATGGAGGAACAACCAAGGATACCGCAAAATAATTGGATATGAGGGAGAGCGAACAGAAAATAAATTCTCTTACAGTGGATACTTCCTACTGACAATTTAAGACCAGCAGTACGGTATCTTACCAATATAGAGATAATACCCAACTTCTTTGGCAGCACCAGAATCAACAAAGGCATGCATATGCAAAAATATGCCCTCCCATCAGGGGCGTAGCTAGGGGTTTAGCACAGGGGGGGGGCAAAACATATCTGAGTAGGCCCCAACCCAGTGGGACCCCCTAACGCATGTTTACAACTGAAGAGGCGCATTCTAATTATATACCAGCCATCATCCCTGGATATAACCCCATCATCTCTGTATATATCCCCCATCATTCCTGAATATAACAGTTATTATCCCTGTATATAACCCCTATCATCTCTGTATATTCCAGCCTGGCTAGTATATACAGGTAAGATGGAGGTTATAAACAGGTATGATGGCTGGTATACACAGGGATGATGGGGGTTAATGCATGGATGATGGCTGGATTACCCATCATCCCTATATATAACAACCATAATCCCTGTATATAAACATCATTCCTGTATATAAAACCCATCATCCCTGTATATACCAGCCAGGCTACCCCTGCCTTATAGGTTTGTACGGCGTAAAACGACTGCTCCCAGCATGACCCAAACAATGGTAAGGATATGCTGGGAGTTGCTCTTTCACGAAAAAAATCATTCCACCCATCATCTCACTTCAGATCATACAGTGACTACAGTACTGATTAGAGGCAGAATAAACATTTACATTAGATGACTCACCGGTAACATTTTTTCAGATTCTATTTGTTCTTTTTCTCTTATCTTCCCCATCTGGTCCAGACCTCTATGATGACTTCTCACGGTTACAGCCCATTTCTGCAGTTTGCACAGATGTCTTCAGCTTCTCACTTTTCAAACATTTCTGCACCTGTAAACGAAGATAAAATTCTCATGGTGCCACACACTACGCATCTAAATATATAATAGTTCCATACTCTGCACCTCTAATTATAATAGCGCCATACACTGCACCTCTAATTATAATAGCGCTATAAATTGTGTCCCTTATTATAATAGCACCATACAATGTGTCCCTGATTATAATAGCACCATATACTGTCCCACACACACAATGCTCCCTGTATATAGTGCCCCCCATAAATCCCCCTGTAGATAGTACCCACATACAGCCCCCTGTAGATTCCCACATATAGCACTACTGCAGATAGTGCCCCACATATAGCCCCCTGAAGATAGCACTCTACATATAGCCTCCCCTGTAGATAGTGCTCTACATATAGCCTAACTGTAGATAGTGCCCCATATATAGCACCCCCTGTATATAGTGTCCCACATATAGTCCCCCCTGTAGATCATGCCCTAAATATAGCCCCCCTGTAGATAGTGTCCCACATATAGCCTCCCTGTAGATTGTGCCCCACATATAGCTTCCCCCGTAGATAATGCCACTCATACTTTTAAGTGAAAAAAATAAACTTTACAAACTCACCTTGATCCCGTCCCCACGCCGCCCTGTGTCAATGCAGGCCTGCTCTCTTCTGAGCAGGTCTGTTGGGGCTGAACGACGCTTGCATCGTTGAAGGGCTCTGATTGGCAGTTCAGAATGACTTGCTCATTCAATCAGCGCCTTTCAACAACGAAAGCGGCGGGATGACGTCTGTAATGATGGGGGTAGGGAAACAGACAAGTGAGCCCTAATCTACCCACCATTCAGTCCCTGCCTACTTGCAATGACCCGCCCTAGGCGACGGGGTACAACTGGGCGACGGTCCCTATGCTCAATAAGTGCACGAAGACAAACAGACAAGGGTACACAGAAGCTAAGGGAAATGGGGCAGTTGCCCACGGCAACACCGTGAGCAACAAGAGAGGTGAACGAGCTGAGTCAAACCAGGAGTGTACGAGGTACCAAACGCAGAGCAGGAGAGTAGTGAACAAGTCGAGTCAAACCAGGAGTGTACGAGGTACCAAACGCAGAGCAGGAGAGTAGTCAGTAAGCCAGGGTCAATATGAAGCAGGGTCAAATAGTTCAGAAGCTGCAGCAGGGCCAGGAAACCAAATGAGAAGAATCACAAGCATGGAGGAACAGGAAAGGCAGGTATAAATAGACAGAGGACGGGAGCTAGCTCCGTCTGGCCAGGCTGTGATAGGCTCTCCCACTCCTAAGCCTGCCATCCTGAGTGGTGGAAGATGGAGTCAGTCTCACAGACATAGAAGCAGGTGCAGACTGATTACCTATGGGCGTTGACACAGAGGCTGTGCCTGGCAGATCCTTTACAACGTCATTGCGATGCTACATCATTGAAAGGCGCTGATTGGCAAGACAGAATGACTTGCCCCGCCAATCAGCGCCTTACAACAACAGAAAGCGTAGTTGAAAGGCTCTGATTGGCAGGGTAGAATGACTTGCCCCGCCAATTGGCACTTCTCAACAACGGAAGCGCTAGCATCATTGAAAGGCGCTGATTGGGGGGCAAGTCATTCTGCCCTGCTAATTAGCATCATTGTTAGGCGCTGAATGGTTGGTCATTCAGCACTTATGCATGTAATTGTATCTGGGTCCTATAGACACAGGTACAATTAGTGCAGGAGGGGGTGGCAGCGTCTGGTTTCAGTTGTGCCGCTGCACCCTCAGACAGCAGGCCGCCTTGTGTCGCGGGACCATAGCAGGAGCGGTGGTCATGGCGGGGGCGATTTCGGTAGTACGCACCATCTCAGGGGGCCTGGAGACACGGCCCCCCCTGCTAGCTACGCTACTGTGTCCCATTCATTCTTAGAAGTCAACAACACAATATTTTTGTGAATTTTTTTTATTATGCCCAGGAGAACCTTCCCATTGACTTCAAGGCTCTGAAGATTCCCAACTTGAGGGGACAGTTTTGGGAAAATGTACCTCTTTACTGCAATACAAACAAAGGCCTAAGAGTCTCTTTCTATCCTTCTCTGCCTTAGAGAGCCTCAGGAGACCCAGTTGCATTGGTTCCTCCTCAGCCACACTCTGGTATGAGACAACAACAGGATGACGCAAAGCAGTCTCCCTCCCTGACCTTATCTCCCTAATACGCCTGTCAATATTGATGGCTAAAGACATAAGGTTATTAAAGAGGCTCTGTCACCATATTTTAAATGCCCTATCTTCTACATAATCTGATTGGCAGTACAGTGTGATTGTGCAGTGAAAGAAGCTGTGCTGGAACAATGAGAAGTGTATGATGCTGATTGGTCACCGATTGGTCAGCGTCATACACTCCTCTGTACAATGCCCAGTTGGTAAAAAGTAAAAACACGCCCAGTTTGTCATTAAGAAACTAATTAGCATAAATCTAAAATTGCTAAGAACTTGCTAAAAAATTATAGTTTTTCAAAATAAAAAACACTGCTGTTATCTACATTACAGCGCCAATCAGATTATGTAGGAGATAGGGCACTTATAATGTGGTGACAGAGCCTCTTTAACCCCTTAGTGACCACTAATACGCCTTTTTACGTGATTCACTAATGGGCTTTAGGCTAGGCTGACGCCTTTTCACGTCAGCCTAGTCTAAGTCCTGCACGGGTCTCCCGTGCAGGCAGGAGCCGGGGCTCTGCTGTCTGATGACAGCTGAGCTCCTGCTCCAACGCCCGCGATCGAAGTTTACTTAGATCGCGGCCGTTTAACCCGTTAAATGCCGCCGTCAATAGCGACCGCGGCATTTAACTTTGTTTACAGAGGGAGTGCGCTCCCTCTGTCACCCATCGGCGGCCCGCGAATGCAATCGCGGGTCTCCGATGGGGTGTCATGGCAGCCGGGGGACTGATAAAAGCCGCCAGGTCTGCCCTGGACATATGCCTGTTAGGACGCGCCGGAGGCACGTCCTAACAGATTGCCTGTCAGATTTACACTGACAGGCAATAATGCTCTGGTATACGAAGTATACCAGAGCATTATAGCAGCGATCGGAACATCGCACAGTAAAGTCCCCTAGTGTGACTAATAAAATAAGTCATCAAAGTGAAATAAAGATTATTAATAAAAAGTACAGTAAAAAAATAAATCCATTTTTTTCCATAAAAAGTGGTTTTATTTAGTAAAAGTGTAAAAAAAAAAAAAAGTACACATATGTGGTATCGCCGCGACCGTAATGACTCCATTAATAAAGTTAATATGTAATTTAAACCGCAAAGTGAACACCGTAAAAAAAAAACGTAAAAAAACTATGGCGAAATTGCAATTTTTTCCATTGCCCCCCAAAAAAGTCATAATAAAAATGAATCAATAAGTCCCATGTACCCCAAAACAGTACCATTCAAAACTACGTCTTGTCCCGCAGAAAACAAGCCCAAAAAATGACTACATTGATGGAAAAATAAAAAAATTACGGCTCTTGGAATGCAACGATGCAAAAACAAATAATTTTAGTTCAAAGGTGTTTTTATTGTGCAAAAGTCGTAAAACATAAAAAAACCTCCACATATGTGGTATCGCCGTAATCGTACCGACCCATAGAATAAAGGTAACATGTTATTTACTTCGCATAGTGAACGGCGTCAATTTAAAAACGCATAGAACAATGCTGGAATTTCAGTTTTTTTTTATAATCCCCCCCAAAAAGGTTAATAAAAGTTAATATAAAAATTATATGTACCCAAAAATGGTGCTATTAAAAAGCACATTTAATCCCGCAAAAAACAAGTCCTCATACAGCTATGTAGACGAAAAAATAAAAATGTTATAGCTCTTTGAATGCGACTATAGAAAAACGAATAAAATAGTTTGGTCATTAGGGCCTAAAATGAGCTGGTCACTAAGGGGTTAAGAGAATCACATGAGTGAAATTGTACCATGGCATCCTTTGCCTCGTCAAAAAGGCCCAAACAATACTGACTATGGATGGCGGCATTATTTCAATCACTAACCGTGAACCACCGTCTAAATTCTGCTGAATATTCCAACACTGTCCTGTTTCAAAGCCCGAAGATGAGCAGCTGCTGAAGTAGCTGCATCCGGGTCATCATAGTAGATCCCCAAAGCTGACAGGAATGTTTCGGCCCCTAATTCAAGATCTCCAGGCTTAAGACTAAAAGCCCAAGACCCCTTGCAAGAAAGTCTTAATATTTACAACTCTGAGTCTTTGACCCCCGAAGATCTAGGTCTCAAAGAAAAATTCAATATACAAATTTCACAAAAATTTCTAAACTGAGAATGATCACCAAAAAATGGTGAGGTAAATTTATACGAGGTTCAGGACAAGGCACAGGAGTAATCTCACCCTCCTGCATATTATGAGTAAGTTGTTTCTGAGAACCCAAATGAGCTAGAACATTCTTCGTCACAGAACCCAAGGTCTAAATCTGATCAGTCAAACTCTGCACAAGATTAGGATCAGACATGCGGTTATAATGTTACACCGCTGGTGGTGCTCAAGAACTAAAATACCAGTGAATCGTTATCACATGGCTGAAGCACGCATCAATACTGCCAGAAAACAAAAGGCACAAATAACTCACCAGTGGATGAGCGGAACCGAATAGTGAACGTAGTAGAAGATGGACACGATGGCAGATGAATAGCATGCAAGCACATAACAGATGAAAAAACAGTGGGCAAGAATTAACAGCACTCATTGACCCTATCTGAACACTATCCCACAGCAGGGTAAGACAACAGCAGACTAAACACACAGGAATGGTAAACAAACCAGTGGAACTACTAATCCCAGTATACACCTAAAACTACTATACAAAAACTAGATCTCTCAGAGGACCAACCTGTCCCACAGTACAAATAAACACATAGACAAGAACAAAGTCACCAACTAGAATCTGAAAGAGTTAGCACATGACGGAAACCGTTTAACCAGAACCTAAGTAATCCAGGCCTAAAGTATATATAAACCCAAGAAAAGTAATCTGCCCTAATTAACCAGGCAAAGATAAATGATGACCAAATCCAGACTCTGACCAAATGCATTGCCTAGCAACGCCCAAACACAGATAACAGGAATAATTGATTAGCAGCAGTCCTGCTGCTAATTGTAACATTCATCCCATATGTATGACCAACTTAACACACAAATACCCAAATGCAAATATGTATTAGTTTATGTTTATCACCCTGTTTGGATACAGATGTAAATGAGCTGAGCTGTGGGATGTATTTATCTACATAAGCCATTAATATAACAAACAAAAAAGTCATAATAAGATTTGTCAACAGCAGTTTGCTTACTTGAAGGTTGTTCATGAATCTTCTAGATGGAGTAAAAACAAGCTAAAACTGTGAAAACAGCATTACAAGTAATGCACATTGAAAACATGCTAGATATCACATTTAATGACTTTAGTGTCAATTTTACTCAAATGTGGATCTGTACATATAATCCATATTGTATAAACTAGGGCTTGTCATTATTATAGTTACTGTATTTAGAAAATATTTATTACATAAAGAGCACACACACACACA
This sequence comes from Rhinoderma darwinii, assembly GCF_050947455.1. NCBI lineage: Eukaryota > Metazoa > Chordata > Amphibia > Anura > Rhinodermatidae > Rhinoderma > Rhinoderma darwinii. The sequence goes on along the minus strand of NC_134687.1, from coordinate 46,811,229 downwards.
CACACACACACACACACACACACACACACACACACACACACACACACACACACACTATCCCTATATTATATATTTTCTATGCCTGTTAGTAAGGGATTGTGTATGACAGAAGAGATCCTGGATCTGCCAGCTGCAGCTTACTTGGAAGACTGCACACTAAATGCGTAGCTATGCGCGAGTCATTAGCCTGCCAGATGGAGCAGTGAATGCCAGCGTACCCATGTGAGTGCTGATTGGCATTGTTTGCAGGCATCCCTCAACATAGAACCTTAACTTACAATAAACTAGCTGTAACCCTTTAATCATACTAACTTTCCAATTTCCAAATAATTCTTCCTTTAGTCATTATGCAGAGTTTTACAAATGACTTTTTCCAGAAAAATCAATAAGGTCTTCCATATAGAAACTTTTAACTAGAGTTACTGAGCTTGGCTAAAAAAAGAAAAAAATACAAATCAATTTATATACTGTACAGTAGCAGCAGACTGCTGATTGTGGAATTAAAAAATTCATGACCCATAGGTAGTATCTCTCATTGCCATAACCAAGGAATAACACATATTTGGAGAGTCTAAAACTTGAGGATTCTTGGCTCTTCCTTGGGGATTGATGCCTCAACATCTGGGCAGTTTTCACTGGGGCACCTTGCAAGGAGAATTAGACATAATGCCGCCTACGGGCTGTAGTGCTCAGCTGTACCCCATATCTGAACTTAAATAGACGGAGATACCAGAGTTTATCCAATAAAAAGACCCAGGGAACAAGAGTCGGTCAAACAAATTAGGAGTTGCTGAAGAGGAAATAATCTGATTGTAACAAAGATGGGAATAAGGAGTTACGTCAGAATCCAGCCAGGACTGGTATTTAGCCTATAGGAATTAGAGGGGTAACATGTCTGGCCTCATAGATTAACCAACTGGGTTTAGGGATGGTAATGAACATACTGTACAGTGCACAGAACTTTCTCTGACCCCTCACCCTCAATCAGAAGATTGAGGGACAATACAATTCTATATATTATGTCTTCATATAGATGTCCTTAAACTAAAGGTCTGTCTAGTGGATTTTCAAAATTCAATTGGGTAAATCCATAAATGTATGTATTCTTATACTTCCCATACTCACTACAGAAAGTCATGCATGACATCAATAAGTTGTATCCACTGTATAAATACTGTATGAGCAGAAAAATAACCCATGTAGGGGTGTAACATGCAGATTGAAGAGTGTTTTCATTGACCCGTTATGACCCATAACATTTAAAGTCATATTTCCTTAAAATTATTTGGTTGTCTATTCACTTTTGAAGGAGATGACAGAGCAACGACCAATATCATTGCTCAAATTTGTATTTTGTAGTCCAGTCCATGACAGTGGTTTCATGACTGGTTATTGACAATCAACTAAGTTCATACACTTTGGAAAAAAGTTAGAACATCTCAACGTGAAAGATTTAGTTTGAGCAGAAGTCGATTTATTGATCATCAGTATTGATCCAGCTACCTCAAGATGGTGACAAATGCTCATCTCTCTGAAATATTTACTTAATGAAGGAACTTAATTATAAGTGACCAATATTAATCACAACAAATACTGACTGTACCAAATTCTATTTTCCCTATAAAAAAAAATGATTTAACCTCCAGGTGACCAATTTAGAACAATTAAGGAACCAGAAGTTCTAAAATGGTACATACAGTGAAGGAAATAAGTATTTGATCCCTTGCTGATTTTGTAAGTTTGCCCACTGTCAAAGACATGAACAGTCTAGAATATTTAGGCTAGGTTAATTTTACCAGTGAGAGATAGAATATATATATATATATATATATATATATATATATATATATATATATAAAAAAAAAATCACATAGTCAAAATGATATAGATTTATTTGCATTGTGCACAGAGAAATAAGTATATGATCCCCTACCAACCATTAAGAGTTCAGCCTCCTCCAGACCAGTTACACGCTCCAAATCAACTTGGTGCCTGCATTAAAGACAGCTGTCTTAAATGGTCACCTGTATAAAAGACTCCTGTCCACAGACTCAATGAATCAGTCTGACTCTAACCTCTACAACATGGGCAAGACCAAAGAGCTTTCTAAGGATGTCAGGGACAAGATCATAGACCTGCACAAGGCTGGAATGGGCTACAAAACCATAAGTAAGACGCTGGGTGAGAAGGAGACAACTGTTGGTGCAATAGTAAGAAAATGGAAGACATACAAAATGACTGTCAATCGACATCGATCTGGGGCTCCATGCAAAATCTCACCTCGTGGGGTATCCTTGATCCTGAGGAAGGTGAGAGCTCAGCCGAAAACTACACGGGGGGAACTTGTTAATGATCTCAAGGCAGCTGGGACCAAAGTCACCAAGAAAACCATTGGTAACACATTACGCCGTAATGGATTAAAATCCTGCAGTGCCCGCAAGGTCCCCCTGCTCAAGAAGGCACATGTACAGGCCCGTCTGAAGTTTGCAAATGAACATCTGGATGATTCTGAGAGTGATTGGGAGAAGGTGCTGTGGTCAGATGAGACTAAAATTCAGCTCTTTGGCATTAACTCAACTCGCCGTGTTTGGAGGAAGAGAAATGCTGCCTATGACCCAAAGAACACCGTCCCCACTGTCAAGCATGGAGGTGGAAACATTATGTTTTGGGGGTGTTTCTCTGCTAAGGGCACAGGACTACTTCACCGCATCAATGGGAGAATGCATGGAGCCATGTACCGTCAAATCCTGAGTGACAACCTCCTTCCCTCCACCAAGACATTAAAAATGGCTCGTGGCTGGGTCTTCCAGCACGACAATGACCCGAAACATACAGCCAAGGCAACAAAGGAGTGGCTCAAAAAGAAGCACATTAAGGTCATGGAGTGGCCTAGCCAGTCTCCAGACCTTAATCCCATTGAAAACTTATGGAGGGAGCTGAAGATCCGAGTTGCCAAGCAACAGCCTCGAAATCTTAATCATTTACAGATGATCTGCAAAGAGGAGTGGGCCAAAATTCCATCTAACATGTGTACAAACCTCATCATCAACTACAAAAAAAGTGTCTGACTGCTGTGCTTGCCAAAAAGGGTTTTGCCACCAAGTAATAAGTCGTGTTTGCCAAAGGGATCAAATACTTATTTCTCTGTGCACAATGCAAAAAAATATATATAATTTTGACTATGTGATTTTTTATTTTTTTTTCTATATATAATCTATCTCTCACTGGTAAAATTAACCTAGCCTAAAAATTATAGACTGTTCATGTCTTTGACAGTGGGCAAATTTACAAAATCAGCAAGGGATCCAATACTTATTTCCTCCACTGTATATTGCCTATATCATCAATAAGCCTTTTATCTAGAACATTTTGATTTGTTTACTATCTCTATAGTTCCATGTTGCTGATAAGATCACAACAATAGATATGCTATGAATTCCATAACATTGGATTTTTGCATTTAATTTTCTGTGGGGCTGTCAGAGCAATACATGATCAGGTGTCGGGAGGAAAGGAGAATTGTTTTCTGTTTGATTATATGGTTTCCTCCAAGGCAAGCCGTCTGCTCATCTCTCACCTCCTCCATTATGTGACATCATGCATGTTACTGAGAAAGTTAGATAAAAGTTTTAACTGTTAGATGATGTTTCAAGGGTCATTTATTGAATGTCTATGATTGGCTTTAGCTTAGCAATTGAAGTCTCTAGTTTGGTAATATTAGACAACGCAATATCTATCAATGATCTAGAGATATTTGGAGTGTATGTATAAGTAGTAGAACTTATTACTGCACATGGGGATCTCCCAGTATAACATCATTTTTGAGTAGGCTAGTCTTCACCACTCTTCTGATGCTCATGGTGTCTTGGTTGACCTGCGACAGACAACATTTTTGGTTATGGGTTTTAAAGGCAATTTCTTTCGACTTCAATTCAGTTCCAATTCAGAATTTGGTTGTTTTTTTTAGTGAAAGCTACTCTTTCTTGAGGAATAAAGAGCGATTTAGCCCTCAATATAAAATTAGAATATAGTATCATAGCAGTACTTAGGTTGGTGGTGTAAGACCCCTACCTGGGCTTCATCTTTTTCTATTGATTATGATGGTATTAGAGAGAATGGAGTTGATGTCAGGCAGAAGACACATCCAAGCTAAGACAAGTTTTAAAGCAATGCTGTGCTGGAAAGTTTCATGGTTACAAAATTCTAGGTCTATGAAAAAGGATTTTTCTGCCTTTTTTTTGAGGATTTCCTACATAGCTGGGTAAAAAAATACCTTCACTTTTGGGGTACTTAAAGAGGCTCTGTCACCAGATTTTGCAACCCCTATCTGCTATTGCAGCAGATAGGTGCTGCAATGTAGATTACAGTAACGTTTTTATTTGTAAAAAACGAGCATTTTTGGCCAAGTTATGACCATTTTTGTATTTATGCAAATGAGGCTTGCAAAAGTCCAAGTGGGTGTGTTTAAAGTAAAAGTCCAAGTGGGCGTGTATTATGTGCGTACATCGGGGCGTTTTTACTACTTTTACTAGCTGGGCGTTCTGACGAGAAGTATCATCCACTTCGCTTCAGAACGCCCAGCTTCTGGCAGTGCAGACACAGCCGTGTTCTCGAGAGATCACGCTGTGTCGTCACTCACAGGTCCTGCATCGTGTCGGCCACATCGGCACCAGAGGCTACAGTTGATTCTGCAGCAGCATCAGCGTTTGCAGGTAAGTAGCTACATCGACTTACCTGCAAACGCCGATGCTGCTGCAGAATCAACTGTAGCCTCTGGTGCCGATGTGTCCTCGCTCGTCCGACACGATGCAGGACCTGTGAGTGACGACACAGCGTGATCTCTCGAGAACACGGCTGTGTCTGCACTGCCAGAAGCTGGGCGTTCTGAATAGAAGAGGATGATACTTCTCGTCAGAACGCCCAGCTAGTAAAAGTAGTAAAAACGCCCCGATGTACGCACATAATACACGCCCACTTGGACTTTTACTTTAAACACACCCACTTGGACTTATGCAAGCCTCATTTGCATAAATACAAAAATGGTCATAACTTGGCCAAAAATGCTCGTTTTTTAAAAATAAAAACGTTACTGTAATCTACATTGAAGCGCCTATCTGCTGCAATAGCAGATAGGGGTTGCAAAATCTGGTGACAGAGCCTCTTTAAGACACAATATTACAGAAATGCATTTAATATTTGCAAAATAGCTCCCAACCATGGGGCAGGACCGCTACTAGCAATTGTTCTGCCCTTAACTGAGTCCAGTATTGAGAGAACTGTTCTACCAGTCACGTTGCCCACATATAGGGTTGGACTTCGGTTTACAAAAAGAAGCCTACAAAAAGAATCCTTTTTCATAGACCTAGAATTTTACAAGCTTCCTTACCCCATGCTGCTTTTTTATTTTCTAGAGGCTTATGTTCAGGTCCCGACACTCACTATATAGGCAGTGGTTGCTGAGCCCCTTCAATCTTTATGCGTTCTAGTTATATCTAAAAGGCTTCTGTAATATTTGCCACTGTAAGGGATCCTCCTGGCCCATCACACATAGGTGCCCCTTGGGACATTTTTGACTCCCATAGCTATTATTACCCCTATTACCACTGGTATTATTTACTATTTAAATTTTCTTGACCGTTCATAAATACTCGCTTTGACTATGAATCACGTAAGATTATGTGCAAACACAGTTAAAGAGGATTTCCACCCAAAACATAAACATGGTCATAGATGAGTACATCGGAAGTTAGAGTGATCGCTAAAGTTTGGTAACTATTTTAATTTAACCTGCAGCCAACTGAATGGAAAAATGCCAATATCTATGTAAGAAAAAGGAACATAATTACCAAACTTTGGATATTGCTTTAACTTGTGATTTACTAAAATATAGCTAATTTTATGTTCTGGGTGGAAATACTCTTAGTTTTTTTTAAAGAACCAATGCCCACCACTTATTACAGGACTATAATGAGTCACCGCAGTAAAATGTTGGACTATATACAGGTATATATGTAATCAAGTCCTGACTCCCTTTCCCTTTATTAGTGATCTGTCATGACTACAGTTGAAATGTTCTGCGGGTTATTATTGGATCGCTCCACCCTGTAGAAGGAAAGAATCTGATAATACCATTAGGTTAGGGAATTACTTATTATGCAAGCCTCTAATATGGCCAATAAAGTGTTTCCAAACTAGAGATTTACTTTAAGATAATTTTACTTCAGCTTAGTTTTATTAGCAATTACATACTATATGATAAGTCGTGGGGGGCATGTCTCATGTTTTATAGCCTGCAAACAACAAGCTTCATATTCATTCTCGGGATATCCGACATACACAAAGCACGACAGCTGGGTTGAAGTTAATCTCCCTATTTATAGACTGCACAAGTACTGATCTAATCAGGTTATGTCTGGTCAAGCTCCTTTGTATTGTGTGGATGCTCAATAGTTGCTCCAGACAGGGTGTTTTTGTTCGCTGCTTGGCTTTGATCTGAACTTGTCATCAATGTTAACGTTCATACAAGACTTAGAGAAAAATAAGTCATTACGCCACAGGTATGATAAAAAATGTAACAAGTTTGATTAGGACATACAATACAAAATACTGATATATAAAATACAAAAAAGGATCCGAATAAAGGAAGGAACGCAGTGTGGTGGCTTCACAAAAGATAGAAGTTGGGGTATTATGCCCACCAAAAACAAAATTCCCTGGCAGTAACTCACTATCTGATATAGATCGCAGGTAACATAGTCTAGGTAGTATGATGCAAGCGTAACTATGAATTAATGAGGACAGCAAAGTTATAAAAATTTACAGAGAGAGAACAAGTCACTCAATAACCACATGTTTCAAAGATTGCTGAGATGCAAAAAATTAATTTCATGGTTAGTTTACGCTTTAAATAAATAGAAATAGAGCAGGATCAAAGCGTCGTAATGAGAGTAGAGTTGCCAGAGAAAGAGTCAAGTGTGCATAGCCTGTATAGATCGCAATAGATCTATATATGACATAAGGAGTATAGAGGTAGGCTTACCCATGAAGGTGAACGTAGTAATGGCCCCACACTGCAGCATGAAATTATTTTTTTGCATCTCAGCAATCTTTGAAACATGTGGTTTTTGAGTGACTTGTTCTCTCTCTGTAAATTTTTATAACTTTGCTGTCCTCATTAATTCATAGTTACGCTTGCATCATACTACCTAGACTATGTTACCTGCGATCTATATCAGATAGTGAGTTACTGCCAGGGAATTTTGTTTTTGGTGGGCATAATACCCCAACTTCTATCTTTTGTGAAGCCACCACACTGCGTTCCTTCCTTTATTCGGATCCTTTTTTGTATTTTATATATCAGTATATTGTATTGTATGTCCTAATAAAACTTGTTACATTTTTTATCATACCTGTGGCGTAATGACTTCTTTTTCTCTAAGTCTTCTATGATGTAATGAAGTTTTCTATATTACTTATATACAATGAGGCGCTTGGGCACTTGTTAATGGCGCCTAACTTGCTACCCAACCTGGTAAGTCCCTATATTTAAAAAATATGTTAACGTTCAGCTCACTTGTCCTTTGATGGATTTAATGACATATTATTATTCTATTCTATTTTTTTATCTCTTTATAAGAGCCACATATTAAGCCCTACTATTAGACTTTAGCCAATAGACATAGTCCTTTGTGGCTAAATGCAAGTTCCAAAACTAAAGAATGAACAGTCCAATTACCACAGTCCTTGTTAACACTGGGTCCACACTATATACATACCGGCCCCTTGAATAATGGCTTTGTTCCAGAGCCGCACCTAAAGTCCAACTAAGTCACAAAGGGCATACCCAACAAGTCCCAGTTTACAGTCCCAACACCGTCCCGGGCACCACCCCTTTAAAGAGGACCTGTTAGTTCTCCTGACTTGTCTTTTTTTAGTAAATACTTGTAATCCTATGAAATAATTTTATAACATATTTTCTTACAACTCTGTGTTGTGCAATTTCTCTGTCAACTTGACATTACAATTCCTCTTGTTACCTCCAACTGGTAACACCCAGTTGTAAATTTATTCATAAAATTTCTAGGAGGAATAACAGAGGAAGTGCACAACGTAAAGTTCTAATAAAAGATGCTCCAGAATTGTTATTTCATGGGGGATACAATTATTTACTAAAAAAAAAAGACGTCAGGAGAGGTGACAGGCCCTCTTTAAGAGAGTTGTCACTGCTAATGTCCAAAATCTTAAAACCTGTAGCGATAACTAGTCTCACACAGACTGTTGGTTGTAAGAATTGCAGACACAAAGATTAGTTTGTCAATGTTAGGCAGATCACCCGTAATGTATAAATGACTGCATTTGACTTAAATGACAGGCACTTCATTCATCTTGCATTATGAAGGGAGCGGGGAGGAAGATGGTGCAGAGACTGACGGAGCATGATCAAGTATACCAGGAGAAGATATACAAGAATAATCGTGTCATGGCATGAGCTCTCTGTGCCGGTCTTACAAGCATGGCCTACCAATAAAAATTAAAATGGTACAGTTAACAGAAATCTGAAAACAAACCTTACCCAGGTCAAGGATCCATCTCCAAAAAGTTGGGATCCATGAATAATGCATATGGCTAGATTCACACATCCTGATAATGTATGCAGAACTCAGATTCAAAAGGGTATAATTAAAAACATATTTATCTTGCCTGTTGGACCCCAAATTAGAGAATTTTCAGCAGTGTCTCCCTTCCAGTTGTCCCAGCAGTGCTTCCTCTCTCCCATCCAGTTGTCACAGTTGTCCCCCTCCTCTTTCCCCAGTAATCACAGCATGGCCGCCTACCACCTTTGCCAGTTGTCACAGCAGGGTCTCCTTCTACCTTCCCCCAGTAGTCATAGCAGGGCCTCCTACCACTCTCCCCAAGTAGTCACAGCAGGGCTTCCTTCCACCTTCCCCAGTAGTCACAGCAGGGCATCCTCCCTCTCTCCCCTGGTAATCACAGCATGGTCTCCCACAACCTTCCCCCAGCAATCACAACACACCCCTCTCCTTTCCTTGTATATTTTCACCCTCAGTGCCCTCCTGCATTGTGCCCTATGCTGTCAGGAAGCTTGATATAACTCCTTTTACCTTCTGCTTCATGTAGCTTCCAGCTCATGTATATATCTTGGGTTACACAGATTGATGTGTGAGGATCACACAGAGCTCTTCACTAACTGACAGCCCCACTGAATTCTCTCTACCCACCAGGAATAGTCTATACCAGGGCAGATCCTGCCAGTTACTGCCCAGTTCCATGCATTTAGCATCATGTGATAGCACCCAGGACAGGGAGCAAGACTTGGACTTGTATTGTTACCAGGGTCACTTTTCTGTTATTTACGTTTATATGGCAGGACTTTGCGGAAAAAAATTGCACAAGTCAATAGCAAATTTGGTACAACCATTACAAATTTGTAGTCACACGTCTTTAGTGTTTCCCTTTACGTTATATATTTGGCAGTGCCACATTAAAACACTATAACATGTTTAAATTGGACATACTATACTATGTGTAAACAGCTCAATAACCTTTCCGACTTACTGTATATATTATTAATATGAATTCATGACTTTTAAACCTTTTTACTGGTACATTTTAATGACTTCTATTTAATGATGGTTCTATATTCATGTCATTGTGCCCCCTAGGAAGAGATTAGTGCAGCAGAGTGGCAAAATATCTGCTGGTTTGCCAGTGGGATAAAAGAAATCCTGACCTTGCAAATCAACTGAACCGTAAAAAGTCATGGTCAGACTGGCTAAAAATCACTGGTATACAAAGCATGGGGGAAGGGGGGATTCATGTTAATGCATGTACCTTTACCATACTTATGCCATAATTGTTGGCACTATTTTTTAAAGCATTTTAGAAATTGCTTCTAAAACTGCTTTTATGTAAATTTATCATTGTAATAACTGTACTTCATGCATTATCACCAGATTTTTATCATTGAGTGAACACGATTTTCTTTTAAAGAGGCTCTGTCACCAGATTTTGCAACCCCTATCTGCTATTGCAGCAGATAGGCGCTGCAATGTAGATAACAGTAACGTTTTTATTTAAAAAAAAAACGAGCATTTTTGGCCAAGTTATGACCATTTTTGTATTTATGCAAATGAGGCTTGCAAAAGTCCAAGTGGGCGTGTTTAAAGTAAAAGTCCAAGTGGGCGTGTATTATGTGCGTACATCGGGGCGTTTTTACTACTTTTACTCTCTCGAGAACACGCTCTGTGTCTGCACTGCCAGAAGCTGGGCGTTCTGAAGAGAAGTGGATGATACTTCTCGTCAGAACGCCCAGCTAGTAAAAGTAGTAAAAACGCCCCGATGTACGCACATAATACACGCCCACTTGGACTTTTACTTTAAACACGCCCACTTGGACTTTTGCAAGCCTCATTTGCATAAATACAAAAATGGTCATAACTTGGCCAAAAATGCTCGTTTTTTAAAAATAAAAACGTTACTGTAATCTACATTGCAGTGCCGATCTGCTGCAATAACAGATAGGGGCTGCAAAATCTGGTGACAGAGCCTCTTTAAATCCCGTCATGACAACAGACAGCTCTGGAAAAAAAAAAACCCGCAATAAAAAGCACAAAAACCTATAGAACATGCCTACATTTTGCAGACATACAGGGATGCATGTGTAGGTGCAAGCATCTGTCTCTAGCTGTTAGGATGAGTGAACGCCGCCTGTGAGGTGAGTGATTGTCTGACCTTGGGTGTCACAGTGTGTAAGCGCTTTGCAGTATATATCTGCACTATATGCACCCTGTAGGGCTCTGATATAAATATTTATTTATATAGCACCATATTGTTTATAAGAATTGTAAGGTAAGAGCCCTGTCCATATATGCTTGCAATCTATAATGAATAGGGATTGTATCGCCCTGTGGTACAGTGGTCCTTCAACATATAAGATTATTTCGTTCCGGGACGACCGTTTTAAGTTAAAATCATTGTACTGTATGTTGAAACCATAACCCTAAGGAAAACTGGTAATTGGTTCCGAAGCCCCCAAAATGTCCACCCGAAACAATAAAAAAGGTGGATTGAAGACAAATAAGCACAAAAATACAAATAAAGCATGTATTGTGAGTACAGTGGTCCCTCAAGTTACAATATTAATTGGCTCCGGGGAGATGATTGTAACTTGAAAATATTGTAACTTGAGACCATAACTCTATAGAAAACTAGGAATTGGTTCCAAAGCCCCCAAAATGTCAGCAACAGATAAGAAAAAATTATGATTAAGCAGATAACATATACAGATAAAGTAAGTTCTCACATATAAAAGTCAGAAATACTGCAGCTGCTGGAGGCTGTAAATCACTTTCTCTGATGAGGACAGGAGCTTCTTCAGGAGCCTGTACAGTACACGGTGTACCAGAAAAATAAAATTGGGCAAACCTCACCTGGTGTTTAAAGCAATTCATTCTGGCGCAGGTAAATCAGTACAGGACATGTAGTACTGCACTGTACTGTAGAGAGGCGCTACTAGACAGCAAACCAGGGTATAAACTGCATTACAACAGGTAAAATGCCCATTCTCATTAGCTGGATCTTCCAGCCAATCATACGTGCCATGATACTGACCTTTTGTGGCATTGTATGTTGAATGTGGTTTCAAGTTACAATGGCCCAGGAAAAACCATTGTATGTTGAAAATATTTTAACCTGAAGAAAACTGAGGGTCTACTGTATTTGCAAACTGTATAGCACTTTTGTGTTCTAATGGTCTCGCCAATATGTTAAGGGAACACGTTCGAGCTGAACATTTTTTGTTGTATCGCGGTATTATTTGTGCACTGTATTGATATGGTGGTTTGAATAGGACGTAATCTGAATGGCCTTTTCCCTTGACACAAGCAGGGCCAGTTTTAGACAAAGTGTGGCCCTGGTCAAAGTTAAAAGTGGGGCCCCAAATGCTAAATTATTGTATCAATAATGCTGTCACATTCAGAAGGCGATGTGCTGAGAACTGCATTACTGATTTCTAGCGGCGCGTCCAGGAGTGTTGCAAGCCCCAAATCTTATGTCCCCCCTCTCACACAAAAAAATGATATATATACATATAGAGTTATTAATTCATACCACTATACCAGATGAAATATTACATGCATTCTGTTACTGAACACAACTCACTATTATAAGACCAATATTACCAATAATAATACAATATAAGGTCCAAATAATACCACCACACCATAACCACAGTGACTGAATAATACCCTCATACTGTTACTGAATAATATCACCACACCATCACCACATAGTGACTAAATAATTCCCCCATACTGTTACTGAATAATACCTCCACAGCATAACCACAAAGTGACTGAATAATACCCCCATACTGTTACTGAATAATACCGCCACACCATAACCACATAGTGACCACCACAATACCTCCATACTGTTACTGAATAATACCGCCACGCCATAACCACATAGTGACCACCACAATACCCCCGTACTGTTACTGAAAAATACCGCCACACCATAACCACATAGTGATTGAATCATACCCTCATACTGTTACTCAATAATACCGCCACACCATAACCACATAGTGACTGAATGATACCCCCATACTGTTAGTGAATAATACCGCCACACCATAACCACATAGTGACTGAATAATACCCCCATACTGTTACTGAATAATACCACGACACCATAACCACATAGTGACTGAATAATACCCCCATTCTGTTACTGAATACCGCCACACCATAACCACATAGTGACCACCACAATAACCCCATACTGTTACTAAAAAATACCGCCACAACATAAGCACAGTGACTGAATAATACCCCTATAATATTTCTGAATAATACCACCACACCATAACCATATAGTTACTGAATGATAACCCCCATACTGTTACTGAATAATAACCACTATAGAAAGACCAATATTACCACCATATAGTGACAGATGGCAGTTATACACAGGAGCTCTGCAGACTTATAAGTGATTACAGCACATTTTCTATTCAGTGACTCACAGGTGATGACTTCACTTCGAAAGTCATTCACTTTCCCTCTTTTTCTCCATCCGGCCCAGACCACTGTGACTTATTCCAGCCACGACTCGTCTCTGAAGAATTTGACAGATAGACATGTTGGTTTCTTGCTTTTCCAGCACCCTCCCACCTATACCCCATCCTCTAAACAAACTCGTAATCCACAATGCCCCCCGATGGTAATAATGATCCCTTTGTGCTCGACACAATAAAAGTGTCCCATCAATAATAATGCCCAATTTGTGGCCCCTGTAGATAGTGCCAATGTAGATAGTGCCACAGCGTCCCCTGTAGATAGTGTCATACACAGTCCCCTGTAGATAGTGCCAAACACACAGCCCCCTCTTGTAGATAGTGCCACACAGCTCCCCTTGTCAGAGGCAGACACAGACTGCAGAAGGCCCCTGTGCAAAGAATGTGCCTGGGCCCACCATAACCTAACCACGCTAGCGCACGTACAAATCTATATTGCACATTTTATAACTAGTTTAAAACACAAGTAACAAACATAAATAATGCAAGTAATGATACTGAATAATACCACCACACAATAATCACATAGTGCCTGAATAATACCACTATACTGTTACTGAATAATACCACCACACCATAACCACATAGTGACTGAATAATACCCCCATACTGTTACTGAATAATACCACCACACCATAACCACATAGTAACTGAATAATACCCCCATACTGTTACTGAATAATACCGCCACACAATAACCACATAGTGACTGAATAATACCACCATACTGTTACTGAATAAAAACCACTATACAAAGACCAATATTACTACTATATAGTTATCATATAGTGGTAAATGCCAGTTATACACAGGAGCTCTGCAGACTATATAAGTGATTACAGCACATTTATATCTAGTGACTCACAGGTGATGTTTCCCCTGATTAGTTGTTCACTTTCCATTTTCTTCTCCATCTGGTCCAGACCACTGTGACGATTTATTCCAGCCATGACTCGTCTGCAAAATTTGACACACAGACATGTTGGCTTCTCGCTTTTCCAGCATCCCCCCCAATACCTCATCCTCTAATTAAACTCGTAATCCACAGTGCCCTAGATGGTAATAATGATCCCTCAGTGCTCGACACAATAAAAGTGCCCCATCAGTAACCGTGCCCCCTCTGTTCCCACTTAGTAATAATACCCCCTTTGTACCCCCTTGTATATAGCGCCACAGCATCCCCGGTAGATAGAGCCACAGAGCCCTCCCCCTTGTATATTGTGCCATATAGCTCCCACTTTGTAGATAGTGCCACGCAGCCCCCTTCTTGTATATAGTGCCACAAAGCCCCCTTGTATATAGTGCCACGAAGCCCCCCTTTATATAGTACCACACAGCCTCCCTCCTTGTATATAGTGCCACACCGCTCCCCCTCCCTTGTATATAGTGATACACAGCTCCCCCTCCCCTTGTATATAGTGTCACACATCCCCCTTGTATATAGTGCTACACAGCTCCCCCTCCCCTTGTATATAGTGTCACACAGCTCCCTCTCTCCCCTTGTATATAGTGCCATACAGCCCACCCTGCCTTTGTATATAATGCCACACAGCGTCTCCTCCTTGTATACAGTGCCACAAAGCCCCCCTCCCCTTGTATATAGTGCCACACAGCTCCCCCTTGTATAAAGTGCCACACAGCCCCCCTCCTCTTGTATATAGTGTCACACAGCTTCTCCCCTTGTATATAGTGTCACACAGCCCCCCTCCCCTTGTATATAGTGCCACACAGCCCCCTTTGTATATAGTGCCACACAGCCCCCCCATCCTTGTATATAATCCCACGCAACGATACCCACCCACTGTTTCAGGCAGAGCCACACAGCTTCCCCCCTCCCCTAGTTTATAGTGCCATACAGCTTCTCCCCTCCCCTTGTATATAGTGTCACACAGCTCCCCCTTCCCTTGTCTATAGTGTCACCCAGCTCCCCCTTCCCTTGTATATAGTTTCACACCGCTCCACCCCGTATATAGTGTCACACAGCTCCCCCTCCCCTTGTATATAGTTTCACTCAGCTCCACCCTCCCTGTGTGTATAGTGTCACACAGCTCCCTCGTCCCTTTGTATATAGTGCACACAGCCCACCCTCCCCTTGTATATAGTGCCACACAGTGCCCCCTTGTATATAGTGCCACACAGGCCCTCTCCCCTTGTATATAGTGAAACACCACTCCCCCCTCCCCTTGTGTATAGTGTCACACAGCTACCCCCTCCCCTTGTGTATATTGTCACTCAGCTCCCCCCTCCCCTTGTATATAGTGTCACACAGCTCCCTCCCCCTCTTGCACATAGTGTCACACAGCGATACCCCCCATTTCAGGTAGTGCCACACAGCTCCCCCTCACCTTGTATATAGTGTCACATAGCTCCCCCCTCCCCTTGTATATAGTGTCACACAGCTCCCTCCCCCTCTTGTACATAGTGCCACACAGCGATACACCCCCTGCTTCAGGTAGTGCCACACAGCTTCTCCTCTCCCCTTGCATAGTGTCACACAGCTCCCTCCCCCCTGTATATTGTCACAAGCCCCCCCCCCCCAAAAAAAAACAATTCCACTTACCTTGCCCCCTTTCCGCAATGGATGGAGCACTGCATAGACTCCGTTTGGGACGCTTGCGCAGTCCAGTAGGATGCAGTGACATCATCACGCCAGCCTGTGCAGGGAGTCTTCCCAGCGCATTACATGGCCAGCAGCCTATAGTCTTCCCTAACGTGGCCTGCAGCCTATAGTATTCAATTGTATCTGTGTCCTGAGGACGCAGACACACAAGTGAATGTGGCTGTCGCTAGCACCAGGCACCCCCTCCGGTGCTAGCAACACTGCCGGGCATGAGGGGGGCCCGTGCTGCCCGGCCCATAAATTTTATATTTTTGGCGGTGCGGGCCTCCTTATCCCTCGGCATGGGGGCCCAGAAAGGAGCCCCACAGGGGCCCTGTGCCGATCTATGCGCACAGCGTTTAGGGCAGCTGAGTGGGCCCCCATCCCTTTCGGGCCACACAGCCCCCCAATGTAGATGGTGCCACACAGCCCCGCAAACCCCCAAAAAAATTGTACTCCCCTTGCCCCATTCCCACAACTGACGTAGCTGCTCCACAGCCTCGAGACGCCGAGATAGCACCCCTTGCATAGGCCAGCGTGACCCAGTGACGTCATCACACCGGCTTGCGCAGGAATTCTGTCCCAGCGTATTATAGGCTGCAGGCCTAACGTGGCCTGTGGTCTATAGTATTCATTTGTATCTGCGTCCTAAAGGACACAGATGCAATTGAATGCGCCAGTCGCTAGCATTCGGGACCTCCCCAGTTCTAGCGACATCACCGGGCATGAGGGGGCCCGTGCCGCCTGGCCCATAAATGTTATACCGCGGGCCCCTTAGCAGCCGCTATGGCTGCTATAGTGCCACGACTGGGCAAGCGGCCCTGAGAGGATGGGGCCCTGGGCAATTGCCCAGTTTGCCCCCACCTAACACTTCATAGTGACATGTCAGAAGTTTTGATCGCTGGTGGTCCGAGCACTGAGACCGGCACCGGTCGCTAAAACAAAGCTGCAGAAGAGCACAGGTGTGCGCTGTACCGATTCGTTTCTTATCTGCTATCCTCGTAAAGTCAAGCGATTGTTGTACAGACTCGTAGACCCATACACTGCTCCGAGGAATGCTGATCAGAGATGAAGCTGCACAGCACTTACCCAAGCGCTTCTGCTGCTTCATTTTAGCAGCTTCTGCTGCTTAGTTTAGTTACCCTTTAAATATTCAATATTGATTTGGAAGCACTGAGCCACATTTAAAAGGGAGGATTCTAGTCAGGAATAGATAATATTACCTTTCAGTGATTGGTGAGCGGCCATGACAACCCAAGGGGTTGGGGAACAGTCCAACTTTTAAAATGTGTATTTTTGCGTATTTCATGTGCATGGTCAACTTTGGAATCACTGCATTGATATGTAGCAGCATAATGAGCAAACACACACAAAGGTCCCATTAGATCTCGGCTATATTTCTTCCAGACAACCCCTATAAAGTCTGGGAACCATGGGTTGCAGGCCACGGCTCCCTGACATCTGCACATAACTTTCACAGCTCAGGAAAATAGCATTACCCTATGTAAGCATGGCAGGTGTTATAGCACAGTTTAAAGGCTATGTAAACCTTTGAAAAGCCTTTTTTTAAATCAAATATCAGTCAGTAATGAACTTAGATGTTATAGATTACAGGTGGATCCTGCGTGTCTCGCTTTCACTGAACCCGTCAGTCCCGCAGACCTGACAGGAAAATGATACAGCTGCTCTGTATAGAGGATACAGAGCAGCTGTATCTCAAAAAGTAAAAATAATTTTTAAGAAAAACTATTTATAAAGTTGCACCAATCACACTGATTGACCTTTTTATAAAAACAAAATGCCTTTCAAAGGTTTACATAGCTTTTAATAACATTATGAATGTGAAATTGTGCCACCTAGTGGCAGCAGTGGGAATTCCAGAATTACAAATACTGTACAATGATGACTGTCAATGTATCCATGTATTTACCTTGATGCTAGAGTACAGTACTCACATTGGAGAATATGATCATGTGGATTACAGACTAGCAGCAGTCTAACGTTTCCTCAGACCTCGCAATACATGAGATACTCTACATTTCCTGCTGTGCAGTTGAATGTAAGCTCTTGTGGGTAAGCAGTTATTTCACATTGACTGTACCGTTTTACAATGGGATTAGGCTGATTTTTGCATTTATATATTAGATATTCTGCCTATCTGTCACAGAGTTTGATACCAAAAAAAAAAGGAACAGAAAATGTAAATTTTTAACAGAAAAGGTAAACAGTGATCAGAAAGAGCCCGTTATGGGGAATATGGGCAATTCATTATTTATTTTCCAATGCTTAGATGGCACCAACATATTCCGCAGCGTTGGTAAAGTAATGGTCATCATTCACATCAGTCCCTGTCCCCAATGGGGCTTACAATCTAATTTCCATATATCAGACACGCAAACTAGCGCCAATTTCATAGGAAGCCATTGAACCTATCTGTATGTTTTTGGAGTGTGGCAGGAAACTTAGTACAGTTTGGAAAGCCACAAAACATGGGAGGAACATACAAATATTGTTAAAACTCAGGACCCCAGTGCTGCAATACAACAATTCTAACCACTAGACCACCATGCTACCCTGTTATCTGGACGTCTGTCTGTTTGGGGTCAGCAGCTATGTATGTAAACGCAGGCATTGAATGAAAACGTGCTGACATGGTATAGAGATAGTAAGTGTGGTGTAAATGTATTATAATGTAATAAACTTACCTTGTCCCGATCTAGCGACGTCTGAAGGTCCTGCTGTCGCCTGGCTATCATAGTTGCTCTGTCTGGTGCCAGGTTTATACCTTGTTCCTTGCTTTTATCCTGCTATTCCTGATCACCGTTATATATTTGTGTTGGATTGTTTGTGACTCCTTATATATCATCTGGATTGCTGGCCTCCTCCGTCTCCTGACCTCAGTTACTTTGACTTCGGTTATAGATTGTGTTCCTTATAATGCAATTTTGGGTATCGCATCTCTCCATTCCAAACTTGGCTACTGTTTTGACAAAATTTTTGCTGTATTACTCGACTAACTAATCTTGACCCGTCTAGACATCTACGAGACTCCCATTGCTACTGCCAATCACTTTGTTTTGTTTCTGTTTTGTTCTTAAAGGGAATGTGTCGCTAGAAAATTATTATTATTTTTTTTTAGTTAAACAGTTAGTGTATAAATGATGAAACATTGTTCTAATTTTTTCACGAGTCAGTAAATATTAGAAATTAGATTCTAATTTATAACATTTCCCTGTGCTGGTCACTAGAGGGAGAAATTCCCAAAATTGCAGCATTGGTATGTGGTAAAGCAACCACATTGCTTTATGCTGCAAAATTTGAGAAGCCCCACTCGCTCTAGCGTCCTCAAACAATCCCCCCTCCTTTATCCTGGCTAGTGCCAGGAGAAAGGAGGGGATTGAATGTTCAAACCTCCTACTCTGTGTGTCGCCATTTTTTGAGCGAATACACAGTGTAGTAGGCTTACATACAGTGGTAATCACACACTAAAACACGAACATACACAGACATAACTTACCTGCTCCTGCCGCCGCCGCTCCCTCCGGTCCGTCTGCTCCGTCTGCTCCAACCGCATGCTTCAGAACACATGTCCGGAAGCCGCGACCGGAAGTAGTAATCTTACTGTCCGGCCGCGGCTTCCGGTCCACAAGAAAATGGCGCCGGATGTCGCTTGGCCGAAGACCTTCCATTTGGACTGTGTGGGGGCGGCGCATGTGCCGTTCCCACACAGACGGCGTACACCACAGTGAAAAAAAAGTTAGAAAATAAAAAAAGTAAAACACAAACACACAAATAAATAATTTTTTTTTTTATAAAACACTAAAAGCAAATTGATTTAAAAAAATATTTTTTTGGTGTCACGGAAATTTGTTTTTTTATATTAATTTATAATATTTCCTGACTTTTGAAAAAATTAAAAAAATTAGAACAATGTCTAATCATTTATATAATAACTGTTTAACTAAAAAAAAATAAAAAAAAATTCTAGCGACAAATTCCCTTTAATGTGACCCAGTGAATCGATTATTAGATAACCACACACGTGAGTCCTGGGACCAGTAGAACCAAGCCGAAGGCGCAGGAAAGGGAGGTCCTATAGGTGAAATGTGCAATTTGGTATAAAGGGGGTTGCACAGAATAAGATAAAAACATGACTGCTTTCTTCCAAAAACAGTGCCACACCTGTACATGATGGACGCGTCTAAGAGTTCATCATTATATATAATTAGATCTCTTAAAGCAGGGGTCTGCAACCTTCGGCAGACCAGCTGTTGTAAAGCTACAACTCCCAGTATGCACTGACAACCAAAGGCTTTATCATTCCAGCCAAATGCTATCACGGCATGCTGGGAATTGTAGTTTTTCAAATGCTGGAGTGCTGAAGGTTGCTGACCCCTGTCTTAAAGTGCTTCATCATCCGTCAGCTGTCATGTAATTTTGCTGCATTTGGGAATCTTCTGTTGTTAGTGTTGGTGGGAGTTGTAGTGCAGGGTTGTATAGGGGCACTGCTTGACTTTACTAACATAGGGGAGGACAGTTATAATGTTTGTAAATTAATAAGATTTCATCAGGGAACAGCTTTATCTTCTTATATGTAGTTATATTCTGTATTATGACATAATACTAACCTACCTTCTCTTTGTCTGTTTCAGACTTAGTGAAACAAATAGCACAGCAGAAGTTTGCCGAAACGCGCAATGACTATAAAAAGGTAATTTATACGAGATCTCCAGTTTTCATTATATTCTGTGTATGCAGGCAATGAGATCAGCAAGCTATGGTCAAAATGACCCCTACAAATCAGTAAGTGAAGCAATATGCCAAACTTACTATGGTGGGCAAATTCATTTAATTTTGTGTCCGAGGAAACATTTATTTTTTCTCCCTTGTCACAGACCTAAAAACCAGTGGAGGATCATCATATGGGCGGTTTCGAGGCAACCCGGGGCCCAGAGCACCTGATCCGCAAATAATAAAAAAAAATACTGAAAGAACTATGGGGAGGAGGGGCAGAGAGAGAAATTGCAGGGGTGGGCCGAGCTGGGATAGGGCAAGCAGACATGCGGCACGATAGGCACGTCTCCTTGTGTTTGGAACACGCCTCTCTAACTTAGCACGTGCCGCCAGGGAGGTGCAGGAGAGCAGGTCGGTGAGGTTAGTGTGATACTGCCCATTCATCCTCCTGCCCCAGCCAAAATTAAAGTGATTGGCCGACGCTAGGGGGAATTATACAGAAAGGGGGGGGGGTTATACAGCAAGGAGGAGTCTAACCATCTAACTGGCTACAGAGGGCTCTATGGGGGATAATAATTTCCCCCATAGAGCCCTCAGCAGTTAGTTAAGACACTCAAACCCCCCTTGCAGTATAATAACTACTGAGGGCTCTGTGGGGACGGGAGGATTACTCCCCCCTTCATAGAGCCCTCTGCAGTCATTTAGATGGTTAGACCCCCTTGCAGTATAATACCCCCTTCCCATAGAGCCCTCAGTAGTTATTTTATGCAAGGGGAGGTCAGATTGTCTGACTGACTGCTGAGGGCTCTATGGGGGGGTCTGAGCATCTGACTGACTGCTGAGGACCCTATATATGTTCTCCCCACAGAGCCCGTCAGATTCAGACGCTCAGACAACACCATAGAGCACTCAGAAGTCAGTCAGACAATCTGACCTCCACTTGCAACATATTCCCCGCCATATACCTCTCAGTAGTTATTTTACTGCAAGGGGAGGGGTGTCTAACTGCTTAAAGGGTAAATAAACTTCTAAAAAACTTTTGACATGTCAGAAGTTTTGATCGGTGGGGGTCCGAGCACTGGGACTGCCACCGATCACTAAAACAAAGTGACAGAAGCGCTCTGGTGAGCGCTATGCCACTTAGATTCTGATCAGCTTTTCTCGGCAAACCTAGCGAGTGGTGTACGGTCTTATAGAGGAATACCTCCGCTCCGATGAATGCCGATCAGAAACAAGGCAGCACAGAGTTCAATCGAGTGCTTCTGCTGCTTCATTTTAGGGATCGGTGGGGGCCCCAGCACTTGGACCCCCACCGATTAAAACTTCTGACATGTCACTATGACCTGTCAAAAGTTTTTTAAAAGTTTAGTTACACTTTAAAGAGAGGTGTTACAATTATTTTTTTTATTATTTGATGTGTTAAAGGCTATGTACACCTTTTGAAAACACTTTTTTTAATAAAAATTTCTATCAGTGTTTGGTGCAACTTTCTAAATACTTTTTATTAAAAATTATTTTACTTTTTCAGATACAGCTGATTTGTAATCTTATACAGAGCAGCTGTATCGTGTGCTGAGACCTGAATCTGTCAGGTCAGTGGCACTGATGGGTACAGTGTCAGCGGGTTGGTGGGGTTGCATTGCATGAGAGGGGGAAGGAGGGGGCCCAAGTTATGTCAACAGTCCAGGGCCCATGGTACACTTAATCCGCCACTGCTTAAATCAAATCAATCTCTGGCTAGGAGGCACCCTGCTGTAGTAGGAACCTTCCCCCACTGCTCTATCTAAAAAAAGAGACAAGGAAAGCTTACCCCTCCTCCTCCTCAGTAGGTCCCCAGCTAAAATACAGGAGATTAGAAAAAGATGGATGCCAGATTCTGCAAGGTTGATTGTTTTAAGAGCTTACTGAAAGTCCTGCAGATTTCCAAAAAAGTGTAATGGCTCATGATGCACATGACCGTGTGTGCCGGCCAGGTTCCGTCAGTGATCCGTGGAAAGATAGGACATGTCTTATCTTTCCACGGATCGGAAAGTCGGGTCGTTTTCACGGACTAAAGTGAATGGGTCTGTGAAAACTATCGGGTGCCACTCGGATGCTGTGAAAAACAGGCATGTGTTCATTCTGTTTTATATTTTTACTTATTCATTTCTAGGTTTATTGTTCCTTTAAAACTGGCCATGCATGTTAAGATTTTTACAGAGAAATGAGCAGGAAAAAATTATTTTATATAGATTGTAATGTGAGTGGGTGATGTCCAATCACTACTACTGCTCCTACTGGGGTCGTGCTTCACTTTTCCTAGACTCTGCTTAAAGGGATTTTCCTATGTTAGACATTCACTGCATATCCACAGAATAAAACAGCTTGGTCGGCTGTCCCGTAAGTCCCATTGACTTTAATGGAGAGAACCGCGGACAGGCGCAGTCTCTTCTCTATTAGGTTTATGCATGGTCTCAACTACCACTAGCCATCTTGCAAGGTGGAATGGAGGTCAAGAGGCCCCTGTTTTATGGAAAGGTGGGGGTGCCAGAGGTATAGTGTGCATATGCCATAAATGTCTAAGATGAGAAAGCCCCTTCAACTTGGCAGTGATGACCTCTGGAGAGATGTAGTGACAGCCCCATTGGATTCCACCAAGAATCAGATACCGTATCACTGCAAAAGGGCTGGATAGAATAATTAACCACTATAACCATAAAGCTTGTATCTGCAGGTCTATAGCCACATATATAGTCATTTCTCATTTCATGTTTTTTCCCTTGAGACCTGTGTTCTTCATGTATTGAATTGTTTAACCTGATATTGAGCTTGCTGCATCTTCATTACATGCTGCCCACAACCGCTGTGCCTCCTGCAGCCGGAGAATGTTGTCCTGACTCTGCAGGTAATCTCATCTTGTTATATTGTAAACCAGTAGTATGTCAGCGGGATGTCTAATGTTCTATAAGCTCTCGCTGTGAGGACTGAATACTGATCTCTCTTTTTCTAATGGCAGCACTGACAATGTAGAAGTCTGTGCTGAAATTAAATACTTCTGCCATACCCAGATTTTAGGGGGGACACTTAGTAAAAAGAAGTCTTTATAATATAGCACTTCTACATTATGTCTGAAACATAAGTATATGTACCATAAGGGTAGCATGCCCGTGCCCATAGGGGATCTAAACTCAGGTTGATCACATTCTCCTTACAGCATAATGAGGGGGAATCTGTACAGAACTGCCCTCTACGAAGGTACCCCAACACTGACAAAAGCAAGAGGGGGGCACTATCCTTACTAGAACAAGGCAAGGTCCCGTTTACTTAGTGACATGATATTATCAATACTATATAGATCAGTAAAAAACGTGTGTTGGTTTTATATATACACAGATGTGTCCACCCTTTCCTTAAATTTGGTTAAGGACTCCAATTATTCATGAGACCATTTTAATACAATATCGTGACATGCTAGCAAAATTCTTGAGAGGCTGCGGTTCACATCACAAACACTGGGTGGCCATACATAGACACATGTAGCATAGACATCTCGGGACAGAGTATCGCAAAATCAGGTTTTCTTTCAAAGCTGATCATCTCGCGCCACACATCTCAGGATATGTTGAGGTGAAAGATAAGGAAGGACGCATCTGTGTGTGTGTGTGTGTGTGTGTGTGTATATGTGTATGTGTATGTGTGTGTGTGTATATGTAAGTGTGTATATATATATATATATACAGTCCAGGGTGGATGAACACAGCACTCCAAATGCAACAAATCAGGCCATGTGCTCGTTACCTGGGGGTGAATCAATTCCCCAATATCCAGATAGAGAGAAATGTAGAGCGTAGTAACGGCACCAGGACTTCAAGATGGATGAAAGCAAAAGTGGATTTATTTCACCTCAACACAGCAACGTTTCGGTTCAACAGGAACCTTTCTCAAGCCATGGCTTGAGAAAGGTTCCTGTTGAACCGAAACGTTGCTGTGTTGAGGTGAAATAAATCCACTTTTGCTTTCATCCATCTTGAAGTCCTGGTGCCGTTACTACGCTCTACATTTCTCTCTCTCTCTATATATATATATATATATATATATATGTGGTTTAAAAAGACAGATGTTCATCAATGCAACCTATTTCCATGCTTTGTTGATGCAGAGAAAGAACTAACAATTTTTTTCCTCAGTACATGTATTGCTACAATCTTTATCTCATGCATGTATAACCTTTAATCAGTGGTTTAGTTGCTTGTGGTTTATAATCATTCTGACCTGGCTGTAAAAGAAATCAGATCTCCATGCAATGGCTTTTTGGTGGGCTTGTGCTTGTATACAGCAGTCAATCAGACTAAAAAGAGCTGCAGTGTGACACATAGAGAGGGACAGAGAGCAATTTGAGTTTGTGTTAAGAGAAAATGTATTTTGAATTCTCTTAACTCTTCCAATAGTTAATACAGCTAAGCTGCAGTCACACAGTCATAAATATGTATTTTCCTTTTAAGATCTCAACTCTTTTTTAAAGGGGTTTTCCCATGAGGGACATTTATGACATATTCATAATGGATATGTCATAAATGTTAGATAGATGCGGGTCCCAACTCTGTGACCCGTACCTATCTCTAGAACGAGGCCCTGTAAACCCTGTTCTAGCTTTTTGTGCTCACGTTGCCTCCCCGGCCACTTCCTGATGAAATAGTTGGGAGTTACGGAAGCAGCATAACTCGAGGGGGCCTTGTTCCAGAGATAGGTGCGGGTCCCAGAGGTGGGACCCATATCCATCTGACATTTATGCCATACAGTGGCGTAGCTATAGGGGTTGCAGATGAGACCGGACCCCCAAGCCTGTGGGGCCCACAGGCCCCCCGTTGCCACGCAGCGCGCTGATACAAACTTTGTATGTGCCGTGATGCCAGCACTTCCTGACTACGGGGATGGTTTGTTTAGACGTCACAGTCACATGGTACACTGAGTGTACCATGTGACCGTGACGTCATGTGAGGGGGCGTTCCAGCCACTGTGGAAGAGCCGATTCTGAAGAGCATGGAAGACTGCAGGTGAGCTGCAGAGGGGGCCCGTAATGTATGTGTGTTATATAGTACTGTCTGTTGTATTGTACTGTCTGTGTTTGGGGTCGAGAGAGGAGAGGGGGGCTTTAAATTACAGGCCTCCCTCTCCACCGCAAACACAAACTGCACGACACAATACATTACAAACTGTGGGTCGCACTCCCCCTGGGGGGTCGTGTGAAGACCTCCGGTGGGTCGTGAACCACTCACCGAGGTCCTGCTTCCAACTGTATTTGCGTCCTCAGGACGCAGATCCAGTTGAATTTAATCCTGGAGCAAGGAGCTGATGGCTCCTTCCTCTAGCATTCACTGTGCCGTGAGCTATTAGCTTCTCGGCGCAAACAGGCGCGAATTAGTGACGTAATCGCGCCTGTCTGCGCCGAGTCACTCAACACAGGGCAAAGAAGGAGAAGGATCTCCTCCACCCGTTGTGGGAACGGGGCTAGGTAAGTAACTTTATTATTTGTCTATTATGCACATATGGAGGAATTATACTGTATAAAGAGGGGGGCTAATATGGTGGCAGCTATGAGGGGCATTATACTGTATGGGGGCTGATATGGTGGCAGCTATGAGGGGTATTATAGTCTGGGGGGCTGATAAGGTGGCAGCTATGAGGGGCATTATACTGTACGGGTCTGCTATGGGGGCATTATACTGTGTTGGGCAGCTATGAGGGACATTATACCATATGGGGTCTGCTATGGGCGCATTATACTGTCTGAGGGGCTGATATGGTGACAGCTATGGGGGCATTACACTGTAGGGAGACAGCTATGGGGGCTTTATACTGTGTAGGGAGACAGCTATGGGGGCTTTATACTGTGTGGGGCAGCTAAAGGGGGCATTGTACTGTATGGGGCTTCTATGTGGGCATTATACTGTATGGGGGAATTATACTGTGTGGGGCAGCTAAGGAGGGCATTATACTGTATGGGGCTGCTATGGGGGCATTATCCTGTATGGAGGAATTTATGAGGGGCATTACACTGTATGGAGTCTGCTATGGGGGGCATTATACTGTATGGGGGCATTATACTGTGGGGGGTAGCTATGGGAGCATTATACTGTGGGGGGGTAGCTATGGGAGCATTATACTGTATGGGGCAGATATGGGGAGCATTATATAGTATGGGGGCAGCATACTGTGGGGGCGGCTATGGGGGGAATTATACTGGGGGGCTGTTGGGCAAGGCAGCTGGCCATAGGCGCGGCAGGGGTCTTGTGGTGTTGGGGAGGGATAGGGGGCCCAAGCTGAATTCTTGCACCAGGGCCCATGAGCCTTTAGCTACGCTCCTGATGCCATATCCTGTGGATATGTCATCAATGTCCCTCATGGGAAAACCCCTTTAAAGAAGAGGCTGGACGGCAGCGCGGAGGGCTTAAGGGGAAGCCTCCATGACTGCCATAGGAGGGAAGAGAGCCAATAGGGGAAGAGGTAGTTGGGCAAGGGGAGGGAACGGAGAGGGGAGGGGACGGGGGGAGTTATCTGTTCTTCCCGCTGTTTTCGGCATTGAGCCGGAAGCATCGGGAGGAACAACAGGTAGCTAGCTGAGCTCCCACCGTTAGTTTTCTTACCTCCCGTGGCAGTGTTAGGATGGCTTCCCTGGCCGCAATGTTCGAGCAGCTGCAGGCTGCAGCGGCTTTTCACGATCCGGGCTGGCTGGAGGAAACAGTGGCAGGGCTAGCCCGGATCACTCAGGCCGGCCCGTCACGCTCTTTGTCGGCAGCCGGCATAGAGGCGCCCCTTCCCCCACCCTTTTCACGGGCATTAATGTCACTACAGCAGGGGGAGAGATAATCCCGGCGGTCCTGTCCACTAGAGCGTCTGACAGGCCCGGCGTCGCAGGGGGAGCCCTTCTAAGGACGCTGCAGGCCAGGTTGCTGGGATGGGCGCCTCCTCCCAGGGCCTGCGTCCTGGCAGGAATCCCCAGCCGCGACGGGGCTTGGCGGCTAACAGGGAGTCGCAGGCCGGGCTCCCGATCACACCCCCTCCTTCAGCCGCAGTATGCAGTGTACAATCCACGGCCGCCCCGCATGGTGATGTACCGGCCAGGGGGCAGGCTTCCTCGAGATCGTCGGGGAGGACGACAAGATCAACGCCGACGTCGAGGCAACAAGTCCGGTCGGAGGTTTGGATCCCTACAGTCGGGCGGCAGGTGGCCGGCCCCTCGGTCAGCATGTCGGGGTCCCCATGTCGTAGATGTCGGTGTGAGAACCACTCAGCACCAAGAGAAGATTTGGAAGATGGAGAGCTGGATGAGACGCAGAGCGGTCAGGATTTTCCGGCTGGCGGGAATACAGCGCCTGGGCAGCCCGGTGAGTGTGTAACTCCAACGTTACCGTATCGAGCAATTTTCATGTTGGGTTGTGAGGGGGGGTTAGCAAGCGTGGAAGTTGCGGCTGTCGATAGTGGTGTAGTCGGGCGCGATGGCTTAGCTGATTTGGTGGGTTGTTTGCGCGAGTTAGTGGGGCGTTTAGATAGGGCAGCGGCCCCTGTAGTTCCTGTGGTGTCCCCGGCGGTGGTATGGGAAGGTCATCGTGATGTATTGCCGCGGTCTGTGGGTAGTAATGTTGCGGGGGTGTCAAGAGAAGCGGTAGCAGTGTCGGTTCAAACTGAGGCGCAGAAGGATGGGGATAGAATTAGGCTTGATGATCGCGCACGGGGGGAGGTATATGTCTGTTTTGAAGGTCCGTTAGGTGCTCACTTGAAGCAGGAGGTGAGGGACCGTATTTGGAAAGATGAATATGTGGAGATATTTTCTCTTCTGCCGCTTGTTAAGTTCAATTTGGATAAAAGCAAGCGGGATGAGAGTAAAAAAGATGAGGAGGAACGCCGGCGGTATAGGCTTATTCCGCAGACGTTCGTGAACTGGTCGCAAGCTTTCACTATTCTGGCGAGCGTGATCGGAGAAAAGGCGCCGGAAAACTGCTCGGCGTTGTTCTGTTATTTCGATGCCATCGGGGAGGCGTATAGGGCGTACGGTGGACAGGCGTGGTTGAGGTATGATGAGCAATTTCGGCAGCGGAAAGCGGTGCGGCCGGCGATCCGGTATGATCAAAAAGATATTGCGCTGTGGTTAAGGGTTACGGCCCCAGTTAAGCAGTCCTTTCCCAGGAGCGTTGGCCAAGGAGGCCAGTCGGGTCAGTCCGGACAGGGTTCCGGTTCAAAGCTTGGGTTCTGCTGGCAGTTCAATGAGGGCCAGTGTAAGTTCGGGGCCTCATGCAAATTTAAACATGTCTGTTCGGAGTGTAACGGGTCCTCTCATGGGGCTGCAAAATGTATGCGGAAAAGGAAACGGTCAGGTCCTCGGTCATCCTCCGCTGGTCAAGGGTCGGTCTCCGGTGAGGGTGGAAAGAATGGCACCGTATCTAACTGAATATCAGGATCGGGCTGCAGCCAAGTTAATTTTGGAGGGGTTTTCGTTGGGTTTTGTTATTCCCCCTCCTCCGTATGAGGTGCCGGTTACGCGGCGTAATATTAAGTCGGCTTATTTGCACTCGACGGTGGTTTCAGAAAAACTGTTAAAAGAAATTTCGTTGGGGCGCATGGCCGGTCCTTTTGTCGAGCCTCCGGTTGTGGATTTGGTTGTATCCCCCTTGGGAATCGTGCCGAAGCGGGAGCCCCATAAATTCCATTTGATTCACCATTTGTCGTTTCCCAGGGGAGCGTCGGTTAATGAGGGGATAGATCACGATTTATGCTCGGTGGTTTACACGTCATTTGATAGAGCGGTGGCGTTGGTGCGAGGGGCGGGACAAGGGGCGTTGCTGGTAAAAACAGACATTGAGGCGGCTTTTCGTTTGCTGCCTGTACATCCAGAAAGCCAACGGCTGTTGGGTTGCTTCTGGAACGGGGGGTTCTACGTCGACAGGTGTCTTCCAATGGGGTGTTCTCTTTCATGCGCATACTTTGAGGCGTTTAGTAGCTTCGTGGAATGGGTGATGAAGGGTGTAGCGCGGGTGGACTCGTTGATACACTATCTGGATGACTTTTTGTGTGTTGGCCCTAGCGGTTCTCCGGTTTGTGGTAACCTATTGTATTGCTTGCAGAAGGTTGCGTCGGATTTCGGAATTCCGTTGGCACCCGAAAAAACTGAGGGCCCAGTTTCCACCATCTGTTTTTTAGGGATCGCAATTGATTCGGTCGCTATGGAGTGCAGGCTGCCTGAGGATAAATTACGACCATTGAGGCAGGAGGTGAGGCGGGCCTGCCGACTAAAAAAGATCACGTTGCGCGAACTCCAGTCGCTGCTGGGGAAGTTGAACTTTGCCTGTAGGATTATGCCAATGGGCAGAATTTTTAGTAGGCGCTTGGCGGCAGCGACGGCGGGTATCAGGGCTTCCCATCATTTTGTGAGGCTTGGTGGGGAACACAAGGCAGACCTGCAGGTATGGGACGAGTTCCTTGGGCAGTATAATGGTAGATCATTGTGGATGTCCCCGGTGCAAGAAATGAGTGATGTGGAGTTGTTTACGGATGCGGCGGGGTCCGGGAGTTTTGGCGCATATGCGGGGGGTCAATGGTGTGCGGGGAGCTGGCCGGACAGCTGGGTGAGCAGTGGGCTGACGCGAAATCTGGCCCTGCTCGAGCTGTTTCCCATCGTGGTTGCAGCGACCATTTGGGGGGACAGGCTCAGGGATAAAAAGGTTTGTTTTCACTGTGATAACATGGGAGTGGTGTTAGCAATTAACAACTTATCGGCATTATCTCCACCGGTGGTTCAGGTGCTGCGTCATCTAGTGTTGTTGTGCTTGTCGCTAAACGCGTGGGTGGTGGCGGTGCATGTGCCAGGGGTGGATTGGGAGGATTGGGTAAGAGGATTGGGTAAGAGTATTGGGCAACGTCTGTACGGACCAAGACAGGTTGGTGGCATTGTTGTATTGGTTGGGTGATGCGTGGGAGGCGGGGTTTTCGCTGGCTAAGGTGAATCGTTTCGTGGCAGGTTTGGCGTTCGGTCTCAAATTACGGGGTTTCCATGATGTATCCAAGCATTTTCTAGTGAAGCAGGCGTTGAAAGGATTGCGGAGAGGCAGGGCCGAAGCGGATCGGAGGCGACCGGTGTCTTTTGCCCTCCTTGGTTCACTGGGCGCATCGCTGGGGGCTGTTTGTAAGTCACCTTATGAGGTAGAGTTGTTTAGGTTGGCTTTTTCCCTCGCGTTTTTTGGGGCGCTCCGAATTGGGGAGTTTGTCTCTCCTAGTAAGGCTAAGGCTGGGGGGTTGCGACAGGCGGATGTTGGTCTTTATCGGGATAGACTCGAGTTGTTGGTGCGGCGGTCGAAGACTGATCAGTTGTGCCGCGGTAAGCGGATAGTGTTGTTTGCTCTCCCTGGATCAATGATGTGTCCGGTCGCTTGCATGGGTGCGTTCAGGCCGATGGGAGTGGTGCCAGAGGCGCCATTGCTCCGTCATGAGAATGGCGCGTTTTTGTCTAAGTATCAATTTGATGCAATATTCAAAAAATGCTTGGCTGTGGTTGGGGTGGGGGACGGGTGCTACTCGTCTCACTCGTTCAGAATTGGCGCGGCTACGGAAGCTGGGCGTTGGGGATTGGATGACGAGGGCGTGCGGCGGATTGGCCGCTGGGAGTCCAATAGGTTTAGGTCTTACGTGCGCCCTCATTTGTTATGAGTTGTATGATGTTTCTGATGATATGTGAGTTTCTTGTCCTTTCTTTCAGGTCATCACCCATGTTTGGTCTGGCTGTTAGGACATTCTTTTGTGCACTGGGGGGCACTGCGGGCGGATGTGCGCCCCGATGGCCGCCAGCTTCGCATTCCGCGTCGGGATGTGGTGTTACATTGGTTGGGATTTCGAGGTATGTTATGGAGCCGGGTATTGGCCGAGTTTCAAACATATGCTCGCCTGGATAGAGTCCCGGAGGTTTTGGTGTTACATGTTGGGGGGAACGATCTAGGGGTACGCCCCTTTCGTGAGCTAGTGCGGGATATAAAGCATGATTTGCTGTGTTTGTGGGCGTCCCATCCGTCCTTGATTATTGTTTGGTCGGACATAGTTCCGAGGAAGGCTTGGCGCCTGGCACGGTCGGTGGAAAGAGTCAACAAGGCCCGCATTAAGGTGAATCGGGCGGTGTCACGATTCGTTGCCAAGAATGGGGGCATTTGTGTTCGTCACAGGGATCTGGAGTCCGGGGTTGGGAACTATTGGTGTAGTGATGGGGTGCATTTGACCGAGGTTGGAATTGATCTGTGGAGCTTGGCCTTAGCAGAAGGAATTGAGAGGGCGGTGGTGGTGTGGAGGAACTCACAGGCTTAAGGTAGTCAAGGCCTGTTTCGCTGTGGCGGGGGGAGTCCTTGAGGTTGGTCAGTACAAAATGGTGGGGGGGTCGCATCGGGGGTATGGGTCCCCCAAAACGGTAGATCATGTGAAGACTTCGTAGGGTGTTACCCCTTTGAAGTGGTCTTCTGGTGGAAAGTATATCATTTGAAGACTTCATCGGGTGTTATCCCTTTGAAGTGGTCTTCTGGTGGTTGGAGCCATCTGCAGAGGTGAGCGGTGCCTCCGAGCTGGTTTACGGCTGGAGGTAAAGAGTTGGTGGTGGTTTGCAGATGGCTAATTTAAAGAAAAATTCGGGTTTAAAATGGTTTCAAGGACTTCCCCTGCTCTGTTAAAGTATTAAAATAGGTTTATGGTTAATTCTGATTCTGACCCATGTTGGGTCATGTGAATTAGAAGTGGAGTTATCCGAATGTTTCGGATTAAATTACATTTAAATAATGTAAATAAATAAACGGCTGCTGTGGCCAATTTCATATCCAACCTCGATTGTCACGTGTCGTTATTGGGAGATGGGCAGGAGAAAGGGGTGAACAGGTTCATTAGGTAAAACATGGCATGACTCTACTTAGGCCAGTCAAGAAGAGGCTGGACGGCAGCGCGGAGGGCTTAAGGGGAAGCCTCCATGACTGCCATAGGAGGGAAGAGAGCCAATAGGGGAAGAGGTAGTTGGGGAAGGGGAGGGAACGGAGAGGGGAGGGGACGGGGGGAGTTATCTGTTCTTCCCGCTGTTTTCGGCATTGAGCCGGAAGCATCGGGAGGAACAACCGGTAGCTAGCTGAGCTCCCACCCTCCCGCCCTTAAGTTAGGGGTTGGCCTGGGGATCGGGGTGGCTATGATTTTGTTATTTGATTTATGTTGTATAATTTCATAACTTGTGTTTCTCATTTTCTTTGGAGCAGGTTCGGATGTCATGGCAGCTGGCAGGGGGAGTCCTTGAGGTTGGTCAGTACAAAATGGTGGGGGGGTCGCATCGGGGGTATGCGTCCCCCAAAACGGTAGATCATTTGAAGACTTCATAGGGTGTTACCCCTTTGAAGTGGTCTTCTGGTGGAAAGTATATCATTTGAAGACTTCATCGGGTGTCATCCATTTGAAGTGGTCTTCTGGTGGTTGGAGCCATCTGCAGAGGTGATCGGTGCCTCCAAGCTGGTTTACGGCTGGAGGTAAAGAGTTCGTGGTGGTTTGCAGATGGCTAATTTAAAGAAAAATTCGTTTTAAAATGGCTTCAAGGACTTCCCCTGCTCTGTTAAAGTATTAAAATAGGTTTATGGTTAATTCTGATTCTGACCCATGTTGGGTCATGTGAATTAGAAGTGGAGTTATCCGAATGTTTCGGATTAAATTGCATTTAAATAATGTAAATAAATAAACGGCTGCTGTGGCCAATTTCATATCCAAACTCGGTTGTCACGTGTCGTTATTGGGAGATGGGCAGGAGAAAGGGGTGAACAGGTTCATTAGGTAAAACATGGCATGACTCTACTTAGGCCAGTCATGGTTATTTCATTTCCCCCTGCTTTTAGAAATTGGGTCCAAAGCGTGTGCATGTATAAAAACTATAGGATAACCTTTTATTATTTAAATAATTCCCGTATGATTTAAATATATATGAAAACGGAGCAGGTCAGTGGCATGGAAATATAATTTCTTGTAGCTTCCCTCCTTTAGGCGCATGAATTTTTTTGATGAGTTTGTGTTCTCCTGTCTGACCTGCATGGCCGTGGTGGAGATTTCATATTATTAAATTAATCCTGATCATAAAAAAGGTATAACTCCAATAATGGAAGCATACTGAGGAATCGCTCTGTGTTCAAGTTCCCTAATATACAAGGTACTCTGAGGGTGAGCCTGTGCTCTAACGTTGTTCCTTGCCTAGTAACAAGTAGGCTAAAGATTTTACAATATATATATATATATATATATATATATATATATATATATATATATATATATATATATAAAATATATCTGCCTAAACCACTTTTATAAATACATCACTGTACTTATCTTCTGATTCACAGGATTAGT
This sequence comes from Rhinoderma darwinii, assembly GCF_050947455.1. Lineage (NCBI taxonomy): Eukaryota > Metazoa > Chordata > Amphibia > Anura > Rhinodermatidae > Rhinoderma > Rhinoderma darwinii. The sequence goes on along the minus strand of NC_134687.1, from coordinate 46,777,423 downwards.
GAAAGAGAAGTAATGTATGTGTTTACAAAGTTACTGATTTTTATGTAGATCGACCTTATTTGTAAACTGTTGAATGATGTACAATACATGGACAAAAGTATTGGGACATCTGCACATAACACCTATAATTGCTTTAATGAGCTTTCATTCTAAATCTATAAGCATTAAAGGGAACCTGTCACCGGCATTTCACCTATGGAACTTTACTTATCCCTCACTGGCCGCTGATATCAAAAGTTCATTGCCGTTATCCCCTCTCCTAAACTCCTCCTTCGACTGTAATAACGGTCTGCAAAGAGTTTGTGCCTTTTATCGTAATAATCCGGTGTCCCTTTGTGCGCACACACCAGAAGAGGACATCAATGCACAAGCGCGGGATTTTGTGTGCTGGGGGAAGGCGAGGAGCTGACAATCAAAAGTAAGGAGGCGGGGTAAACTCGGAAAGACTTGAGGAATGAAGATATGACTCTTTTATGCTCATTAGCATATGGTGTGGGAACACTAAAAAACTGAATACTAAAGCTACAATATTTTTCACCCACTACCACCTGGTATTGCTGGTCTAATAGGTGAAATGCTGGTGACAGGTTCCCTTTAATGTAGAGTTGGTTCCCCCTTTGCAGCTAAAACAGCTTCCACTCTTCTGGGAAGACTTTCTGTAAGATTTTGGAGTGTGTCTGTGGGAATTTTGGCCCATTCATCTAGAAGAGCATTTGTGAGCAGTTGTCCCAGGTACCATTGGCACACCAAGCCAATTTAGCGCTCAATTCCCTAGAGGGGGATGCAAGGAGAGCTGTACTGGTCCAGCCAGCGTGACATGCTAGAGACTATCATTAATAGACGGGACTCATTGTTTGGGGACGTCGCTTCAGCCGCCGACCTGCGCAAGAAATTCTACACTCGGGTGCAAAAGAATGGGGAGTCTCTCCAACATTTTGCAGTGGGTCTTCAAGGCACGTGGAGTCGGTTGGTGAAGAAAGACCCAGCGGGATGTGCGGCGCTACCCGAGCCTAACCGGATTGTGAGGGACCAGTTCATCTCCGGTCTGGATAGTCGCACCTTGAGAAGGGCGCTGAGAGATTTTGTCAGAGCTACAACAATGGTGATGATGGGTAAAGTTCTAGGAGAAGTCCTGGAACTCCATCAAGAAGAAGCTGGGGACGCAAATGTAGCCTCACAGTGTACAGGCCCTACCGAAGCGACGCCAGGTGGAGTGCAGCGACCGGGATCCGATTTCCAGGATTATGCACGGGACGTCCGGGACACAATCCGGGAGTTGAAAACGGAGGTCGCGCAGTTGAGAGTGATGGCCGATAGAACAACGCCGCCAGCCTCGAATGTCCCGAGGCCCGCCAGGTGGTCCTCGTCGCTGTTGGCGCTGTGATCAACCAGGACACTTTGCCCGAGAGTGCAGAGCGGAGCGGTTCCCCAGACATGAACAGCCGCCGTTAAACTAGAAACTCCCGCCGCTAAGGGTCAAGCCGCGCGCAATTCACTGTTAGGCCCACGAGGGAACGGGGAACTGTTGACGTGGCGATGTCCAGTGGTGACGGCCATCATTGGGGGAGTGGAGGTCCCCTGCCTGATTGATACGGGATCCGAGGTAACCACCATCACATATCAGCTATTCCATGACAAGTTCCAGAACCATCAGAGGTAAGAGGCACCTTGGATAGAACTAACGGCAGCCAATAGCCTTCCAATTCCTATGGCGGGGGTGACCTGGCTACCAGTAGAGATGTTTGGACAAGAGTTTCCGCGGTCCCCCTAGCCTACCTCAATACTGAAAAATTGGGAGCAATGGAACAAAGGTGGGTAGCCCGGTTAACTCGGTTCGACTACGTTAGCCACTACAATTCGGGCAAGGATCACACCAATACGGATGTGCTATCCCAACAACCCTGTGAAATCCCTTGTGGAGAGGTGGATGAAGAACAGGAGGAAATCGAGATTCCCCCACTGCGGGTGGCCCCCGGCAGAGTCAAGGGCCAAGAGGGTCACTAAAGTGGCTCAAGCAACTACCGTTATGGCCGAACTATATGACCAAACCGAATGGGCGAGATGCCAACAACTAGATGAAGATATCAACGTAGCCGCAGCCTGGGTAATTCAAGGAAAAAGATCAACACCGGCTGAGAGGAGCCGACTGACATCGCGAGCACGGCTCCTGGGCCGCCAATTAGAGCAGTTGGAGTTGCGGAATGGAGTCCTGTACCGCAGAGTGTGGGTTCCGCGGGAGTATCGAGAACTATGGCAGCTGGTGTTACCAAAGGCAGACGTGAAGTCGGTATGCAGATGGATGCATGAGAAGGGAGGCCACTTTGCAGCGGACAAAACGGTCCAATTGATACGTAATCCCTTCTACTCCCCAGGATTAGAGGAAGTAACCAGGCACGTATGTGAAGAATGTGCGACCTTCGTGGTGCACAAAGCTACCGAACAGTGCGAAGAACCGATGGTCATAAAGACGGGGGAACCTCTGGAGCTGATGTCGGTCAACTTCCTGACCATACAGGAAGTCACGTTGGGCCACAAGTATGCCTTAGTGTGTGTCGACCACTTCTCCAAATTTGCGGTAGGGATTCCCACCCGGGATCAGACAGCGTCAACAACAGCCACTGCATTGTGGAAACATGTTCTATGTCCTTACGGGTGTCCAAGACAATTGTTATCCGACCAAGGGACGAATTTCGAATCCGAACTTATCTGGGAGCTATGTGCCCTACATGGGATCAAGAAATCGAGGATGACGCCTTACCACCCGCAAGGTAATGGGGGCTGTGAGAGATTTAACCGCACGTTAGTTGGTTTGCTGAGAACCCTTGCTGAGAAACAGGAACGATGGCCTGAGTACGTAGATGATCTGGATTGGACTTACAATCACACAGTACACCGCACGACGAGATACACCCCATATCAGCTAATGTTCGGGCGTCCTAGACAAAATCACAGTGACTGCACCAGATGCTAAGCGGCACTCCCGGGTGTGGGTCCCACGGCGCATGCGCGATCGAGCGTCTGTGCGCACATCGCAGTTAAGGTAACCAGGATGCCTGAACACAGATAAATAAATGGAAAATACAATGGTGGAAACTGCTATAGATATAAGAAAGGTAAGAATAACCTAAACAGGATAAGCAAGACATAAATAGAACAAAATAAATTATGCTAGTGACAACCGGCTAATACGATATTAAATAAAAAATTAAATAAATACATAAATAAGTGAATTAATATATGAACTATGCTAAAATAAATAAAGTGAAAATAGAAAAAGTGGAAAAATATATGAATAAAAAATGACACACAGAAAGGTCGTGCAAAGTAATATTACTCAAAAAGCAATTTAATACTGATACTAAAGTATAGAAAATAAAAGTGAATGTGAGAAAGTGATAAAGAACTCAATATAAAGTTACACAATAATATAAGGTAAAAACCGTACAGATATATAAATAAAACATAAAAAATAAATATCCGTATATATATACACTATATAAAAATGCAAGTGTAGAATAATAAAGTGAAATAATCGTACAGACCAGAATTAAATAAAATAAAATTAAAAAATTGAAATAAGTAATAGACAATAAATATCTCAAAAATAGCAGAAAGTATAAAAGAAGGAAAAAACCTTAATCAATAATATAAGACAAATATATATTAAAAAAAATAATTAACTCAATTAAAATTAACTCATCGACCCTCCTAATCATCGTGAGATTATAAGGGAGAATATTAAAACATTTTGTATCATCTTACTTGACGCAATGGCGCAATATAGCCAAACAATACCTGAAGGATATCCAGAAGTATGTTGGAGGTTCTAGTGTCACCACTCATTTGTTTTACTGCCAATATTAATTATTTCTGACTGTGGTGATTCTTTCTTACCTTGTCATCTTGATAAAGGGGACGCTGTAAAGCCGGAGTCTGGGGAGAAACATATTAATCGTACTTCTGGCTGAGATCATACAGAAAGATTTAAATTCTAGTGTTTTTATTGTTATTAATATACCAGGATATGCAAGACTCTACAGGGCAGGGATTACTTTTTGGAACATTTGTCTTTAAAAGAACTTTGACACATTGAGAAAATGTAAAATTAGGTGTCTCAGTCTTAGGCCGGATTCACACGAGCGTGTGCGTTTTGCTCGCGCAAAAGGCACTTGACAGCTCCGTGTGTCAGCAGCCGCCATCTTTATGACACTCTGTTTGTATGTTTGTAAACATAAAAGCACGTGGTGCTTTTCTGTTTACATTCAAACTTTGACTGCTGTTGCGCGAATCACGCGCGTCCCACGGAGGTGCCTCCGTGTGGCATGAGTGATTTTCACGCACCCATTGACTTCAATGGGTGCGTGATGCGCGAAATACACACAAAGAACGGACATGTCGTGAGTTTTACGCAGCGGACACACGCTGTGTGAAACTCACGGACTGTCTGCACTGGCCCATAGACTAATATAGGTCCATGCGAGGCGCGTGAAAATCACGCACGTTGCACGGACGTATATCACGTTCGTCTGAATAAGCCCTAAATATGAGAAAGCCTAATATGCTAATCAGCTGTCAGCAGGTGGAGGAAAGCTGCTAAATTATGTTTGCTAAGAGGGCTGGATAGAAGGAATAATCATGAGCAGCCATTTTTATTAAGAAACACAAATGAAATTCCGGAAAATCCTGGTGCAATTTATATCTGGAAAATGATCCTCATATTGTGCAAAATATATTTAGTATAATTCTAAAATGATTTGTCCAAACCTATGAAAAAAATAGGTCTTTCATGAAAATACTCAATCGGTATATTTAGTATGCTTGTGCTTTTGCATAAATCAACAGTACAAAGGAATACATGTAACCTTGTGATATATCTTTTTAGGAAAAAGTCCCATCTCCTCACCTTCCAGCAGCCTGTGGTTTCCCTTTTCCTGCCTGCAGGATGAAAATATTCATTAACCTTTTCTTATAAAATCCATCTATTGTAAAATAAAAAGATGTCCGGAGGGAAAAGAGGGGGATGCAGCTGCAGTGTCCCTGTCTTCTAGGCTGGGTTCACACGACCTATTTTCAGACATAAACGAGGCGTATTATGCCTCGTTTTACGTCTGAAAATAGGGCTACACTACGTCGGCAAACATCTGCCCATTCATTTGAATGGGTTTGCCGACGTACTGTGCAGACAACCTGTAATTTACGTGTCGTCGTTTGACAGCTGTCAAACGACGACGCGTAAATGGACTGCCTCGGCAAAGAAGTGCAGGGCACTTCTTTGCCACGTAATTTGAGCTGTTCTTCATTGAACTCAATGAAGCACAGCTCAAGATTTACGAGCGTCTCAGACGCCTCGTAAATTACGAGGAGGAGCATTTACGTGTGAAACGAGGCAGCTGTAAACAGTCTGTCTTTTCACACGTAAATGCCTCTCATCGTGTGAACATACCCTAAGTCTCTATAGCTGTCTAAGAAGTCGTGTTTTTGTTTTATTTTTTTAATGTTCATCCCCACTAAACCCTTTTTGGATATTCTTCAAAAGAAGTATATTAAGATGATTCCCAACAAGATTCTAGAGTGTGAAATTCGTAACGAGGGAAATTTTAATCTAGAAATGTGGCTCTGTGCTTTCAATATTGATGTAACTGCTTGCAATGTTGTAGGCTTATTGACTGGCACTAATGTCATACGCTAACATCTTGCAGAGTTATCAGGGACAATATTAGCATGGAGTTTGCATGTTCTTTTCATGTTTGGGTCAATTGACTTCCTCTACTATTGACTTTATTGTGTGTATGTGTGTGATTTTTAAGAAAAGTAGATTATAAGTTCTACTTGGACATATTAACCCTAGTGACCACCAATGCGCCTTTTCACGGCGGTCACCAAGGGGCCTTAGGTTAGACTGTCGCCTTTTCATGGCGGCCCAGTCTAAGTACTGCACGGGTGTCTCGTTTACTTCGATCGCGGCAGTTTAACCCGTTAAATGCTTCGGTTAATAGCGACCGCGGTATTTAAATAATTTGCAGAGGGAAGGATTGCCTGTCCGTTTTACACGGACAGGCAATAATGCTTTGGTATACTAAGTATACCAAAGCATTACAGCAGCGATCTAAAGATCGCACAGTGAAGTCCCCTAGTGGGACAAAAAAAAAAAAGTAATAAATGCGAAATAAAAATTATTAATAAATTTTACAGTAAAAAAACAAAACTTTTTTCCCATAAAAAGTGGTTTTATTTAGTAAAAGTGTAAAAAATTAAACAAAAGTACACATGTGGTATCTCTCTGCGACCGTAATGACCCAAACAATAAAATTAAGATGTAATTTAAACCGGAAGGTGAACACCGTAAAAAAAATTACGCAAAAACCTATGGCGAAATTGCAAAAGTTAATCAATAAGTCCCATGTACCCCAAAATAGTACCAATCAAAACTACGTCTCGTCCCACAAAAAATAAGCCCACATATCACTTCATTGATGAAAATATTAAATAATTACGGCTCTTGGAAAGCGACGATGCAAAAACAAATAATTTTAGTCCAAAAGAGTTTTTATTGTGTAAAAGCAGTAAAATATAAAAAAACCTCCTACATATGTGGTATCGTCGTAATTGTACCGACCCATAATATAAAGGTAACATGTTTATTACCCCGTACAGTGAACGGCGTGAATTTAAAACGCATAGAACAATGGTGGAATTTCAGGGGTTTTTTTCTATTACCCCAAAGAAAGCTAATATAAGTTAATAAAAAATGTATATGTACCCCAAAATTGTGCCATTAAAAAGTACAACTAATCCCGCAAAAAAACAAGTCCTCCTGCAGCTATGTCAACGGAAAAATAAAAAAGTTATAGCTCTTTGAATGTGACTATAGAAAAATGAAAAAAATAGCCTGGTCATTAGTGCCTAAAATAGGCTGGTCACTAAGGGGTTAATATTAAGGACTTGATATAACATCCACCCAAATAGTAAAAGATGGAGATTTTGGGAAATTTTGTGTTTGTATGTTCTCCCTGTGTTTGTGTGAATTTCCTCTGGGTTCTCAGGTTTCCTCCCACACTCCAAAAAACATATTGATCGGATGATTGGCTTCCTATGAAATTCTTCTGTGCTGGTCTGGCATAGGCATTTTAGATTCCTGTTGGGTACTGGGACTGATGTGAGTAATGACAACTCCTGTCCAGCACTATGAATATGTCGGCGCTATATAAGCCACAGAAAATAAATAAATTTGCAACTGATTCCTTAATACCTTCTTATTTCTCATGGCTTGAACATATTATTAAGAGGTGAGGGGATGTATGCATATTTTCAATGTCTGGAGTTGGGAAAGAGTGATATAAATTTGTGGTGAGTTGTGCACGCCTTGGCAGTGGCATCACTTCATGTTCCAGTCACAGTGCTCCTGGAGAAGAACAGTGCCCCCATAACAGAGTTAGTTTAAAACCGTGCCACAGGTGTAGAAACGTTTTATTCAACACACCAGCGTTCAAGTAGGGTAAGTCTAATTTATGGAGGAGGACCTCAGATATGGGGCCTCTCTAGGAACTAGGGGAATGCCTAATGAAAACGGTGGACACCATGGTCATCCATTAGTTTAAATGGACACTGTTGCCAAGTGGGATCATCCTGTGGTCCCTCCACCACCACAAACCGTGATCAAACCATCCTGGACACCCTCTATAAAAGAGTGTAACCATAACGCTTCAAATATGAGGCTCAGAATGAAAAGACTACAAAGACCACTGAGAGGCTCTTGGTTAATTGATAGAAATAAGTTTTAGGGTTGACATATTTTCACTATTACTCTTCATGTGATATTGGCTATTGATGATGTGTTTCTGCTGATATTCCAGACCATACACTATGAGATTGGCTTCATTGTGGCCGCTGTCCTTGGACTCCTCTTTCTCTTCTTCGTGCCTCTGGTGGGATTGTGTTTCTGCTTGTGTCGTTGCTGCGATAACTGCGGAGGGGAGATGCATCAAAGAAACAAGAAGAATGCAGACTGCCGGAGAGGATCTTTTTCCACCTTCCTCTTTGTGACGTCTATGATAATAAGGTCTGAATGCCATGTTGCCATTAAACTGTCTGCAATCTAATTTAGAAAGTTCTCTAAGGTAATAAACAGCGGGGAGTAAATCACATTGGTAACTTCCTAATCTTCAAACCATATGTAAATGGCTTCATTACACAAATGGAAACCTATATTGTAAAACCGGCCTCCTATTATAGTTCTCAACACAATTTATACATCGTGAGATCTATATATTGCGTGGGCTTGTCCTCAACACAATTTGAAGGGTATCGGACACCAGACAGCCCTGATGTTTGAACATCTATGATATGTCCTAACAAATACAATCTGAAGGGTAGCCCTCCAGGTCCTCTGACTAGGGGGCGGTTTGTATTTTCTCGTGTTGTATGCAAGTGATCTTGAAAAAACTTCTATACACCAAGAGGTTCATCCATGGTCCATTAATTGAAGGATTCAGGAGCCATCTGCTGGGTCTCATAGGTGACCTAACATTGAAGGCTCTGTGTAGTGTCCTTATCCTTAACATTACACAATATTAATATCCCTGCTCCGAAGCCGCCTCTATAAGCCAGAGTAGTTGACGAACTAGATGAATCCATGTATGTATATGGTAACCCATCTATTTGATAAGACAACGTGTAATACTACATTTCCCCTGCAATGGTCAATGTCGCCCTGGGGTTACTTCATTTTGTCCAGTTAAGATAACCAAATTAACATGAAACTCCTCTTTGTTAGATACATGTGAGAAGATGACACATTGGTGAAGTCTTTAGTCTGGGACCACCGCTAAATTGCAGAATTGAAGAACTCTATAGGGCGCGATCAAACCTCTTTGGCACTGCTCAGAGATTTCGGTTACTAGAAATATGTGCCAAAATTGTACATAAAGTTCCTTTCATATCAATGACCCTCTGCTTGTAGTGTTAGATTTGCAGTATCACTATACTTTGATAGCTGTGAGCTTTCTACACAGCCATTTTATTCTGGAGATCAGTGATGGTCTGAGATCAGACTTCACCAATGTGATCTTCTCGCATGTATCTATGACCTCCCCGAAGATCATTTTGACTGGATTGGTTGTATTAATAAAATGTGGCCAATATCTTGCCTGAAAAAATCAGGTCCGGTTTTTTTAAGTGGTTTTGCACCACAAGCATTTTTTTTACGCGTTTTGCCGCGGTTTTTGAGTCTTTTTTTTTACCTCTTTCTTCAATGAGCAAAGGAAAAAAATGTGTTAAAAAACTAGTCAAAAAACGCTGCGGCCGTCCACGGTGGTTTTTTCAATCTCCCATTGATTTCAATGTGCTTTTTGAGGCGGAAAACGCCTCAAGATAGGCCATGTCGCTTTTTTAGAGATCAAGCAGATTTTAGGATGATATGTACAACATACATACTACAGTATATGGCCAAAAGTATGGGAACACCTGACCATCACACCTGTCTGAGCTTGTTGGACTTCTCATTCCAAAACCATAAGTGTTAAAAAGTTCGACTGCTTTTGCTGGGTCTTTCCACAAAATTTTGTTAGGTCAGACACTGATGTCGGACAAGAAGGTCTGATTCTCAATCCGGATTCTAATCCATCCTAAAGGTGTTGGATGGGGTTGAGGTCAGGGTTCTGTGCAGTGAATCGAGTTTCTCCACACCAAACTCCTTACACCATGACTTTATGGACCTTGCTTTGTGCACAGGGGCAAAGTCATGCTGGAACAGAAAAGGGCCGAACCCGAAACTGTTACTACAAAGTTGGAAGCATAGAATTGTGAAAAAATTTCTTGGTATGCTGAAGCATTAACATTATCCTTCACTGGAAATAACGGGCCAAACCCTAAATACCAGTCCAAGACCATTATCCCTCCTCCACAACATTTTACTGTAGGCACGATGCCTTCTAATTGGTGGCATTTTCCTGGCACAAACCAACCCAGATTCCTCCATCAGACTGCCACATAGTGAATCGCGATTCATCACTCCACAGAACACGTTTCCAGTGCTCCAGAGTCCAATGGTGACCTGCTGTACACCACTCCATCAGACGCTTCGCATTGTACTTGGTGATCTTAGGCTTGAGTGCAACTGCTTGACCTTGGAAACCAATTTCATTAAGTTTTGGATGCACAGTTCTTGTGCTGATGTCACTTCATGAGGCGGTTTGGAACTCTTTAGTGAGTGATACAACAGAGGATAGGTGATTTTTCTGTGCCACACGCTTCAGCACTCGGCGGTCCTGCTCTGTGGGTTTGCGTGGTCTATCGCTTTGTGTGTGAGCTGTTATAACTCTTAGACCCATTCACTTCACAATAATAGCGCTTACAGGTGACTGGGGCAGATCTGAAATAGCACAAATTGACTTTTGGGAAACGTGGCATCCTATGACAGTGCCACATTTGAAGTCACTGAGCTCTTCAGTATGACCCATACTACTACCAATTTTTGTCCATGGAGATTACATAGCTGTGTGCTTGACTTTATGTACCTGTTGACAATAGTTGTTGTTGAAATACCTGAAGTCGAAATTTAGGATGGGTGTCCACACACAGCTGCAATCCCTAAATTAAACGCTCCATTACATTTATATGAACCCTTTTTACAAAATCGAATATTCCCAGTTAGTAACCAACGGGCTGGTTCCCGTTATACCTTCCAATATTTATAACTAATGTGCAAAGGAAGGATAAGTGTATAAAACGTAACTTTTAATTAGACCCATATAAAATGGAATATCAAGGTTAGTATAATATATACTTTTGTAATATGTAACATACACAGCAGACAGTATTCATAGTGACGAATACAGGGTATTTGAGTTCCTTGAATTCACAGCAGGGTTACTAAGGTTCATTTGGGATTACATAGTGGTATTCTATCTATCCCTTCAGCCTATTAATTGACCCTCACTGTTGACAACACACCGGGCACCCGTTCTAAAAAGAATGACCCTGTTGTCACTGGAACCTATCCCTATTGTTGAGACCGTTTTCCTAACCAAAGCTCCAGCTCCTACGCTTTTTGCCAGTTGATTTCTGGCTTGTCAGGGAGATGTTGAGCGTAACGGCTTAACCGATCATATGGCAGTGGCAGCGAGCGCTTCAAATCACACTCCTTTTGTATGTAACTTAGCTCCACCCCTTCTGTGAGCTCGGTCGTCGGGTAACCAATCAGATGAGAGCGTTATTACATCATTACACTCTCATTGATCTCGCGTCCTTGCTTACCTCCTCAGTGGGCTGGATTTTCAGTATCCTCACAGGGATTTCTTCAGCTTAACCCCTATTGGCTCTTTGCTTCCATCAATCATTATGTGCGTTACGTAACTTTTGTTCTCATTCTAGCACGTTAGATGGGACTAATTTAGTCAGCCATATATTCCAAATAAAGATTAAATGGCGAGGTGAATGAGTATCTAAACTGAGTAACCAGTCACATATCTTAGAGACTACTGCCTAAATAGATTAGCAATACCTCTAGTCCTGAGCTGTCAATTTAGATGTTTCGCCATCCTAATGGTATATAGATGAACAGTATACTGTGTATTCTACAGTGTACGTATTATACCACCAATAGCCATCCCCACAGAAGTTCTTCCCTCTAATTCCATCCTGTATCATTTCACTATTTAGATGTCCTTCGACTTAAGGGCATAGACAAAGTTTCAGAGAAAACAGACATAATTCAAATTTTCATTTACGCCTCATTCACACGGCCGTGTTGCTGTTTTTAACGGCCGATTTTGACCCGTTTTGCATCCGTTTTTTTCCCTGGCCGTTTTAAAATCTGATGAATTTCATTTAAATTTGTTGCCACACACAGCCCTTTGTATATAATGCCACACAGCCCCCTGTAGGTAATGCCACCCAGCCCCCTGTTGGTAATGCCACCCAGCCCCCTGCAGGTAATGCCACCCAGCCCCCTGCAGGTAATGCCACCCAGCCCCCGGCAGGTAATGCCACCCAGCCCCCTATAGGTAATGCCACCCTGCCCCTATAGGTAATGCCACCCTGCCCCCTATAGGTAATGCCACCCTGCCCTTGTTGGTAATGCCACCCTGCCCCTTGTAGGTAATGCCACCCTGCCCCTTGTAGGTAATGCCACCTTGCCCCTTGTAGGTAATGCCACCCAGCTCCCTGTTGGTAATGCCACCCTGCCCCTTGTAGGTAATGCCACCCTGCCCCTTGTAGGTAATGCCACCCTGCCCCTTGTAGGTAATGCCACCCAGCTCCCTGTTGGTAATGCCACCCTGCCCCTTGTAGGTAATGCCACCATGCCCATTGTAGGTAATGCCACCCTGCCCCTTGTAGGTAATGCCACCCTGCCCCCTGTAGGTGATGCCACCCAGTCCCCTGTAGGTGATGCCACCCAGCCCCCTGTAGGTGATGCCACACAGCCCCCTGTAGGTTGCACCCACCCCCCCCCCCCACATTCCAGGAGAAGTCACTGACTTCAATGTCCATATATGGATAGTGTAGTCACTGACTTCTCCTGGAGAGGAATTCCCTGCCACAGGTCGGGAATTCCGCTTCAGAAGTGAGTGACGTCACTGTGTCCATATATGGACAGTGTAGTCACTTACTTCTCCTGTAGCGGAATCCCCAGCCATAGAGTCGGGGATTCCGCTTCAGAAGTGAGTGACAGCACTGTGTCCATATATGGACAGTGTAGTCATTCACTTCTCCTGTAGCGGAATCCCCGGCCATAGAGTCGGGGATTCCGCTGCAGAAGTGAGTGACATCGCTGTGTCCATATATGGACAGTGTAGTCATTCACTTCTCCTGTAGCGGAATCCCCGGCCATAGAGTCGGGGATTCTGCTGCAGTAGTGAGTGACATCGCTGTGTCCATATATGGACAGTGTAGTCACTCACTTCTCATGTAGCGGAATCCCCGGCCATAGAGTCGGGGATTCCGCTGCAGAAGTGAGTGACATCGCTGTGTCCATATATGGACAGTGTAGTCACTCACTTCTCCTGTAGCGGAATCCCCGGCCATAGAGTTGGGGATTCCGCTGCAGAAGTGAGTGACATCACTGTGTCCATATATGGACAGAGTAGTCACTCACTTCTCCTGTAGCGGAATCCCCGGCCATAGAGTCGGGGATTCCGCTGCAGAAGTGAGTGACATCGCTGTGTCCATATATGGACAGTGTAGTCACGCACTTCTCGTGTAGCGGAATCCCCAATCCCCGGCCGGGGATTGGGGATTCCGACTCCTACAGGGAGCAAAAAAAGACCCTCCTCCTCCTCACATGCACTCTGCACTGTGAGGAGGAGGAAGAGGAGAGAGAGCACGAGCGACGGAATACACGGCCATCACTCGGGACACATTCCGGTGATGGCCGTGTATTACCCGGCCCCATAGACTTCTATGGGAGCCGTTGGCGGCCGGGTAAACGGCCGAAAATAGGGCATGTCCCATTTTTTGACGGCCAGGTTTCCCGGGCCGTCAAAAAATCGGTCGTGTGCATGGCCCCATTAGGGGTCTATTGATCCTAATGCAGCCGGGTGACGGCCGATTTATGAACGGCCGTCACCCGGACGGGAAACCCTGTCGTGTGAATAAGGGCTTAGGCCTTCTGGGGCTACTGACATCATTCTATGTATCCATCGGCTTTCTACTTGTAGCAAATCCCTGTCCCAATTGCCCCCTCTTGGGCTAGGTTCTATATGTTGAATTCCCTGGAATTTAATAACGCTAGGGTTACTTCCATGTACTGCCCATACGTGTCTAGCAATTGGCATATCTCTTTTTATTAAGGATATTGTTGTAATGATCCCTTATTCGTCTCCTAAATTCACGTTTAGTCTTTCCTATGTAGTCCAGTGGGCATGTACATTTCGCCATATAGATAACTCCCTTCGATAGACAATTAATAAATTCTCTGTTTACATATTCCCTGCCAGTCGTTGTGCTCACAATGGTTTTAGACACTAATATGGATTCGCACGCTAGACAGTTGCCACATTTAAAATGTAATTAGGGTCTTCTATTGAGTCAGCAATCTCTTTCGGGTGCCGGTCTATGATAGCTCTGTACTAGTCTATCTTTCAGACTTTTGTTTCTACTCAAAGTGATCTGAGGTCTTTCACCTAGTACTTCCTTCAGGTCCTTATCCTCTATAAGGCTCCCCCAGTGTTTCTGAATGATTCCTCTCACTTGTTTGTGAGCTCCATCATATGTCCCTATGACACGCATCTTATTGTTTTTAGTGGGTTCACTTCCTTTGGGTATCAGTAAATCTCTTCTTTCAGTTTTTATTGCACTAGTGAATGCTTCATTGAGAATCTAGTCAGAATAAACCCTTTGGCGGAATCTGTCTCTCATTATACGCAGCTTGTATTAGGAATGTCTTCGTATTTGAGCAATTTCTCCTAAGACGGAGGTATTGTCCCTTTAGTTTCCCTCTTTTAGGCTATGTTCACACGGAGTATTTTGCCGAGTTTTTTGACGCGGAAACCGCGTTGCAAAACTCGGCAAAAACGGCCCGAGAACGCCTCCCATTGATTTCAATGGGAGGCGTCGGCGTCTTTTTCCCGCGAGCAGTAAAACTGCCTCGCGGGAAAAAGAAGCGACATACCCTATCTTCGGCCGCTTCCGCCTCTGACCTCCCATTGACTTCAATGGGAGGCAGAGAAAGCGTATTTCGCGCTGTTTTATGCCCGCCGCGCTCAATGGCCGCGGGCGAAAAACGGCGCGAAAATCGCCGCAAAAATCGGCGTGCAGGGAGAGAAAAATCTGCCTCAAAGTTCCAAACGGAATTTTGAGGCAGATATTCCTCCCCCAAAATACTTCGTGTGAACATAGCCTTAAGGGTGTACGGATGGGCGCTCTCCCATCTCAGGAGACTGTTCGTTGCAGTAGACTTTCTGTAGACCTCAGTTTCGACAGTCTGACATCTAGGAATGCCAGACTGTTAGGGTCACTCACTGAGGTGAAACTGAGACCAATTTGATTTGAATTGAGATCAGATACAAACTGTTTGAAGTCTGTCTGGGTCCCTGTCCACAGGATAAATATGTCATCTATAAATCTTAGCGGAGGCCAATTGACTCTTGCCATTTGCTGGTGGTCTCTGAAAAGACTATATTTGCTTCCCACCAGCCCAGGAGTAAATTGGCATAAGAGGGGGCACAGGGGCTCCCTATAACCGTACCCCTGAGCTGGTCATAGTATTGACCACCAAAGAGAAATCAATTTTTTGTTAGATTGAATTCAATGAGTTCAATCACAAATCAGTTGTGTTCCCTTAAATGATTTCCTTTTGTTTTCAAAAATTTGGATACTGCCTCAAGTCCTATATGATGTTGAATTGAACTATAGAGTGCCTCAACATCTATTGAGGCAAAAATCATGTTATCTTCCAATGTAATACCTTCTAATTTCAATAGGAGGTCAGTTGTATCTCTGATATACGACGGGAGACTCAGAACGAATGGGCGTAAGATTGTATCAATGTAGATACCTTAGTTTTGGTTCAGGCTATCAATTCCAGAGACTATTGATCTCCCTTTTACTGGGTCAGTCCCCTTGGGAATCTTGGGGGTTGTGTAGAAAGTTGCTATTTTAGGGAATTCAGGCCATAGGAACTGGTATTCCGTTTTGTTAATCAGTCCATTTAACAAAGCTCTATCCACAATTTTTTTCAATTGTCCCGAGAATATTTCTATCGGGTTTTCTTTTAGGCGATTGTATGTATCTGGAATCTACTAACCCTCTTACACATATCCACATAATTCCCAGTGTCCATTACAACCACATTGCACCCCTTATCCGAATTTTATTGTTATTTCTTTATTATTGGATAGGGTTTGTAATGTACTAGTCTCTTCTCTTGACATGTTGGCATAGTCTACTTTATGGCTCTCCAATGTCCTTAGATCTTTTTCAACCAGTTTTCTAAATATTTCAATATTTGGATTATTACAGACTGGTGGCATTTGTTTACTGGTTAGTTTCAGGTTGGTAAATGCCCCCTTAGCCCTATCTCTAAGGGTATGTTCACACGGCAACGCCAAATACGTCTGAAATTACGGAGCTGTTTTCAGTGTTTTTCGCGGCGTCTTTTACGGACGTAATTGGAGCTGGTTTTCATTGGAGTCAATGAAAAACATTTCCAATTATGTCCCAAGAAGTGACATGCACGTCTTTTTACGTGCCGTCTTTAGACAGCGGTTTGGAGCCGTTTTTTCGGACGTAATTCGAGACGTAAAACGCCTATATTACGTCCGTAAATAGGGCGTGTGAACATACCCTAAGGCTGCGTTCACACAGAGTTTTTTGCAGGCAGAAAATTCTGCCTCAAAATATTCCATTTGGAATTTTGACGCATCTGATTTGCATGTCGTTTGCCGCGTTTTTCGCAGCATTTTTCGATCGCGCCCATTGATTGCCATGGGCAAAAACGCAGTGAAATACACTTTCTCTGCCTCCCATTGATGTCAATGGGATATCAGAGGCGTAAGCGCCTGAAGATAGAGCATGTTGATTCTTTTTACCGCGAGATGGTTTTTCCTCTCGTGGTAAAAAAACGCATCCGCCTCCCATTAAAATCAATGGGAGGCATTTTTGGCCGTTTTTTGTCGCGTTTTCCGATGAGGTTTCCGCGTCATAAAAAAGTATAAAAAAACTCTGTGTGAACAGGGCCTAATATTGTCCTCTACTAGATTTGACAGGTCACTTGCAGTTGCTAAATCCTCAAGTTCAAGGTTATATTCTTGACATGTCCTCTTGTCTTTTTCTTTAAATTTTTACAAAATTCTGGAGTATTGCTTTTTTTTCTTGGCTGTGTAATTTCACAACACACGATTGATATCATGTGTGAAACAATCGCTGTTGTATTAATCTTTATGATCCTGTTTCTCACAGTCTTGGCGTCCTTTGTGCATTTGCTGCAAATCAAAACCTTACCGAGCAGATTCGCGGATCAAAAAAACTGGTGCAAAGCAACTTTAAGGACCTGAAGACCTTGTTGGCGGATACTCCAATGGTACAGTACCCAATACTCTTGCCTTTATAACTTATTTAATATGATGACTACCTATAAACATTAAACACCTCTAGTCTCTCATCCTGTGATAAAAGCCGTAGTTTGCTGTGAACTGTATATACCAGGTGGTAGTTTTGTGATATCTGCCAGTTCTTATATATATTAATGCAATGATTATTTTTTTAGAAGCGGTTTTTAGTAGGTTTCTGGTGGAAGAAATCACTAATCTCCAAAAAATAGTTGTTATTTTTAATTTGTGGTTGTCCCAAAGGGGAAAAACTTGTAGAACTAACTTAAAACATAGCATTGTAAATCTTCAACTAACCAGCAGAGGTCAGTATCAGGCTTTAAACTAACATAGTCTGCAATTTAGTATCACGCTGGTTGTCAAAGATATTGTTTTTCCATTTTAATAAGTTTCCACTATTTGTGCAGTTTTCACCCCCCTGTATTCGTTCAGCCACGTTGACGTTGCAGCCCGTGGCATCTTCACCCCACATCCATGCCTGGACAATGACAGGTTTTCCTATTACTAGTTAAAGCCACTAATGCAGCTGCTAAGAGGTGGTCCCTGGGGCTGTATGTCTACATGACGTCTTCTTCTGGATTTTCCCCGCCCTGCTCCCCACAGCTGAAACAAATATTTTGGTATTATTATTTTTTAACTTCTACTTTGGTGATGGCAGGGAAGTCTGCCAGTGTGTGCCAATATGTGCCGCCAGCACGTCTAATGAATGTAAATGACACATCCAGATCTCCAGAAAGAATGTCGATCTTACTGTGTTAGACTAATAATTCCAGCACTAAAGTTTCATTTAAAGGAGTTTTCCACTTTACACAAATCCCTACTTGTAGGAAGGGTACTTTCACGATAAACTGATCACAAGTGTCCTCCTGCTGGGACCCCCAGCTATAATCTGTAGAGAAACCTGGCAGTAAGTGTTCAATTTCCCTGCAGTGCCACCACAGGGGAAATTAGGCATTACACATAACTCATCAAATCAATAAGTTGTCTGTGTAATGCAGGATAGAACAGGTCCTCCAGAGCGAGGAATACTCTTTGTAATTGTTCTCTATACTGGCCAAAATATTAGGAGATTGAACAGAAGACCCCCCCCCCCCCCTCTATTAACTCAGAATTTCTAGTAGGGCATATAAAAATGGGTTTTCTAAACTGGACAACACCTTTAAAGGGGTTCTTCAGTCCCGAAAAATTGATGGTTTAACCTTAGGATAGGCCATCAATATGTGATCAGTCAGTCTGTGGCCCCTTCAAAACAGCTGATCGGCGGGGGTGTCGGGAGTCGGACCCCGACAAATCACTGGTCATGAGGATAGGCCATACATTTTTAGGGACTGCGAAAACCCCTTTAAGCTACACATGTAATCCCGTCAGTTTACTTAAAGGTACAGAACACATTGAGTTATTGTATGTTCTGTACTTCATGATTATATTTGCTTCATTCCCTTTAGCAAATTGACTATCTATTGAACAAGTTTAACATCACCAAGGAAAAGGCTCTTTCTGAACTGAGCAGTAAGTATAATATATTAGATAATATAGCGATAATCTTTAGTAATGTTAGAACCAGTATAGCAAGCATAGATAATCGTATAGGGCCCAATATCTAAGGGGACCCATCTCCACTCAGAGGCAAGGTGTAGTTAGCGATGACTGTGGATGATGATTTGGATGATGATGAGTGGAGACCAAAATAATCTTAAACCTTTGCCCCTGATAAAGCGCAGCCCCATTGCTCTTAGTTACACCCATGGTTACAATTCTTTCTTCTCGATTTTGTATGTGATTAATGAAGACATTTTCTCGTATATATGAGTTGAGTCGATTATTTCCCTATTGTCTGAGAATTTCATCTTCCAGATGCTGGGCCTCTGCTGGGTGAGCGTGTCCATGAACAGCTCGGGAGAGAAGTACGTCCTGCTTTTGATGGCGTTCTCAACATGGCGGGAGGTAATTATGACTTATCACTAAAACTGTGGCTTTATAGTAGCTGTACAATGTACATATAAAAACATTCAGGTACAAGAATATTCTTTTTATGAGTAAGTGTAGGTAAGATTGTAGAATTTCCCTTGAAACTGTTCCATTGTTTGCCTTCTTTTCTCTTTATCCAGGGCTTGGTCATATATATAAGATACTGATGACCTAATCGAATATAAATTCACCATCAATTATTTTTAGAATGGGCACACGATCTAGAGTAGTCGTTTACACATTAGATCACCCACAGGATCCAATGACATGAAGGTCACAGGTTCTATTCATACCACATTTGACCGACATCAGGCACATACTGTACAGTACCTATAGGCTTCTATTGTGTAGACGTATGACAGAAGTGTCTTTGTTTAACAGGTTTGTCTGGACACCGTTTTTCAATGGGTACTTTTTTTTGCACTATATGTTTTTTTTTTTTGTTTTGTTTTTTTGTGTGAACGGAACATGTACCGTATATATATTATAGAGATTATTTTTAAATAGGGGGGTGCACTTTTTTTAAAAAAATATTTTTAACAGGTTTTCCGACCATAAGAAGCTATGGTATATTACTAGAATATCCTATCTCTTCCAGATTTGTGGGGGTCTGACTCCTGTGACCCCCACAATCCTTTGAGTGAAGGGGCAGCAGTGCTAGTTAAGCGCTGCAGCTACTTTACAGATTTTCTGTGTGTATCCTAGTGATAGGGCATTACATATGATGGGAATAGAACGACCTGCACTGCTGTTTCCCATTGTAATTCTTTATTGTGGAGTCTATTATTAATATATTCTTACTCACAATATTTGCTAAGCAGCGGCCCAGATAAGTTTGCAGGGGCTTACAACTCCAGATCTCCACACACTTGTCAGGATGCAGCATTTAATTGTGGCCATGGTGCTGGGTGGTAGGGGAAGTTCCATGAACCACTCTGCCGTGGCCAGGGTATTTGACACAGGGCTAGGGCAGCAAACTAAGTCTTTGCCCCTGGTTAAGAAAAACCTAACTACACCTCTGCACATAAGAGAAACCATTAACAAAGTCCATAGATCTTCACTTGTCATTGATTTGTACTTTATATTAGATGGACATACATCCCAACTTTCAAGTATCACAAAGAGGCACAACTGATGCGGCACAGCAATCTTTTTTCCCTTTTAAGCCACGCCTCTAACCCTGCCCAATCCCCGCCCATACATACCTGGTTCAGCCCACACAGTATCATGCCCCGATAGTGCCTCCCCACAGTATAATGCCCCCATAGAACCCTACACACAGTATAATGCCCCTATAGCTGCCCCTCACACAGTATAATGCCCCATAGTGCCTCCCAAACAGTATAATGCCAAAATAGCTTCCCCCACACAGTATAATGCCCCTTAGAGTATAAAGCCAATACAGCTTCCCCTCATACAGTATAATGCCCACACAAATTCCCCCATACAGTAAAATGCCCCCATAGCTGCCCCATACAGTATAATGCCCACACATATGCCCCCATACAGTATGATGCCCCATAGCTGCCCCATACAGCATAATGCCCCATGCAGTAAAATACCTCCATAGGTGCCACCATATAGTATAATGCCCACAAATATGCCCCCATACAGTATAATACCCATAAAGATGCTCCCATACAGTATAAGGCCCCATAGCTGCCTCCATACAGCATAATGCCCCATACAGTACAATGCTCCCATTGCTGACCCCATACAGTATAATGCCCCCACAGCTGCCCCATACAGTATAATACCTACACAGATGCCCCCATAGCGTATAATACCCATACAGATGCCCTTATACAGTATAATTCCCCATAGCTTCCCCCATACAACATAATGCCCCCATAGCTGCTCCCATACAGTACAATGTTCCCATTACTGCCCCATACAGTATAATGTCTACTTAGCTGCCACCATACAGTATAATTCCCCCTTAGATGCCCCATACAGTATAATGCCCCTTTAGCTGCCCCTAGTCCCAGTGCCCACATATAAAGTGCCAGTGCCCATGTAGCTAGTGCCACAGGCAGATGTAGATAGTGCCACCCAGTGACCATGTAGATAGCGCCACAGTGTCCCCTGTAGATAGTGCCCATATAGTGCTACAGTGCCAATGTAGATAATGCCAAACTGCCCATGAAAGTAGAGCCTCCCCCCCTGTAGATAGTGCTACCCCCTGTATATAGCGCCTTTGGGGCTCCCTCTAGGAGAGAAAGCCACAGCCACAGCATTGGCCACTCTCTGGTTGGGGATTCCGCTCCAGGAGGAGGCCCTGATGTCAATGTCCATATATGGATTGTAATGCCAGGAGATTCTCCAGGAGCGGAAACTCTGGCCAGAGGGTCAATAACGCTCTTGCCGGGGATTGTGCTCCTGGAGGAGCCACTGACGTCACTGTCCATATATGAACAGTGACGTCAAAGGCTTTCCAAAAACAGGATTCCCCTGCCAGAGAGCTTACGTTGTTCTGGCCGGGGACTCCATAGTTTAAAGCCCGACATCACTGTCCATATATGGACAGTGACGTCAAGGGTTTCCCCGGGCTCAGTGCTTAAAGAGGCTCTGTCACCAGATTTTGCAGCCCCTATCTGCTATTGCAGCAGATCGGCGCTGCAATGTAGATTACAGTAACGTTTTTATTTTTAAAAAACGAGCATTTTTGGCCAAGTTATGACCATTTTCGTATTTATGCAAATGAGGCTTGCAAAAGTACAACTGGGCGTGTTGAAAAGTAAAAGTACAACTGGGCGTGTATTATGTGCGTACATCGGGGTGTGTTTACTACTATTACTAGCTGGGCGTTGTGTATAGAAGTATCATCCACTTCTCTTCACAACGCCCAGCTTCTGGCAGTGCAGATCTGTGACGTCACTCACAGGTCCTGCATCGTGTCGGCACCAGAGGCTACACTTGATTCTGCAGCAGCATCAGCATTTGCAGGTAAGTAGCTACATCGACTTACCTGCAAACGCCAATGCTGCTGCAGAATCAACTGTAGCCTCTGGTGCGACACGATGCAGGACCTGTGAGTGACGACACAGCGTGATCTCTGGAGAACACGGCTGTGGCTGCACTGCCAGAAGCTGGGCGTTGTGAAGAGAAGTGGATGACACTTCTATACACAACGCCCAGCTAGTAAAAGTAGTAAACACGCCCCGATGTACGCACATAATACACGCCCACTTGGACTTTTACTTTTCAACACGCCCAGTTGGACTTTTGCAAGCCTCATTTGCATAAATACGAAAATGGTCATAACTTGGCCAAAAATGCTCGTTTTTAAAAAATAAAAACGTTACTGTAATCTACATTGCAGTGCCTATCTGCTGCAATAGGAGATAGGGGTTGAAAAATCTGGTGACAGAGCCTCTTTAAAGTAGCGCTGTGACCGGGGAGTCCTCGACGAGTGGAGGAGCTCTCTCTGCTCAGCATTGGATTCAACTGATGACGCAGATACAGTTCACACTGGGATATACCACCGGCTGTCTGGGAAACTGCCCGGAATACGGGACTGTCCCGCTGAAGCCGGAACGGTTTGGATATATACAGTGAAGGAAATAAGTATTTGATCCCTTGCTGATTTTGTAAGTTTGCCCACTGTCAAAGACATGAACAGTCTGGAATTTTTAGGCTAGGTTAATTTTACCAGTGAGAGATAGATTATATAAAACAAAAACAGAAAATCACATAGTCAAAATTATATATATTTATTTGCATTGTGCACAGAGAAATAAGTATTTGATCCCCTACCAACCATTAAGAGTTCAGCCTCCTCCAGACCAGTTACACGCTCCAAATCAACTTGGTGCCTGCATTAAAGACAGCTGTCTTAAATGGTCACCTGTATAAAAGACTCCTGTCCACAGACTCAATTAATCAGTCTGACTCTAACCTCTACAACATGGGCAAGACCAAAGAGCTTTCTAAGGATGTCAGGGACAAGATCATAGACCTGCACAAGGCTGGAATGGGCTACAAAACCATAAGTAAGACGCTGGGTGAGAAGGAGACAACTGTTGGTGCAATAGTAAGAAAATGGAAGACATACAAAATGACTGTCAATCGACATCGATCTGGGGCTCCATGCAAAATCTCACCTTGTGGGGTATCCTTGATCCTGAGGAAGGTGAGAGCTCAGCCGAAAACTACACGGGGGGAAGTTGTTAATGATCTCAAGGCAGCTGGGACCACAGTCACCAAGAAAACCATTGGTAACACATTACGCCGTAATGGATTAAAATCCTGCAGTGCCCGCAAGGTCCCCTGCTCAAGAAGGCACATGTACAGGCCCGTCTGAAGTTTGCAAATGAACATCTGGATGATTCTGAGAGTGATTGGGAGAAGGTGCTGTGGTCAGATGAGACTAAAATTGAGCTCTTTGGCATTAACTCTACTCACCGTGTTTGGAGGAAGAGAAATGCTGCCTATGGCCCAAAGAACACCGTCCCCACTGTCAAGCATGGAGGTGGAAACATTATGTTTTGGGGGTGTTTCTCTGCTAAGGGCACAGGACTACTTCACCGCATCAATGGGAGAATGGATGGAGCCATGTACCCTCAAATCCTGAGTGACAACCTCCTTCCCTCCACCAGGACATTAAAAATGGCTCATGGCTGGGTCTTCCAGCACGACAATGACCCGAAACATACAGCCAAGGCAACAAAGGAGTGGCTCAAAAAGAAGCACATTAAGGTCATGGAGTGGTCTAGCCAGTCTCCAGACCTTAATCCCATCGAAAACTTATGGAGGGAGCTGAAGATCCGAGTTGCCAAGCGACAGCCTCGAAATCTTAATGATTTACAGATGATCTGCAAAGAGGAGTGGGCCAAAATTCCATCTAACATGTGTGCAAACCTCATCATCAACTACAAAAAAACGTCTGACTGCTGTGCTTGCCAACAAGGGTTTTGCCACCAAGTATTAAGTCTTGTTTGCCAAAGGGATCAAATACTTATTTCTCTGTGCACAATGCAAATAAATGTATATAATTTTGACTATGTGATTTTGAGTTGTTTTTTTTTTTATATAATCTATCTCTCACTGGTAAAATTAACCTAGCCTAAAAATTAGAAACTGTTCATGTCTTTGACAGTGGGAAAAATTACAAAATCAGCAAGGGATCAAATACTTATTTCCTTCACTGTATGGTTGGATTTGTTGTATATTCACATGATAATACAGTTTACAGAAAAAAGTATGAAGGTCGATATCAAGCAATAGTGATATTCAAGAAACTGCTTCATATGAATAGTTTCTGGTTATATAAAAGATATCAGGATTATGTCACATTATTCAATGCTATTTCAGGGTTTTTTCCATGCTCGCAGATAATGCCGGATCTGTACAGACAGGCCTGTGTGATCAGACCTGATACAATTGAGTTAGGCCTCCAGGGTTTTCACAGTAAGATTATAGCAATCACTTAGTTGTCCTATGGCAATAGAATTAATTTTCAGATGATTTATCCCTGTTTTCTGTAAATTCTTGCTGAAGAGCTCGGCGTTAACTCATCAGTGCAGCATAATGTCATCACATAGGAATGCCGAACTCTCACTACCTGGGGTGAAAAGGCAGATATAGCCCATAAAGCATGTGAGGGATCAGGCTCTCTACCCTGGCTAACGCTCTGCATTCCAAAACTAATTTCTATGGGTATCAGGGGCAAATGCAGGATTTTTAAAAATGGCTGTCCAAATACTTACTTTTTAACCAAGCTATTTTCGACACGCTCTCACTACCCTTTGTTTTTTTACGCTATGATTATTTGTCTGATCGTATCCATCAGCCTAGCCCTTTATATTACAAGCTCTAATATAAAGGGCGAGGCACGTGGATATGTGCTGACCACTATTTGTAGAATAAAAAACCAGTGTAGATAGTGCCACACACAGTGCCCCCTGTAGTAGTGTCCCCTGCAGATAATGCCACAGTGGCTCCTGTAGATACTTCCACACACTGCCCATGTAGATAATGCCCCAAACAAGCGCACTAATCTATCCCCGATGCAGGCTTAGTCTCTTCTGACCAGGCCTGCTTCAGCAAAACAAAGCAGGTGGCACGATGATGTAATCGTGCATCCTACATCACAAGAAAATCGCTAAATGGCAGAGAAGGGAACTGGTGGTTTCCTTGCCTTGCCAGCGCTGTAGATTGTATCCACATCCCATGGACACAGACACAATTGAGTCTAATTGTATGTGAAGCCCTCCCGGCCATGATCACATGGGATTTCCATGCAACTGTAAACCCCCCTGCATGCGCCCCTGGGTATAAATATCAGGACCATTTATTAAAGATGTATTTGCTAATGCATTTCAATAGGTAATATTGCGTAAGAGGCACTTAATAAATTTTTTGCATCTTCGGCTATCCGTGAGCCAGAAAGGGAAATCTACACCAGCTACTATAATTTACGACAGCAAACTGTTAATAGATAAACCCCTACGTATTTGCAGGAAATTTAGAGCTATGTATCACAATAGCAAAGCTCCATCCACTATAAAGATATATTTGGAAATGCATGAACACAGACTGTCTGACCAAAAAACGACATGCTGATAAAACAGAGCACATTTTCAAATAGTGTTAAATAAATAAAATATCTATGCATACCTATCTGTCTCCATGGTAAGGAGACTACACACAAACCCTGTGTGGCCTGATCCTGCAGTCATATTCCCTTCCATCTGTCCCTAACTTCTTGCTAAGCTACCAAATGTTTATTAGTATGACTACAGGATCAGACCACACAAGTTTGTTTGTAGTCTGTAACTATGGAGACACTTAGATCTGCATAGAGGATTTTTATTTTATTGAGCTGTAGAATAGTGATAGGATAGTTTTAATTAAGACTATTTGCAAAGTTGCTTCATTTGAATTTTAACAATAACAAAAATTGATTGCGAAGGTGGACCGTCCATTGAAATCTAATTTCAGTGTAATGTATTACCATATAATTCCCAGGCTACAGAGAGTTTAGAGTAGAGTGAAGAGAGAGGACGAGAGAGATAGAGAAGGAACTAGACATTTCTATAAAGCCTGGGTGACTCTGTGACAGTGTAATAGTTCCATATCTGCAAAAAATAAATCCAAAAATATATGTAGTAACTTCCTTCCTGGACCTGGCTACAAGAGAGATAATAAGTCAGGGGCATAGGAAGAAAACACATCATACTGTGAAAGAGAAAAAAGAGTTAATATTCTAACTTTTTATTGCTGAAGATTGCGGATTGTAAAACTAAATGTTATGTGCAAATGATCCAATATTTGTCAGGTCCATTTACAATTCTGCCAATCCGATCACCATTATTACTATGATGATTAGACGAGAAAACCCTATTATCCCTCTTTTTCAATGGTAGCTGATTTCCAGCTGCAGAAAACACTATGACATACGTTTCTCCTGCAGCATTTGTGTATTAAAACCTGTCTTGGTCAGGTGATAATCACACAGGGTGTATGGCTTGTTACAAGACACCGCCACAGTTGCCAACCTCCAATTCAGAAATTTCTGGACAACTAAGCTCAAATTCACGGACAGATCTAAATTTTTACGGACACATTACAAAATCGTTGCCTGTGCACTGCGCAGTGTGCTAGGAGTGACTCACCAATCACAGCTCTGCTTGTAGCTTTCCCCCGCTAACTTAGGTGATGTTTTCTCTGATTAGTCGTTCACTTTCCCTTTTGTTCTCCATCCGGCCCAGACCACTGTGACGACTTATTCCAGCCACGACTCGTCTCTGCAGAATTTAACACACAGACATGTTGGTTTCTCGCTTTTCCAGCATCCTCCCCACCTATACCCCATCCTCTAAAGAAACTCGTAATCCACAGTGCCCCAGATGGTAATAATTATCCCTCCATGCTCAACACAATAAAAGTGCCCCCTCAGTAACCAAGCCCCCTGCAGATAATACCACACACAGCGCCCCCTTGTAGATAGCCACACACAGTTCCCCCTTATAGATAGCCACACATAGTCCCCCTTGTAGATAGCCACACATAGTCCCCCTTGCAGATAGCGACACACAGCTCCCCCTTGTAGATAGCGCTGCACAGCTCCCCGTTGTAGATAGCGACACACAGCCCCCCTTGTAGATAGTCACACAACTCCCCCTTGTAGATAGCCACACACAGCCCCGCCTTGTAGATAGCCACACACAGCCCCCTTATAGATAGCCCCACTCAGCACCCCCTTGTGGATAGCCACAGCCCCCCCTTGTAGATAGCCACACACAGTCCCCCCTTGTAGAAAGCCACACAGCTCCCCCTTGTAAATAGCGCCACATAGCCACACACAGTTCCCCCTTGTAGATAGCCACACACAGTCCCCCCTTGAAGATAGCCACACACAGCCCCCCTTGTAGATAGCCACACACAGCCCCCCCTTGTAGATTAGATAGCCACACACAGCCCCCGTATAGATAGCCCCACTCAGCACCCCCTTGTGAATAGCCACAGTCCCCCCTTGTAGATAGCCACACAGCACCCCCTTGTAGATAGCCACACAGCACCCTCTTGTAGATAGCCACACAGCACCCCCTTGTAGATAGCCACACACAGCCCCACCCTTGTAGATAGCCACACACAGCTCCCCCTTGTAGATAGCCACACAGCTACCTCTTGTAGATAACGCCACACAGAGCCCCTTGTACATAGCCACACACAGCCCCACCCTTGTAGATAGCCACACACAGCCCCCCTTGCAGATAGCCACACAGCTCCCCCCTTGTAGATAGCCACACACAGCTCCACCCTTCCTTTGTAAGTAGTGCCGCGCAGCCTCCACCATCCCTCCCGCGGCCTAATATTCCTTTGCACTGTGCATGCACATTTTGACGCATGCGCAGTGCAAAGTTCCAGTAGACTGCCGTAAATCCCGGGCAGTGCTTTTTTCTGCCGAACACTACCGACGGCAGAAAAAAACCACCCATTTTTGCGGACTGTCCAGAAATTTACGGACGGTTGGCAACCCTGGACACCGCTCTGATAACTTTTCTGTAAGGGCTCGTCCACCGCGGAATTGGCAGGCTTTTTTCGGACGGAATTTCAGACGAAAAAACGCAGTAGAATACAGTAGCAGTATAGTGGATGAGATTTAACAAATCTCATCCACATGCTGTGTAAAAATTCAGAGCAGAAATTGACATGCAGTGCGTATTTTTCAGACCGCAGCTTGTCAATTCCTGCTGCGGAAAGTGGACACAATTGCTGCGTTTTTCAGAGGAGATGTCTCCATCTACTATCATTGTGAAAAACGCAGCAAAATATGCACCATTTTCTGCCGTAGAAACCCCAGGAAATGTTGAATTTTTACCGCAGCAGAATGTCTGCGCTTTCAATGGAATTGAAAGAAATTTTCTGCAGCAATTCCGTTGTGTGTGGACAAGCCTTAAGTGTGCAGTCACACATGGGAGATTTTGTTGCAGAAATTTCTGCAACTGAAAATCAGCTTTATTCCTCTGAATGGAACTTGTAGAAATCCATATACATCTGCTGCACAAACAACCCTATTCAGATCACACGTCATGTAATTGCTGCAGATATTCACTCCGGATTTGAGAGTGAAAATCCACAGTGCATTACAGTGGCAACAAAGTGGATGAGATTTAAATGATTTCATCCTCATGATGCGGAAAATTTCCGTGCAGATTGACCTGTGGTGTGGATGTCAATTTATTCTGCAGAATGGTGGCTTATTAGGCTTCGTTCACATCTGCGTCAGGGCTCCATTCCGTCTGAGCTTTCCGTCGGAACGGAGCCCTGACTGACACAAACTGAAACCGTAGGTTTCCGTTTCCATCACCATTGATTTCATGGTATTGATCTGGTCAAAAGGATGGAAACCATTGGCACTGGATCCGTCACCATTGAATCAAAGGTGATGGAAACGGAAACCTACGGTTTCAGTTTGTGTCAGTCAGGGCTCCGTTCCGACGGAAAGCTCAGACGGAACGGAGCCCTGACGCAGATGTGAACGAAGCCTTAGGCTGGGTTCACACAGAGGTTTTTGCAGGAGGAAAATTTGCCTCAAAATTCCGTCTGGAGTTTTGAGGCAGATTTTCCTCTGCCTGCATGACTATTTTCGCTGCATTTTTTGCCTGCGGCCATTGAGCGCTGTGGGCATAAAACGCAGCGAAATACACTTTCCCGCGAGCTGCTTTTTCCGCTCACAGGAAAAAACGCCTCCGCCTCCCATTGAAATCAATGGGAGGCATTTTCGCCCGTTTTATGGTGCGTTTTGCAGCGCGGTTTCCGCGTCAACAAAACTCTGTGTGAACTCCCCCTTAGTTGCAGATTTTCTCTATTGTGTTCAATAGAAAAGTGTAAATCCACAACTAAGGGCAAATGTTGAATTTTTTTTGCTGTGGAATATCTGCATTTCCACAACAAAAATTGCAGATATAGAAAAAACTTTTTTCACTTTAAAAAAAACCAAACAACAATACTCTCCTCCCCTGGCACACCCATAGCGATGCGTCCCTGCTGCCTGCGCTGGTCTGTGTTGAGCCGGCTTCCTGGGGTGACGTTTTCTCTTATTTGACTGCTGCAGGAAATTACCTGGGACGGTGAGAATAGACTTCTTATTTGTTTTTTAGTCCCCGTTTTTGCATAGCGCTTTTTAAAGTATGGGCTTTTTCAACTAATTTTTTTACACGTTTTTGGGCGCGTAATTAGCTATAGGAGTCAGGTGTGTTTTCTCTGCGTTTTCCGCGCCAAGAATTGACCTGACGCTTCTTTATGTACATGACGCATTTTTTCGAACAAGGCCTAAGGGTTCTTATTAATTGACTGCAAGCAGAGATCTTGAAACCCATGATGAATTAATACAAAAAAAGTTTAGATAATTTTATATTTTGTTGCATTCTATTATACATAGAATAACATTCATTAGCTGAAACTTTAATACCCCTTTCACG
Source organism: Rhinoderma darwinii (assembly GCF_050947455.1). Classification (NCBI taxonomy): domain Eukaryota; kingdom Metazoa; phylum Chordata; class Amphibia; order Anura; family Rhinodermatidae; genus Rhinoderma; species Rhinoderma darwinii. The sequence goes on along the minus strand of NC_134687.1, from coordinate 46,747,482 downwards.
TTGTACTATCTGTCAGTATTTATTAAAAGTATGTGCAGGGGTGTAGGGGGTGCAGAGGTAGCAGTTGTACCCTTAATACCTGAAGGGGCCCAAAGTCCCCTCTTCTACATAAGAAAACCCCGGTATTATAAGTGGTGGGCCATGTTTCAGATTTTACATTGGGGCCCAGTATCTTTACTCTCCTGCATGTGTGTGTGATGTTGTGTGATATCCATGACGGACCTCAAGCAGTTAGCAGCATTTTTTGTTGTTCTGACACTTCTGACATATCAGTCATTGTGCAACAGAAGTATAAAACATTTTGTGTGGAATGACATTTTCATTATTCTTTACTTGAAAACAAGAGACATTTTCATCCCTGTGACATCTTGTGAGACAAAACGGGAGACCTTTTCTATAGATGACCACAGCTGTTTATCACAGGAGACTGTTAACCCATAGTATACTTATTGTCTTGTTGTTTATTTCATTGTTATTTTTTGTTGTATATTTTATTTTCACTTTTGTTCACGCTTTATTTTAACTTGAAGTCAAAGTGGAAAGGGCAATAAAAGGTAAAAATGTGTTGCCATAAATCAGTCGTGTGACGTGAAGTGTTTGTTACTTATATTCCTAGCTGTGATGTGTGTTGTCTCCATGTACTTTATCTTTGGCTCCACCAACTAAATAAAAGTTAAAAAAGAAACAAAAAACCTGAAAAATACAAGCAATGGCTATACAAACCATGCGGCTGCTATGGGACCATGTGGTGACATTAACCAAGTATCACGGAAAGGACATCGGGGGACAACAAACACCACGTCCGTCTGTCCCACGATGTTAAAGGGTGTAGTGGTGTTAACAAAGGGGCTCCATTTTTATATGTACTCTGGCCCTTCTCCTCTACTTTGATCCTGTTCTATTCCATATTTCAGGAGTTGTGGAGGAAAAAAACATGTACAGAATTTACTCACAATGTTAAAGTACAAATATGAACTAACCGATGTATCGAGGAACAATGTCACAGCACGAAAGGAGAGAGCAGCGCAGAAATTAATTAGTTTGAATCCTCTCAAAATAATATTTAAAATTAACCTTTTCTCTTCATTCTTAATCATTTTTTGCTTAATTTGTTCAGCCGTAGCTAAAATATGTGCTGACTTGCTAATGGGTGGGGGTCTTACAGCAGGGGCCCTCAGTGATGAGGAGAACGGGGGACCGAAAGTCACCCAGAGCACCTCATGAGAGCTGGTGCGCATCCTCAACGAGGTTCTCCATTAGTTTCCATAGAAATTATTGGAGAGATGGTTGAGCATGCGCACTAGCGCTCCGTTCTCATCACTGGGGGTCCCAGCAGTCTGACCCCCAGCGATCACACATGTATCCCTTATCCTGTGGATAGGGAATACATGTTTGTGGGAAAACCCCTTTTAAATGTACAGCAGCATTCACCTACTGTATGTAGGAGAAACCTATGACACTGTTCATTCGGTGTTTCCTGGTTCATGACGACCAGAGCTACAATGTTGCCAAGAGCTGCTGTCCCACTAGGCCCTGTTCACACAGAGTTTTTTGCAGGCAGAAATTTCTGCCCCAAAATTCTGTCTGGAATTTTGAGGCAGATTTTGATCTGCCTGCACGCCGTTTGCCACGTTTTTCGCCCACCGCCATTGTGCGCCACGGGCAAATAACGCCGCGAAAAATGCTTTCTCTGCCTGTCATGACATGTCAATGGGAGGTCAGAGACGTAAATGCCCGAAAATAGGACATGTCGCTTCTTTTTCCCGCGAGCGGTTATTACCGCTCGCAGGAGAATAACGCCTCCGGCTCCCATTGCGTTCTTGGACGTTTTTTGGCACGCTTACCGCTTTGGAAAGCTGCAAAAAAAACGCACATGCACGCACTTTAACTTACATCATAATCTTTACTGCTATCATTGTACGCACAGGACACATAATCAGTAAGGCCTAATAGGATATTTGTGAATCATCCTATAAGAAATAGACCCTAGTGGCAAGTATAGCTCCAAAGCCACTTCCACGTGGGGTTGTCTTCTGCTGGACCTTTTGGGTTACGTTATTGTGTCAGCGACTCTGCCCCCTGGAGGAAGCCCTGGGCACAATGTCAGGATGTGTTGTGCCCTCTAGAAGAGGCTGGACGCAGCCTGCAGGGCTTAAGGGGAAGCCTCCATGACCTCCCTGGTAGGGAAAGGGTTAATAGGTAAGGGAGAGTTGGAGGGAGAGTGAGGAGGAGGTGGAGGAGGGATAAGGAGGAGTCAGGGGGCCGTTGCTGGGCTTCCCGCTGTTTTTTCGGTATTGAGCCGGAAGCAGCGGGAGAAGTAACACAGGGAGAGACAAGCTCCCCGTTGCCCGCGCTACTCCCGATGTCGGAGGCATTATTATTAGAGCGGCTGCTCGCCGCTGCTGTGCACCACGGTCCCGGATGGCTGGAGGAGACCGTGGCTGCATTAACTAGGATCCCGGACGCCGTTTCGCCACGTCAGGCCCGGCGTTCGGGGTCTGTTGCAGAGGAAAGGCTCCCCTCCCCCGGCCCCCTTCCTAGCATTACTATGGCGGCGGGGGGGGAGTCGGCAACAACCGCTCCTGATCGGAGCAGGCAGAGAGCGTTGCCGGGGGTGACGGCGACTCAGGCCGGGTCGACCCGTCCCTCCCGGCGGTCCCGACCTCCAGAGCGCCTCAGTCCTGAGGCAGTCCCGCGGACACGGCGTCGCAGAGGGAGCCCGATCACGGACGCTGCAGGCCAGGCAGCTGGGAGGACCGCCTCTTCCCAGGCCCTGCGTCCTGGCAGGAATCCCAAGCCGCGACGGGGTCCGGCGGTATGCAGGGAGTCGCAGGCCGGGCTCCCTGTCACCCCTCCCCCATCGGATGGAAGATTCGGAGGACAAGGTACGGCCGCCCCGCTTGGTGATGTTCCGGCCAGGGGGCAGGCTTCTTCAGGATCATCGAGACGGACGCCTAGATCCACAGCGACGTCGAGGCAGCAGGTCCGGTCGGAAGTCTGGGTTCCAGCGGTCGGGCGGCAGGTTGCCGGCCCATCGGTCAGCGCTTCATCATCTCCGTTCCGAAGATGTCGGTGGGATGGCCAGTCGTCTGCGAGAGAGGAGCTGGAGGAAGGTGAACTGGACGCGTATCGTCGAGGTCAGGATGGTCCGGCTGACGGGAACACAGCGCCTGTGCAGCCCGGTGAGTGTATAACTCCATCATTGTCATATCCAGCGATTTTTATGTCGGGTGTCGGCGGGGGGGTTGCTAGCGTCGCATCGGTGGCCGGTAGTGGCGCGGGCGGGCGTGATGGCGCGGGTCTGGCAGATTTAGTGGGTTGCTTGAGAGAGCTGGTCGGGCGCCTAGATAGGGCGGTGGCGCCGGTAGTCACGGAAGTGTCCCCGGCGGTAGTTTGGGAGGGTCCCAGGGACGTGGGATTGTTACAAGCGCGGCCCGTGACGGCGGTTAGAGAGGCGGTCGCGGTGTCGGTACAGACCGAGGCGCAAAAAGATGGCGATCGGGTGCGTATTGATGATCGTGCTCGTGGGGAGGTGTATGTTTGTTTCAAAGGTCCGTTGGGGGCGCATTTAAAGCAGGAGGTGCGTGAGCGGATCTGGAAGGACGAATATGTTGAGATTTTTTCTCTCTTGCCGCTCGCTAAATTTTATTTAGATAAGAGCAAGCGGGACGAGAGTAAAAAGGACGAGGAGGAACGGCGGCGGTATAGGCTTATCCCGCAGACGTTCGTTAATTGGTCGCAGGCGTTCGCCATATTAGCCAGTGTGATAGGGGAAAAGGCGCCGGAAAATTGTTCGCCGTTGTTTTGTTATTTTGATGCCATTGGGGAGGCTCATAGGGCGTATGGGGGTCAGGCGTGGCTGCGATACGATGAGCAATTCCGTCAGCGGAAAGCGGTTCGGCCGGCGATTCGGTGGGACCAGAAGGATATTGCTCTCTGGTTACGGGTTACGGCTCCGGTTAGGCAGTCCTTTCCCGGGAGCGCCGGCCAAGGAGGCCAGTCTAGTCAGGTTGGACAAGGCGGCGGGGGAAAGGCGGGGTTTTGCTGGCAATTTAATGAAGGCCAGTGTAAGTTCGGGGCCACGTGCGTTCCGAGTGTAATGGTGCATCACACGGGGCGGCAAAATGTATGCGTAAAAAGAGGTCAGGGAACCAGTCCTCCGCGGCTGGTCAAGGGGGTGTCACCGGTGAGGGTGGAAAAGATGGCCCCTTATCTAAATGAGTATCCGGATAGGGCGGCGGCTAAATTGCTTTACGAGGGGTTTTGTGTTGGTTTCGTTATTCCTCCGCCTCCTTATGAGGTGCCGGTTACGCGGAGGAATTTAAAATCGGCTTACTTGCATGCCAAGGTCGTGTCGGACAAATTGTTAACAGAAGTTTCGTTGGGTCGCATGTCGGGGCCTTTTGTTGATTCGCCAGTAAAAGATTTAGTTGTGTCCCCGTTGGGTATTGTTCCTAAGCGCGAGCCCGAAAAAAATTTTGTTTAATTCAACACTTATCGTATCCCAAGGGTTCGTTGGTAAATGACGGGATAGATCACGAGTTGTGCTCCGTAGTTTATACCTCATTCGATAAGGCGGTGGGTTTAGTGCGGGCTGCGGGTCCGGGCGCGCTGCTAGCAAAAACCGACATCGAGGCGGCGTTCAGGTTGTTGCCAGTTCATCCAGAAAGCCAACGGCTGTTGGGCTGTTTTTGGAATGGGGCTTTTTACGTGGATCGGTGCCTTCCGATGGGGTGTTCCCTTTCTTGTGCATACTTCGAGGCGTTTAGTAGCTTCGTGGAGTGGGTAACGAGGGGAGTATCCGGGGTCGACTCGTTGATCCATTACTTAGACGATTTCTTGTGCGTTGGGCCGGGGGGTTCGCCGGTTTGCGGTAATTTGCTTTATGCACTACAGAAGGTGGCAAGGGATTTTGGGATCCCTTTGGCGCCAGAAAAAACGGAGGGCCCGGTACCGACGATTTGTTTTTTGGGAATTGAAATAGATTCGGTGGCAATGGAGTGTCGTCTCCCTGCGGATAAGCTGGGTGCTTTGAGGCTGGAGGTACGGCGGGCTTGTAGACTGAAGAAATTGACGCTGCGGGAGCTTCAGTCGCTGCTGGGGAAGTTGAATTTCGCCTGCCGGATTATGCCAATGGGGAGGGTGTTTGGTAGACGGTTGGCGGCGGCAACGGCGGGAGTGCGTGCGCCGCATCATTTTGTGCGGCTCAAGGAGGAGCACCGAGCTGATCTTCAGGTTTGGGATGACTTCTTGGGCCAGTACAATGGTCGCTCGCTGTGGATGGCCCCAGCGCAGGATACGAGTGATTTGAATATTTTTACGGATGCGACTGGGGCGGGCGGTTTTGGGGCTTACGGGGGAGGTCCGTGGTGCGCAGGTCAATGGCCGGCTAGTTGGGTGTCCAGTGGACTCACGCGGAATCTAGCCCTGCTCGAGCTGTTCCCCATCGTGGTGGCGGCGACCATTTGGGGGGACAGGCTCAGGGATAAGAAGGTTCGTTTTTACTGCGACAACATGGGGGTGGTGCTGGCCATTAATAACATCACGGCGTCCTCTCCTCCGGTAGTTCAATTGTTGCGACATTTAGTGTTGGTGTGTTTGTCGTTGAACGCGTGGGTGGTGGCGGTGCATGTGCCGGGAGTACGGAATTGTATCGCTGATGCTCTTTCTCGCTCGCGGTGGGACCGGTTTCGGCAATTGGCACCGGGAGCGGAACGTCTCGGTTTGGCTTGTCCGGAACATCTTTGGGATCTGGTCTCGGTCCCGTAGAACAACTGGTAAAAAGGTCTTTGGCGCGCACGACGTGGAGTTCTTATTCTGCTTGTTGGAGGCAGTGGGAGGAGTGGGTAAGAGAGTTGGGTGACGTCAATACGGATAGAGACAGGTTGGTGGCACTTTTGTACTGGTTAGGGGACGCCTGGGAGGCGGGGTTTTTTCTGAAAAACTGACCAATTAGGGAAGGGTAAGCTGATAGTTTTGTTCGCCCTCCCGGGGTCGGTTATGTGCCCAGTAGAGTGCATGCAGGGTTTTTAAGCCGCGAGCGGGGCCTCCAGATTTGCCTTTGTTACGTCATGTGGACGGGTCGTTTTTGTCCAGGTTTCAGTTTGGAGCTGTATAAAATAAAAAAAAATACAAAAAAATACAAAAAAATACAAAAAAATAAAAAAAAATGTCTGACGGCGGTTGGTGTCGCGGCGGGCTCATATTCATCTCATTCCTTCAGGATTGGCGCAGCAACTGAAGCGGGGCGCTGGGGGTTGGATGATGAAGGGGTTCGGCGCATTGGTCGTTGGGAGTCCAACAGATTTAAGTCCTATGTCCGCCCCCATTTGTTATGAGGTTTGTTGTTAACGCTTAAAGAAATGTTTTATATGGTGGTGTCTAATTGTTTTTCTGTTTCAGATTCGCCTCCGTGTTTGGTGTGGTTGCTGGGTCATTCTTACGTGCACTGGGGGGCTTTGAGGGCGGACGTCCGCCCGGACGGTCGCCAGTTGCGCGTTCCGCGACAGGATGCGGTTGTGCATTGGCTGGGATTTAGAGGTATGTCATGGAGCAGGGTGTTGGCGGAATTCCAGACATATGCCCGGCTTGATAGGGTTCCGGAGGTCTTAGTGTTGCACGTGGGTGGGAATGACTTAGGTGTCCGCCCCTTTCGTGAGTTGGTGCGGGACATCAAACACGATATGTTGTGTTTGTGGGTTTCTTATCCCAAGTTGGGGATAGTGTGGTCGGACATAGTCCCGAGGAAACATTGGCGGTTGGCTAGGTCAGTGGAGAGAGTCAATAAGTCTCGCATTAAAGTTAATCGGGCGGTGTCCCGTTTTGTAGCAAAAAACGGGGGCATTTGCGTGCGGCACAGGGATTTGGAGTCAGGAGTGGGGAACTTCTGGAGGAGTGATGGGGTTCATCTGACCGAGGTTGGCATTGATCTTTGGAGCTTGGCGATAGCAGAAGGAATAGAAAGGGCGGTGGTGGTGTGGCGGAACTCACAGGCTTAAGGTGGTCAAGGCCTGTTTCGCTGTGGCGGGGGGAGTCCTTGAGGCTAGTCAGTACAAAATGGTGGGGGGGTCGCATCGGGGGTATGCGTCCCCCAAAAAAGGTACATGGTTGAAGACTTCATCGGGTGTTATCCCTTTGAAGTGGTCTTCTGGTGGAAGGTATATCACTTGAAGGCTTCATCGGGTGTTATCCCTTTGAAGTGGACTTCTAGTGGTCGGTATATCACTTGAGGGCTTCATCGGGTGTTATCCCTTTGAAGTGGACTTCTAGTGGTTGGAGCCATCTGCAGAGGTGAACGGTGCTTCCGAGCTGGTTTACGGCTGGAGGTAATTACTGGTTTGCAGATGGCTAACTCGGTGTGTTCTTAAAAAAGGAATATCTGAAAGGGCTTCAAGGACTTCCTCTGCTCGGGTTAATGTTAACGTTAAAATTGTTATTTACGATTCTGACCCATGTTGGGTCATGTGAATTATTAGGAGGAATTCTCTGGTGGATTCCTAACTAGTTATCCGAATGTTTCGGATTTAAATTGTTTTTATAAAACTGTGAAATTAATAAACGGCTGCTGTGGCCATTTCACATCCAACCTCGGTGTCACGTGTCTTTCCTAAAGGTGGGGGTGGAGGGATAGGATGGGTAAGGGAAGGTTCATTAACACACGACTCTACTTAGGCAGGTCAAGAAGAGGCTGGACGCAGCCTGCAGGGCTTAAGGGGAAGCCTCCATGACCTCCCTGGTAGGGAAAGGGTTAATAGGTAAGGGAGAGTTGGAGGGAGAGTGAGGAGGAGGTGGAGGAGGGATAAGGAGGAGTCAGGGGGCCGTTGCTGGGCTTCCCGCTGTTTTTCGGCATTGAGCCGATAGCAGCGGGAGAAGTAACACAGGGAGAGACAAGCTCCCACCCTCCCGCCCTTGGTTTGTTACCCCTGTGGGTCTTTATGTACGTCTGTCTATGAGTGTTGTGTTTGATTTGTGTGCTTATTTAACATGTTTTTTCCTTTTTCCGGAGTAGGTTCTGTTGTCATGGCAGCTGGCGGGGGGAGTCCTTGAGGCCAGTCAGTACAAAATGGTGGGGGGGTCGCATCGGGGGTATGCGTCCCCCAAAAAAGGTACATGGTTGAAGACTTCATCGGGTGTTATCCCTTTGAAGTGGTCTTCTGGTGGAAGGTATATCACTTGAAGGCTTCATCGGGTGTTATCCCTTTGAAGTGGACTTCTAGTGGTCGGTATATCACTTGAGGGCTTCATCGGGTGTTATCCCTTTGAAGTGGACTTCTAGTGGTTGGAGCCATCTGCAGAGGTGAACGGTGCTTCCGAGCTGGTTTACGGCTGGAGGTAATTACTGGTTTGCAGATGGCTAACTCGGTGTGTTCTTAAAAAAGGAATATCTGAAAGGGCTTCAAGGACTTCCTCTGCTCGGGTTAATGTTAACGTTAAAATTGTTATTTACGATTCTGACCCATGTTGGGTCATGTGAATTATTAGGAGGAATTCTCTGGTGGATTCCTAACTAGTTATCCGAATGTTTCGGATTTAAATTGTTTTTATAAAACTGTGAAATTAATAAACGGCTGCTGTGGCCATTTCACATCCAACCTCGGTGTCACGTGTCTTTCCTAAAGGTGGGGGTGGAGGGATAGGATGGGTAAGGGAAGGTTCATTAACACACGACTCTACTTAGGCAGGTCATGTAGTCTATGCAGGTTACCCTGTGGCCATCTATTGCTTGTAAAGGACATGTAAGGAACTAGTGGGTTGCAAAAAGACCCATGAGGGGCTAGTTTGGTGATTTGTTTACTAATATTAGGGATCTGAACTGGATTATATGCCGTACACTGCATCATGGCAGATACGGACAAAGAACTAGACATTTGCAATGAAAACAAATTCCTGGTTTCTCCATTGTAGCAGGTTACAGGCGGTGAATAACCTGCGCTCCAGAGATAAACTTCAGGAGCAGCAGTGGGAAATTTACCTTCTCTATGGCATCCCTACTCCTTTGTTAATATAATGCAAGAGGATTTCCAGATGAGAACAAAACTTGCCTCAAGCACACATACGTTGCCAAATATACGGCCGCAAATCACGGATCCGCGAAACACAGACCGCACACAGATGGCTTCCGTGTGCGGTCCGTTGTTTTAATGGACCAAATGACTAGAATGGCAGAGACTGATCCGCAAAAAACGGACAGGAATAGGACCTGTTCTATTTTTGGCAGAAGGGCCACACTGTTCCGCTAGAATAAACGGAAAAGTGCATGGCCCCATAGAAATGAATGGGTCAGTGTGCTAGCCATGAAAAAAACGGATAGCACATTGAAGCATTTCACTGAAGTGTGCTTGAGGCCTAGGGGTCAGTTCACACAGCGTTCTTGTTTTGCCTACCCTTGATTTCAATGGAAGGTCAGAAAAGGAAACTTCTCAAAGAAAGAGCATGCCGCTTTTTTTCCCCGTGAACGGATAAAAGCCACTGGCTTCCATTGAAATCAATGGGAGAAATTTGGAGCGTCTTTTGGCGCTGATTCCAACGCGGTTTCTGCGTCAAAATCAGTGGCAGTGTTTTTTCACAGGCAGAAAAAGTCTGCCTCAAAATTCCTTCAGGAATTTTGATTCAGAGTTTGAATTGCCAGCGTTGTTTGAAACTTTTTTTCTGAGTTTCTTTGCTGCTTTTTTTGCCCGTGGCCATTAAATGTAATGCAAAAAATGACACAAAAACGTTCCAAACAAGCGCCGCAGATTTGTCTGCCTCCTATTGATTTCAATGGGAGGTCAGAGGCGGAAACCACTGAATAAAAGAGCATGCACTTTTTTTTCTTTCAGCAAGCGGCCAAAAGCCGCCTGGGGAAAAAACTGCCTCTGCCTCCGATTGAAATCAGTGGGGGGCAACTTGGGCCATTTTTGTAGCACTAATTCCACATCAAAATCAGCGCCAAAAACTCTGTGTCAACTGACCCTTCTTTCTTCTCTGACATATTTTCTGACCTAAAAACTGCTTAGAAGATCTTAAGAAAAGACAAAGTGATCATTACAGAGGAGGCACGTATTGTATTTTATGATGAAATTAAGATACTGAGTTGTTTATCAGAGGCAGCAATAGATTCTTCCACATTAGGACACTAAAGATGATGCATGAGGATGTCTGACCTGTAATAAATGGAAAATGTCTCATCATCATAGCGAAGAACAATAGAGCTGCTTAGCGAATATTGAATCACAGATGTTCTGCAGCAAATATACACCGTGTTCCAAATTCTTATGCACATTGGATTTAAGTGTCATAAACATTTAATTATTAGTTTTTCAATTAAACTCATGGATGGTATTGTGTCTTAGGGCTTTTTGGATCATTGTAATCAATCTCAGACACCTGTGATAATTAGTTTGCCAGGTGTGCCCAATCAAAGGAAAACTACTTAAGAAGGACGTTCCACATTATTAAGCAGGCCACAGGTTTCAAGCAATATGGGAAAGAAAAAGGATCTCTCTGCTGCCGAAAAGCATGAAATAGTGCAATACCTTGGACAAGGTATGAAAACATTGGATATTTCAAGAAAACGTAAGCGTGACCATCGTACTGTGAAAAGATTTGTGGCTGATTCAGAGCACAGACGGGTTCGTTCAGATAAAGGCATAATGAGGAAGGTTTCTGCCAGACAAATCAATAGAATTAGGAGAGCAGCTGCTAAAATGCCATTTCAAAGCAGCAAACAGGTATTTGAAGCCGCTCGTGCCTCTGGAGTCCCGCGAACCTCAAGGTGTAGGATCCTCCAGAGGTTTGCAAGTGTGCATAAAGCTATTATTCGGCCACCCCTAAACAGTGCTCACAAGCAGAAACGGTTGCAGTGGGCTCAGAAATACATGAAGACTAATTTTCAAACCGTGTTGTTTACTGATGAGTTGCCGTGCAACCCTGGATGGTCCAGATGGATGGAGTAGTGGATGGTTGGTGAATGGCCACCATGTCCCAACAAGGCTGCAACGTCAGCAAGGAGGTGGCGGAGTCATGTTTTGAGCTGGAATCATGGGGAGAGAGCTGGTAGGCCCCTTTAGCGTCCCTGACGGTGTGAAAATGACCTCTGCAAAGTACTTAGAGTTTATGACTGACCACTTTCTTCCGTGGTACAAAAAGAAGAACCGTGCCTTCCGTAGCAAAATTATCTTCATGCATGACAATGCACCATCTCATGCTGCAAAGAATACCTCTGTGTCATTGGCTGCTATGGGCATAAAAGGAGAGAAACTCATGGTGTGACCCCCCCCCCCCATGTTCCCCTGACCTCAATGCTATTGAGAAACTTTGGAGCATCCTCATGCAAAATATCTATGAGGGTGGGAGGCAGTTCACATCAAAACAGAAGCTCTGGGAGGCTATTCTAACATCCTGCAAAGATATTCAAGCAGAAACTGTCCAAATACTCACAAATTCAATGGATGCAAGAATTGTGAAGGTGATATCAAAGAAGGGGTCCTATGTTAACATGTAACTTGGCCTGTTAAGTTTTTTTTGATTGAAAGAGCTTTTGATTTCTGTAAATATGACCTCCTGATGCTGCAAATTCAACAAATTACCATTTTAGTTCTCTTTACAACCTTTAAAATGTTTTGATCTCTGTCGTGCATAGTAATTTGAAACGGTGCATTTTGAGTTTTTTTAAAATCTGTATCATTAGGAGATTTGTTCAATAAAATTCGCATTATACTCCAACGGTTGATGGCTTGAAGATTATACTGACTGTCATTTGCATCGACTATTTAGGAAAATCAGCGAAAAATAACATTTGCATAATAATTTGGAACACGGTGTAGCGGCATCCACAATCATCATTTATATAGAATAACATTCAATAGAAAATATGTAATAATCATCATTCATGATGATTAAAAAATAAACTTCATAAAAATAATATAATACTAAAACCATTAAATTATATTTGGCAGTGATCAATCATTGTTTGGTATAGGTTGGCTTCACATTAGTGCCAGACCGGCCTCAATAGTCCAGCAGAGGACAACTCCATGTGAAGCTGATTTGGGCCAATGTTAGGGACAATTTTTACATTCACAAATAACCTTTTAGAATTTATTACTTAAATAACCTATGTGTACAATTATAACTAAGTAGCTAAAAGTGGACATAGACATGTTCTCTATAGATTGATGGTGAGACCAAAGAATAATTTCTCTCAGCCAATGACCTACAACTCTCTTCCGCCCTTACTATATCCTTTAAGTCCCGTCTGCAGCTCTTCTCTCGTGCTGCACCCGTTCTGTGGAAATCACTGCCCTGGATCATTAGACTTGCTCCTAATAGATTTTAGTGTACTTTGAAAACTAAGTTCTATCGTATAACCATAGTCCATGACACAACTTGACCTGGTCACAGATATCTCCACTCTGCTCTGTCCTCAACCAGCTATCATCATCATCACTTTATAGGTAGGTTTTTCTCAGATACTGGCTGGGCGATGATCAGCTATTAATTGTTTTTTGACTCCTTTGTGATTCCTTGTTGAAACAAGTCGTAATCAATTGGTCATTTCTTACAATATGATCCACAATACCATTTTCAGTTCTGCGAGTCTAGGAAGTTATTGTTTGTTAGAGGGGGGAATGGAAATTAAATGATTTTAAATCTCTAGTTGAAACTCCATTTCCATTCCAATAAAGGATTGTTATAGCAGAAACTGGACCATTATGTTGAGATATGAGAAATGGGTCATGAGATAACCCAAACAGGATGTTCTGTATTAGGCTTTGTTCACATCTGCATCAGGGTCCCGTTTTGACGTTGCGTCTGAGCTTCCCATCAGAATGGGAGCCTGACTGAAACAAACGGAAACCATAGGTTTCCGTTTACATTACCATTGATTTCAGAGGTGACAGATCCGCTGCCAATAGTATCTGTTTGTCTCAGTTGTGCAAGGGTTCCGTCAACTATGGTATTGATTCCATCAAAACGACGGAACCCTTGCACAACTGAGACAAACGGAAACCATTTGCACCAGATCCGTCACCATTGAAATCAATGGTGATGCAAACGGAAACCTATGGTTTCCGTTTGTTTCAGTCAGGGTCCCGTTCTGATGGGAAGCTCCTATGGAAAACCAGAACGGGACCCAGAAGTGAACGAAGCCTTAGGCTACAACATATCTATTAGAATGCTTTACCACCATGTTTGTATTCTCAGCGATTAAGGAAACAAAAGAAGCTCTGGAGAACGTCAGCGTGTCTGTGGAAGTCCTTCAAGAGGCAATGGACAGGCTACATGAAAACCTTACAGATGCCAAGGTACAACTGAACAGCACATTGAGTGACCCGGTGTGCTTCACCAACGTGGCATTGATTCCCTGCAACAAGATCAAGAGTTCACTTGCCCAACTAAGGGTCAATGCAAACTTCAGTTCGGTAAGATAAATAAAGATCTAATAAATGAACCTAATAAATGAAATTTGATAATCTCTTTAGATTGTATGGTATTTTATACCCCTAAATCCACACGCAGTAATTTAAAGTTATTTTCTGCAGTTACCAGACGTAAACCGGCATCTTGGCAAATTAAACAACGTTCTCAAGACGGATCTCAGCAATTTGGTACAAAAGGTGAGACAAGGAATGCTTAGGAAAATGTTCTACCAGCCGTTCTTGACAGGTGTTAAGAGAATATTTAATATGTTCTTATTGCAGAAGAATTCCAGCTTTACCAGAAAATAGTTATGGAAAACTCACCTTTTATATAGGAGCTTCTGTGCTTTGCAGCAGCGACCATCCTTTCTTGTTTTGATTTTTTTTTTTATAGAGAAATTCAGTGGGGAGGAAATGTGGTACTGTATGTCACCACTACATGTCCTCCACCACTTCAGCAGGCTGGTGGACTTGACGTCAAGGTCAGTCGCATATACCCAAGGACATTCTCCTTTTCCTAATTAAAGAGGATGTCTGTTTTGGACAATTTATTTTTGTTAGAAGGATCGCCCCCTAGAAAATAAGGTGATCACAAGTTGTCCTGCTGCTGGCACCTTCAGCGATGAGTTGTAATCTCAGTGGGAACCTGACAGTAGGTGTCTAATTTGCCTGCAGCACCACCACAGGGGAAATGAAGCATCACATGCTGCCTGTTGAAATCAATAGGTTGTCTGTGTAATGCACGAACATGCTGGGTTTTCCAGAGGGAGAGAGAAGCTCTTTGTAGCTGCTATACTCTTTGATTGAAGCTATGAATCGCCGCCCCCCCCCCCTTCTATTACTTCAGAATTGCCTAATAATGTATATCAAAATAGGTTTTCTTAACCAGATAATTATGATCGAAAGATCTAATTCACAACTGTTTTCCTGGACCTTGGTGCATGCGCATAATGAGATGCCCTCTCAGATGGTTGTGGATGTAATAGCGTGCAATGCACGCATTGTATATAACACAACCTTCCACTCATTGACCAAAAGAGCTCACCTGACCAGTATTACAGCATTTTTACAAGATGTAATAGCTTTATAATAATGATCTAAGGCAGTGGTCTCCAAACTGTGGCTTTGCAGCTGTTGCAAAACTACAATGCCCAATATTCCTTGACAGCCTGTGACAGTCAGAGTATGTTAGGAGTTGTAGATCGCAACATCTGGAGAACCACAGGCTGTAGACAACTGATCTGAGGCATGGAAATGTGTGTATGTCCACAGTAAACACTTATTATGGCTTTTTCGATTATTTTGTTTATAGGTTCATTAAGGGTTTGTAAAAAAAAAAAATATTTGAAAAAAGAAAAACAACACAATCATATCTCAGGACTGTCCCTAATATGTGTAGACTATGCAAAATTGAGTATGACTATACAGTATTAATGCACATTGATGTGTATTATGGGCAGATTAATAAAAGGTTTTTCGTTTATTCACTTTTTAAAAAAAATTACGTTGTTTTTACTTCTCCCATAGGGTTACGCTGCTTTCAATAACACTCCAGAAATGGTACAAAACCAAACTAAAAATATAGAGGAAGGTGAGTGACTCTCTTCTACCATGGTACTAATTTCATATATGTCCTTTATAATAGTATTCTAGGAGATCTGCTCCAGTATCTATACTATTATTGATTGTCACCTAAAAACAGAGAATTGTATATTTTTCCAATCCCACTTTAACCCCTGAACTTAGATACTACAGCAAGTTGACCTACAAATTATAGTTGGGACAACTCGAACCACAGCTACTGTACTGTACCAGCAGACTGCAGTGTTGCTTGCTGGCACAGGGTCACCAACGTTGTAGAGGGTCCATGCTAAATGAAGTGACTGCGTAGCAGCCGTTAAAAATAAATTATACTTGCTGTTTGGTTTTTTAGCCCTTTTCATAACGTATATATCCGTCTTGGGTGTCGAGTTCTTGGGGCTTTATTATCAATAGATAAGGCAAGATGATTGTTCTTGCACAACAGGGAATACCTTATATGCCCTAACAGATGCCTGTGATTTTAATATGGGGAAGGGATTTTAGAGTCGGCTGATGGCCTTTTAAACATCTCCCATGTGATCTTCATTCTGCATGGCACCAACGGAGAATTTTATTTCCTTGCTGCCGTCCTGCTTATTACACGCATTACCCAGAGCAATCTGTATAATAGATATTGTTGTAGCAATATACCTCCCAGTGTAGAAATAAGGGTTACAGTGGGTCCAATTGGTCCTTACACCATTCACCTGTTGGACTTTACACCCTGGCCCTTCCAGCTGCAAGCCCTTCAGGCCTCTATAACCTAAGAGAACAGCAGTCCTATAAACGGGCACTGCCAAAAATTAAGACAACCTGTCAGTTGCATCACACTATTCAGAACTATATCATTGTTAGTGTCTGTAGATACCATACAGCATGGCATTACAATTAGACTAGTTCATGACATCATTTACATTTGGCTAGTATAGTTTTTTATTCAGGGCCCAGTATCTTCTAACTGTGTCTGCTGCTGCATTATTTATTCCTACAGGTGACACATCCAATCCTCTCAGAGAAACAGATTATTTATCAAAGGGTTAATACAATCAATGGCCTGCCCTCAGGATAGGCCATTAATTTTAGATCGGTGGGGGTCCGACTGTCGGCACCCTCGCCGATCAGCTGTTTGAAGGGTCAGCTTCTTCATTGTTTACATGTTTCTTCTTACTGTTCATACTTGCACGCACTGTTACATTTGTAACGGCCGTGCAACGTATTGCACCACAGTGCAAGGTATTGCCTCATTGCGTCCCCTTCAAACAGCTGATCGGTGGTGGAGGCCACAGTCGAACCCCCACCGATCTAATACTAATGGCCTATCCTAAGGATAGGACATCTATTTTAATGACCCGGATAACACCTTTACCCTTAACACGGTAATCAAAAGTCCTGAGTAAAATTTTATAAATGATTAGTAATCTAAAGATATATTTGGCTTCTTAAATTAAATGAAGAATGAAGCTTTGCAGTAGACCACCAAAAACTGAGAATAAAATGACTTGTAAATATAGATCCTTGAGATGTCCTCTTCCATCAGCCTGCCATTAAAGCTTATGCAGACATCTTCTAGCTCTCCTAGACGTCTGAATGTCTGACTTGCCCAATTATGCAGTGATCCATTCACTTAGGAGCGTAGCTATATGGGACGCAGAGATAAGTCACACCAAAGCTCTGGTGCCATAGAGGGCACCAGAGCCTCTATGAACAGACACGTAGGATCCGCCGACACAGAACCCGTCAGGTCTGCAGGACTGACGGATTCATTGAATAGCGCTAGATACAGCTGCTCTGTATAGAGAATACAGAGCAGCTTTATCTAAAAAAACAATTTTATAAAAATTATTTACAAGGTTATACAAAACACACTGATTCAACTTTTTATTAAAAAATAATAAAAAAATTGCCTTTCAAAGGTTTACATAGCCTTTAACAGAAAAGTAGATAAACTAAGAAATGGCTGAATAGACTTAATAACAACTTGGTGACTCAAGTATTTATATAAAAAAACTGGAGTAACTTTGCCAATACATTTTCTTCTACTGCTCCTGGGTTACATCTTGTATTATAGTCCAGAGCTGTATTCACAATTCTGCTGCTTATCATTGGAAACAGTCAAAATATTAGTTGAGCTCCAATATTGCAGATGGCACTGGTAATTTGTCCTACATCACATTACTGTACGGAGCCGTGTAAAGACTGCCCTTCACAGGATGAAAATCATTATCGTAAACTGTGCAAATTGGAAGATTTCAGCTCTGCAGCCTGTAGAATAGTGAACGCAACTCTGAATAATTATTTTGCATAGGTACAAGAAGAATATG
Source organism: Rhinoderma darwinii (assembly GCF_050947455.1). Lineage (NCBI taxonomy): Eukaryota > Metazoa > Chordata > Amphibia > Anura > Rhinodermatidae > Rhinoderma > Rhinoderma darwinii. The sequence continues at coordinate 46,730,180 of NC_134687.1, read as the reverse complement.
ATAATCAATTTTTGTATTCATGTACAGTATACAAAATTGTAAAACGGTTTTCAAAGTTTGACATCCCTTTTAAAGGAGTGTCGTAATGCCATACAGCGCAAACATTAATCATTTGTGAAGTTTAAATTTTACTGTTAAATATATACTTTTTTTTTTTTATATTGTCCAACGTGGTTAAAATATTGTTTTGAAAATCTTATATTTAGAGCTTCCATTTCCCTCACTTTACTTTCTTTTTGTTGCCTCTTTCTGTACAGTTGGTACGTGACTAATGACGTGTTTTGTTTTCTATTATTAACAAAATCTTTTTGGACCTGTTTTTGGAATTGTTACTCAGCCATTCCCTGTAAGTTGTTCTTGGATAATGTATCCTTACAGGAGGCTTTGTGTTTCTTATATACCAAAAGAAAAGTCAGAGCTTTCTTTATTCACAAATTATGCCTGTGTTATACTACTTTTACTACTACTGCTACTACTACTACTGCTACTACTACTACTACTACTACTACTACTACTACTACTACTGCTACTGCTACTGCTGCTACTACTACTACTACTACTACTACTACTACTACTACTACAAAGCTCTGTGCAGGGGCTGTTTATTTAGAGCCAAATACGAGATCGGATTCCATCCTGTAAGATCAGGCGAGACTTTCCCAAAGTCTCATTATCTGCCCCGTTAGGGCACAGAGGGACCCCTATACAAGCCACTTAGAGCATCTCCGATCTGGCAGACTTGAGTCCCCCTGACTGCATTTCCCCTGTAGCGGCTGCTTCAGGTGATTTTACTACATTATGTGTATACTACATATGACATATTTCTTCACTGTAAAATACTGTTGTAACGTATTTACCCCCTTCTAATGGTTCCTTATTATTGCACATTTGTCATACTGTGTCGTTTCAGATACCGTATGTAAAACAAATGTAATATAAGACATAAAGGGACCTAAATAATCACAGGCTTGTCTCAAATCAAATTTTATCTAAAAGCATATAGCTTACTGTCATCTCCTTGGATGGAGTGACATCTTTTGAGGACGCTCAAACAAAATATGTAAGCTTTACACTCCATCATGCTTTTCTTAGAGTCCATCACCATGAGTCCGGACTCCTTCGAATTAGGGCCTCCATAAACTGTCACAATAAAGATAAACTAATAGGAGGTATTTTATTCCTTGATGTCCCGCCAAAGTTTTAATATGGGCATAAATTAAATGCACCATACATGGGTATGTGGCTTCCATTCTTCAATGAGCCCTCTCTGCCAGTGCTGTTGGCTTTTTGACACCCATAGCATTTTTTGCTTCTAGGTGGTATAAGAGCCAGGTGAACAGGCTGGTAAGTGCTGATACATGATCCTCCTCAATGCCTTTCTCTGGTAATGGTGACCAAAGATTGGGGAGATGCTTAGTATGTTAGGATTGTACCCCAGTTTCCACTTTGAGGGCTATTCAGTGGGTGTTTTTGCACCTACTACTTTAACGATATCAGGTACCAGTCTCTATTTAACACTTTTGTTGTATAAGTTTTACTCCATCTAGACCTGGCTATCTTAGTGTTATGAAATCGGCTTGTATAACACATCGGTGCCATGAACTTTATCTGTGTTTTTTTACCAGATAAATTTCAGTATAAGTTTTGACATTAGACAGAAGCAGGCTATGTCTTTTCATACACACACACCCCTTTCAAGTCTGAACATCACTAGCAGAATATGACAGTTCTTGCTGATCCCACAGGCAAAAGTAGAAAAATACCTAAAATTCCGAAACCTGGAGTCAAAAGCTAAAAAAGAGGTGTTTATGAGATGTTTAATGTGGAAAATAAAGAGAACTCTGACTTTATCTCCAAACTTCATTGAACACCAGTTGAGTGCGTCCAGTGCTGTGTCGTGTTCATTATTCATCGTGTGCCCTGTTTTCCTCATTCATGATACATTTGTGAGTTTTGGATTCAATAAAGTAAGCTAATACATAAAATTGATGGGCAGCCTTTGGATCTTCAGCTCTTGGAGAGCTACATGTTCCATTAGATTTATTTTGGGTATGTAGTTCATCAAAGCTGTGCCATCTGAGATTGCCCAGAGTTGATCAGAAATATTGATTTTGCTGTTGTTTTTTTTTTTTGTTTTTTAGATGTGAAGAACATTTTGGATTCCATTGGAGCAAATATCACTACCTTTTCCAAAATTATCCCAGTCGTTCATATAATGTCCAACCTCTCATTCTATCTAACTCAAAGTGAGATGTATGTCCGGGATTATTATCCTGTCATTGAACAGTATGATTTTTACAGGTATGCCCGGTTCTACTCATATTTTTTTAATGTAGAATATATTATCCGTCTGTTTCTATCTCATGCCTTAATGGGGTTTTCCCACGAGGGACATTTATGACATACAGTATCCACAGGATATGTCATATATGTCAGATAGATGCGGGTACCACCTCTGGGACTTGCACCTATCTCTGGAACAGGGCCCCCTAAACCACATTCTACATCTTTGTGTTCTGGCTGCTTTCCGACCATGAATAAGAAAACAGCGTAGCTCTCTGAGCTACGCTGTTTCCGTAAGCCCCATAGAACTGAATGGTAGTTACGGAAACAGCGTAGCTCGCATGCTACGTTGCTTTCGTAACTACCATTCACTACTATGGCAGTTACGGATACAGCGTAGCTCAGCGAGTTACGCTGTTTCCGTAACTCCCGAACATGTAATCAGTAAGTGGCCGGGAGACAGCGTGAGAACAAAAAGCTAGAACAGCGTTTAGGGGGCCCCGTTCTAGAGATAGGTGCTGGTCCCAGAGGTGGGACCCGCATCTATCTGACATTTATGACATATCCTGTGGATATGTCATAAATGTCCCTCGTGGGAAAACCCCTTTAAATAAAGGAATACTTTGGCTTAAGAGGGTGGAGCATGATACAGGGATTCTCTCTTTGGTGTTTGATGAATCCCTGATTTATGCACCAACCCTCCAGGCTCTGCACCTGGCAATTTTTTTTAAAGCATACAGGTGCTTATTTACAGGTACTTATTAGGAATTATTGGAATGGTTGCAAATTAAAAAAAATATAGGTATGTTTGTTTATTCTTGAATTGAAACTACACTTTCATCAAACTTTTAATATGTCATAGAGACATATCAAAAATTTGGATCGGTGGGGGTCTGGGTGCTGAGACCCCCACCGTTACTGAAATGAAGGTGCAAAAGCGCTTAGCTGAACGCTTCGCTCCTTCGACTGTGTTCAGCGCTCCCTGTGAGGCTGAAAACGGCTAACATAGACGGAGCGCCGATCACACCCGAAGGAGCAAGGCGCTCAGCTGAGTACTTCTGCACATTCGTTTCAGTAACGATGGGGGTCCCAGCACCCGGACTCCAATCGATCCAAACTTTTGGTATGTCTCTATGACATATCAAAAGTTTGATGAAACTATTTTTACTCTTTAAATGCCATACTGTAATCTACTCGTCATAGTGAAACTATCTATCTATCTATCTATCTATCTATCTATCTATCTATCTATCTATCTATCTATCTATCTATCTATCTATCTATCTATCTATCTATCAACAGAGCACAATATAGAAGATTACTTTGCTTTTTGAGACATGCTAACTTGATTTCCGGGTGTCATTTCTAATAAATATGTCATGGTAGGGATGGTCTGGCCGACAAGAGATTGTTCCAGTGGGCCCAGATAAAGAGGTCCAACCACAACCGAGCTCTTCAGTTCCAGCAGAAAAGAACCCCATATGACTCTAACTGGAGCAGTTAGATTGCTTTAGGTTAATACACAAATGGGTTATTAGTCCTAAATATGTAAAAATAAGTGTCTTTTTTTCCAGTGTCTGTAAAAAAAAATTGATGCGTCTGTGATTTTTTTGAGGTTGAATGAGTTTGTGCCATTTATTGGGAATGTAATTATCATTGGTTTAGAGGTCACAGTATACCCTGCTAATGTGTCACTATTCTAAACTATAGCCATATATTACTTATAATCTTTATGATTAATTGTGGTTTTCCAGATTGTTCGTAAAAAATGTTTGCTGTTCGGGATTGTTGGATAAATTGTCCTGAAAAAAAACAACCATATTAGGTTGGCAACCTTGAGGCCAGGTTGCTGTGGGTAACCTTCTTTCTTGTAAAGGGCGTTAACTATTACTATCCATCCAATGTCTGTTTGGGGTGAGATTGGAGGCTTTTTATAGTTGTCACAGATCCTGTAGGGCAAGACACAATCTGGCTAGAGATCATACTTTGGTGCATTGCTCATGTGGGAGGAGCCTCAAGTGATAATGCGAGCGGAGGAGTCTCATGTGGTGGAGTAGGAGGAGTCACAGGTGGTGAAGTAGGAGGAGTCACAGGTGGTGATGAGAGGAGGACAGCGTCCGTTTTCAGCTGGCGTTGTAATGGAGACAGGGAGACTGTATGGATTGAGACGCAAAGTGTTCGGGACCTACATCCCCTACAACAGCTCGCGTTTCATCCCTCCTCTTTACCACTTCAGCTGTGTCTTTGCACACTCCGTTCCCGGATAGGCTCTGAGGCACACAGACAAGGCTGAGATAAGTGTCATCTGTTATAGGTGTATATCCTTAGGTCGTTCTCTAGACTGACTGCGCATTCACATCCCTGGTTACTGACAGTCAGAGCAGGGAGGAGCACTTACGACGGTCTCGAGACAGTATACTGATGCAACCCGTTCTCCTGCATGTGTTCTCCAATGTAGGGCGGGTTTCGTGCTTACTAATGTGACAGCAACCATTTTAATTAACCTAATGTTTACTCCTTGCCAAGACGAGCGTTCATAAATAATGGAAAGTATTTATGAATTTGCTTATAGTAATGTATTTCTTAATTATTTAATTTTCTTTATTTCTCAGAGAACCCCTTTAAGGTGACAGGCAGACATTACTGTGTCACACACCACTGCTCCCACCACACAGTTTCCCAATCTCCATTACAGTCCCAACTGTTAACTGACACTTTCCTCCTCCCCCCTCATTACCACCGGAGACACCTCCCACCTTACATCTAAGACTCCTCCCACCTGAAACTCCTCCCACCTTACCATCTGAGACTCCTACCACTTGAGACTCCTCCCAACCTACCATCTGAGACCCCCCCACCTGAGACTCCTCCTACCTTACCACTTGAGACTCCTCCCACCTTACTACCTGAGACTCCTCCCACCTAAACCATGCACCAGAGTATGATCCCGAGCCAGATTGTGTCTTGCCTTACAGGATCTGTGACAACAATAAAAAAAATCTCCAATCTCACCCCACACACACATTGGATGGATAATATAATAATAGTTAACCTTCCTTTATATACTGATACACAAAGCATGCTGAAAAATACACAAAGCAAGCATTTCCACATTTAATTCAGCCAAGGGCATAGCTATAGAGGCTGCAGATTTAGAAATCGCACCTGGATCCTAGTGCCTAAAGGGAACTTAAAGCCCCTCTACCACAGGGACCCCAGTATTATAAATGGCACACGGTAGGTGGAGGCTGGTTAAATATTTGGCACTGGGGCGCAGACGCTTCAGGTTACATCTCTGAATTCAGCAGCTAATAATGGAATGTGGGTCCATGTTATAGAGAAAGCTTCGTTCACATCTGCGTTGTGGCATCTGTTTTAGCGGATCCGTTGAAATAAAATAAAAAACAACGGACAGAATGACAGATACCAGACTGAACGCAACGGAAGGTAAAAATATATATTTTTTTGACTGATCAGTTTAATGGATCCGTCAAACTGACTCTTTTCTTTCCGTATGTGTCAGTTTGTCATCGGTTATCGTCCATTTTTAACGGATCAGTTTTTATCTTTGATCTTTCTTGCTTTCATTTTTAGGGCCTGTTCACATCAGCGTTGTGTTCCATTAAGAGGTTCCGTCTAAGCTTTCCGTCGGGGGAACCCCTCAACGAACAGGCAAACGGAAACCACAGCCTTTGTTTGCATCACCATTGATCTCAATGGTGACGGGAACTTTGCTAATGGTTTCCGTTTGTCACCATTGTGAATGGGTTCCATCATTTATGACGGAAACGAGAGCGCAGCAGACTACGCTATTGCTTCAGTCAAAAAAACGGAAACCAGACGGAACGGAGCCTAACTGAGCACAACTGATGCAAAAACAAATCCCATTGAAATCAATGTTTTTTTTGACTGAAAGGTTTACTTCTGCTAGAAGTACTGCAGCTCGGCCATTATTCAGTAGCCGGAGCAAACTGCTTCCGACATGTACGTCCGGTGCTCGGAGGCGGCCGGAGCAGCATAATGGTTTGGGTCCCGGGTGTCGGACCCCACAGATCATGTACTGATGACCTATCTGGTGGATAGGTCATCAGTTGTCCAGTAGTGGACAACGACAACCCCTTTAAGCACTCAGACCCCCTCCCCCAGATTACTACACTCCAACATTTAGCTCAAATTTTAAACTATAAAAGCAGTGGAAAAACTGCTGTATGTATGTGCATATGTGTGTATCTATATATATATATATATATATATATATATATATATATATATATATATATATATATATATATATATACATATATATATATATATATATTATATGTGCGTGTGTATGAGTCTATATTTCTATGTATATCAAATAGTCTAAATTCCAATGAGGCTATTCCTCATATTAATGTAAACATTAGCAATTAATCTGTCGATGTTTGAGACACTTTGTCCAGACATGCTATAGAGTTGATTTTAAGGGAAACTTTTTATTAAACTTTTCCTTTAATCTCTTTTCATCTTTTTTTTTTTTTTACTGTAAGCTTCAGTTAAATAAAAAAACAAATGTTTTTTCTTGCTATGTTGTTTGCCAAGCAGTAGTCTGAGTATCTTTGGGTTGTTACTAATTAACAGAAGACATGACCAGCAGGTGACAAACTGAATCTCCTTGCTCTTGAGGATGTCCTGCATTGTCACTCACAATGAGCAGAAGAACTCATGAAATGTATTCATATGAGCCAACAGCACTTCTAGTCTGAGCTGCCAGGGACAAGAAATTAGCAGCTAGGACTCAGTTTCAATTCTGGATCCCTTGGTAAGAATTTTGTAGAGAAAGCTACAAAGAGAAACCATGGAGGAAAACCCCTGTGGCAGATGTAATGGCAGCAGTATTAGTAGTCATTTTTTCTGTAATGGAAAATGGCTCTCCATGCACTGACTTCCTGCTGGGTGAGTGGTGGGCTTGTACTTATACACAGCAGCCAGTCTGAGCTGCAGTGTAAAGCATGAGGAAGGGCAGTGCAGCAGCCTGAGCCTCTGATGAGGGGGTAGATTTCAGACTGTTTATTTTTGTTTCCTTATTGAATATGGCTACAAAGTTGCTAAACAGCCAGCACTGAAGAAAGTAAATAGCAGGTAATACCCATAGTCTTGCATTATGTCATCGGGTGGACTGTTTATCAGTTGTACACAGTGGCTATATTCTTTGCCCTAAGTATGATCAGAGCTTATCATCTCTACATGTAATAAATCATACAGTATTACTTCATTAAAGTGATCAGTGACCTCCGCACTACCACGTCGATGTGACTTTTTATGACTCCAAATAGAGTAAACCTGTAAACTTGCTGGATACAAGATATATATAGATATATGCTAGTCCTTCTCAATGAATTAGAATATCATGAAAAAGTTAATTTATTTCAGTAATTCAATTCAAAGTGAAACTCATGTATTCTATAGATTCATTACACACAGAGTGATCTATTTCCAGCATTTCTTTCTTCTAATGTTGATGATTATGGTAACAGTTAATGAAAACCCCAAATTTAGTCTCTCAGAAAATTAGAATATTATATAAGCCCAATTTCAAAAATGATTTTTTAATACCAAAATGTTGGCCTACTGAAAGTATGAACAGTACATGCTCTCAATACCTGGTCGGTGCTCCTTTTGCATGAATTACTGCATCAATGCGGCGTGTCATGGAGGCGATCAGCCTGTGGCACTGCTGAGGTGTCATCAATGCGGCGTGGCATGTAGGCGATCAGCCTGTGGCACTGCTGAGGTGTTATCAATGCGGCGTGGCGTGGAGGCGATCAGCCTGTGGCACTGCTGAGGTGTTATCAATGCGGCGTGTCATGGAGGCGATCAGCCTGTGGCACTGCTGAGGTGTTAATGCGGCGTGGCATAAGGGCGATCAGCCTGTGGCACTGCTGAGGTGTTATCAATGCGGCGTGGCATGGAGGCGATCAGCCTGTGGCACTGCTGAGGTGTTATCAATGCGGCGTGGCATGGAGGCGATCAGCCTGTGGCACTGCTGAGGTGTTATGGAAGCCCAGGTTGCTTTGATAGTGGCCTTCAGCTCGTCTGCATTGTTGGGTCTGGTGTCTCATCTTCCTCTTGACAATACTCGGTACATTCTCTATGGGGTTTAGGTCAGGCGAGTTTGCTGGCCAATCAGGCGCAGTGATACAGTGGTTATTAAACCAGGTATTGGTACTTTTGGCAGTGTGGGCAGGTGCCAAGTCCTGCTGGAAAATGAAATCAGCATCTCCATAAAGCTTGTCAGCAGATGGAAGCATGAAGTGCTCTATAATGTCCTTCTAGATGCTACGCTGACTCTGGACTTGATATAACACAGTGGACCAACACCAGCAGATGACACGGCCCCCAAACCATCACTGACTGTGGAAACTTCACACTGGACCGCAAGCAACTTGGACTGACGCCTCTCCACTCTTCCTCCAGACTCTGGGACCTTGATTTCCAATGAAATGCAAAATTTACTTTCATCTGAAAACATGACTTTGGACACTGAGCAGCAGACCAGTCCTTTTAAAGGCTTAGGAAACCTTTGCAGTTGGTTTGTGTTGATTCGCTGATTAGAGTGTGACACCATGAGTCTACAATCTTCAACTTTTACCCAATATTCAAATTTTCTGAGACACTAAATTTTGGGTTTTCATTAACTGTTAGCCATAATCATCAACATTAAAAGAAAAAAATGCTGGAAATAGATCTCACTGTGTGTAATGAATCTATATAATATATGTGTTTCACAGTTTGAATTGAATTACTGAAATAAATTAACTTTTTTATGATATTCTATTTCATTGAGAAAGACTACTATATATATGTATATATATATATATATATATATATATATATATACACACTACCGTTCAAAAGCTTAGGGTCACTTAGAAATTTCCTTATTTTTGAAAGAAAAGCACAGTTTTTTTCAATGAAGATAACATTAAATTAATCAGAAATACACTCTATACATCGTTGATGCGCTAAATGACTATTCTAGCTGCAAACGTCTAGTTTTTAATGCAATAGCTACATAGGTGTATAGAGGCCCATTTCCAGCAACCATCACTCCAGTGTTTTAATGGTACATTGTGTTTGCTAACTGTGTTAGAAGGCTAATGGATGATTAGAAAACACTTGAAAACCCTTGTGCAATTATGTTAGCACCTCTGTAAACCGTTTTGCTGTTTAGAGGAGCTATAAAACTGACCTTCCTTTGAGCTAGTTGAGAATCTGGAGCATTACATTTGTGGGTTCGATTAAACTCTCAAAATGGCTAGAAAAAGAGAGCTTTCATGTGAAACTCGACAGTCTATTCTTGTTCTTAGGAATGAAGGCTATTCCATGCGAGAAATTGCGAAGAAACTGAAGATTTCCTACAACGGTGTGTACTACTCCCTTCAGAGGACAGCACAAACAGGCTCTAACCAGAGTAGAAAGAGAAGTGGGAGGCCCCGCTGCACAACTGAGCAACAAGACAAGTACATTAGAGTCTCTAGTTTGAGAAATAGATGCCTCACAGGTCCTCAACTGACAGCTTCATAAAATAGTACCCGCAAAATGCCAGTGTCAACGTCTACAGTAAAGAGGCGACTCCGGGATGCTGGCCTTCAGGGCAGAGTGGCAAAGAAAAAGCCATATCTGAGACTGGCTAATAAAAGGAAAAGATTAATATGGGCAAAAGCACACAGACATTGGACAGAGGAAGATTGGAAAAAAGTGTTATGGACAGACAAATCGAAGTTTGAGGTGTTTGGATCACACAGAAGAACATTTGTGAGACGCAGAACAACGGAATAGATGCTGGAAGAGTGCCTGACGCCATCTGTCAAGCATGGTGGAGGTAATGTGATGGTCTGGGGTTGCTTTGGTGCTGGTAAAGTGGGAGATTTGTACAAGGTAAAAGGGATTTTGAATAAGGAAGGCTATCACTCCATTTTGCAACGCCATGCCATACCCTGTGGACAGCGCTTGATTGGAGCCAATTTCATCCTACAACAGGGCAATGACCCAAAGCACACCTCCAAATTATGCAAGAACTATTTAGGGAAGAAGCAGGCAGCTGGTATTCTATCTGTAATGGAGTGGCCAGCGCAGTCACCAGATCTCAACCCCATAGAGCTGTTGTGGGAGCAGCTTGACCGTATGGTACGCAAGAAGTGCCCATCAAGCCAATCCAACTTGTGGGAGGGCCTTCTGGAAGCATGGGGTGAAATTTCTCCCGATTACCTCAGCAAATTAACAGCTAGAATGCCAAAGGTCTGCAATGCTGTAATTGCTGCAAATGGAGCATTCTTTGACGAAAGCAAAGTTTGAAGGAGAAAATTATTATTTCAAATAAAAATCATTATTTCTGACCTTGTCAATGTCTTGACTATATTTTCTAGTCATTTTGCAACTCATTTGATAAATATAAGTGTGAGTTTTCATGGAAAACACAAAATTGTCTGGGTGACCCCAAACTTTTGAACGGTAGTGTGTATCCTGGATCCAGGAAGTATACAGTGTTGTTGTTTGTGCTGTGATACATATGCATTACATGGAATATAAGTATCTAAAATAGTGGCAACCTCTGCAGCTGCTATAGGGCCCACTGGTCCATCTTACTTATCCTAAGACACTCCATGTGCCATTGTACGTATGTAAGTATTCTACGGGTGCCTTATTTAGAATCAGTGTGGCCCGGTCCCTAATACAGCCATGTGCATGCTTTGAGGCCTTATGCCTGGAGTTACACTTTAACTACTCTAAGTATTGTATTCCAGTTCTCCCGGGTGTTTTTCCTAGAAGTCCTACCTGTACCTGTAAATATGTAACACTGGACATAACAGCTATTCTAGGTATTTTGGTATGCATGATATGTCTAAATGCCTGAGAGGAACTTCTACCCTCTAGGCAACAGATTATTGCATTTATGTATCAGAAAATATGTATATTTCGCAGTAATTTTTCAGGTCTGATACAGTGTCTCACCGAGGGGAGCACTCACCTCTGAGACATGTTACATGGTACTTGGGAGCGTTTATGGTATACAATATATGTAGCAAACAAAGGATTGGAAAGAAATACTTAAGAAGTTCAAATCTGCTCCTGCAAGAAAATATTAATTCTATGTAATTGTGTGATATCAAAAGCTGAGCATATTTTGTCTCCAATTTATTTATTAAGGATGTCTCGTATTATCTTGTCTAAGTTTAAATGGTCAAAAGCCCTTACCTCAGATAGAACCAGGCTTCTTCCAGTGGATACCAAACATATGACGTTGTTCAGTTTGGGTCCTATAGAATTCACATTCTGCTATTGGTCAACCAAGTCCTATCATGTCTATCTATCTATCTATCTATCTATCTATCTATCTATCTATCTATCTATCTATCTATCTATCTATCTATCTATCTATCTATCTATCTATCTATCTATCTATCTATCTATCTATCATCTATCTCATTTCAATCTGTCTTTCTATAAAGATGTGTCCACGCTTACCTTTTCTTGAATTGTGTTAAGTTATACAATTTGTCATGATACCAGTATATGTTTTTTTACAATCTCTCGCCATACAGTAAAAAAATATATACCTAAATTTGTACGTTTTTAAAACATGGGAGTTTATGAGCGACGGATGCCTCTGATGGATTAAATCCGTTGGCTATCTGACGTCCATAGAATCACATGTTAAAAAAAAGGTATATTTTAATAAATTAATGGCTGTTTATGTTTTTTTTTAACATGGGCGTCTATGGGTGGCGGATGGCATTCATGGGAGGTATACTTTTCTTGACATGATTGTTTAACATCTTGCGCCATATATCTCTGGTTAGGCCTTGTTCACATCATGTTTATTTGCCTACGTTTGATGTATACATCGTGAAAAGCTCCTGATGTATAAGTTAAATGTCGACTGTTACAAATGCCTAACAGGTGCATCTGTCGCCATGAACGTTAATGGTGTCCATTTAACGTAAATGTCATGTGCTGGGGTCATGAAAGATCACGTGTATCTGTTAAGCGGATACCATTATAGTCTGTGGGTAATGGAGACCACTGTTAGCCTTCCACTTAATGTATCTGTCACCCGCAGACTATAATGGCATCTGTTTAACGTAAACGTAATGGAAACTATTAAGAAGTCTAGGAAGCATACGTTAAATGGATGCCTGTGATGTATGCAATACAGTGACATATGACACGCATTGGGTCCCATGCTAAAAAACATATACCGCACGGTATACTTTTTTACGGGATTCCATTGTATAGAATAGTGTAGTCTACTATGTTAATACATACCTCAGAATAAAAAGATATACTCTCCGTCGGGCTAATAGAGCCCTATGTAAATGTTTAGTGTCTACGCCGGAAGCTCTCCCAAGTACATTCTAAACGTAGTTCAATAACTAGACTAGGCCTTATGTCAGATTTAGAGAGCAAGTGAGGGAAGACACATCTGTATGTCCACCCATCATGTATCTCTATGGTAAGATGTTTGAAGGGTAACGTTTCCCAGATAACCTCAACTTTCCCTAAAACCAGCAATTTAGTCATATACATTTAACGGTGACTTCTCCTCTACAGGTGGTTGGGATCTCTTGTCCTCTGTTGCATGGCTACACTTATTGTGGTTTTCTACTTCCTTGGCCTTTTATTTGGTTCTTGTGGTTATGACCAACATGCTTCTCCGACCACAAGAGGCTGCATCTCAAATACCGGAGGGAACTTTCTCATGGCGTGAGTATACTTTCTTTTGCCAACGTTTTTAAAGACCATATTGTTCGCCTGATCCAGTGCAGTCTTACGTAATGTTCTCAGTGGAGGTCCGCTCTCATTCATTGTTATGCATTTATCTTCTTCTACCTCTGTAATACTAATATGGTTTATTACTATACAGCGGAGTTGGATTCAGCTTTATCTTCTCCTGGGTTCTCATGCTTATTGTGATTGTTACATTCTTGGCTGGTGGAAATGTAGAAAAGTTGGTGTGTGAACCCTTTCAAGACAAGTCTTTGTTTAAGGTGAGATTGTGTATCATAGACATTGACTGTAGAGTAGATGGTGCAGAGCTACTTTACTTGTTATATAACAGTCACCTAAAGCAAGAAAGTGTGAAAATATAATTATTACAGATTTCTCCAACACTCCAAAATCAATTCATAGGTTCATTGATTACCCATTGGAAGGTACTGCTTCTCCTTGCGGAGATCAAGCTGGTGGAATCTATAAAGTGAATCGTAGGCAGCATGAATTTATTAACTTTTTCCCACCCATGCCATGCAA